>NC_089842.1:131664281-131978343 GCF_035609145.1 Eleutherodactylus coqui
CTGGACACAGTATTCCAGATAGGGTCTGACTAAGGAAGAGTTGAGGGGAATAATTACCTCACGTGATCTAGACTCTATGCTTCTCCTAATACATCCCAGAATTGTGTCTGCCTTTTTGGCTGCTGCATCACATTGTTGACTCATGTTCAGTCTATCATCTATTAGTATACCCAAGTCTTTTTGACATGTGCTGCTGCGTAGCCCTATTCCTCCCATTCTGTTTTTTTTTTCTTTTTTTTTTGCTATTTTTCTCTGCTTATAGATAGCCTGCATTCTTTTATTCTTCCACTAGCACATGGAGATCAGTTGAGGTTCCATCTACTTTCTAAGAGAAAACCGCTACAAAATAGGAATTTAAAAATTCAGCCTTCTCAAAATTCTTAATTCCCCCACTTTCATTTTGTAAGCATTCAATAGCATCTTTGCCTTTTTTTTACTTTTGACATAACCCCAAAAACATTTATTTTCCTTTAACATTTTCAACACTTTCTTCTACTCTGTCAAGGAAATGCTCACATTCCTTAATAAGTTTAACATAGCTATTCCCTCCTGAAGACTCTGCACCTTTTCCTCCAGTAGAGACACAAGCTTGCATTTCTAGCGGGTGAAGTTTTGGCTTTTCCTCTGGTATGTCTGTAAACATGTAGCATACGTTGCAGCTCACCATATGGCTCCTCTCCTTTTCCATGTTGTCAGTTGATGTCCACTTCCAAACTTCTAAAAGTCAAGAATTCTAGTGAAAATACATAACCTATAAGATACTACCAAGTGTACAACTTCATGCGCGGTCTGTCGATGTCCTCCGAGCACCTATACCCGGCTAATCCCGTCAATCTTCTTGTGCGTTGCAAGACGCACGAATATGAACCCTATTCTCTTGAATGGGGTCATACAAAATTGCGATATGTCCTATATTGGGCGTCTCATTGCCCATTGTTATCAATGGGGCTGGCAAAGCATCACACCGTATGCTATGTGCACGTGAGTCTGTTTCGAGATTTCCCATTGGAAAAAAAAAATTGGAACCTCTCTGCAATCTGCCACCACGGCTTTCAGCCACGCCAGGGGACTTCTACTTCCCTGAAATGATGCAAGACTTTTTTTGATACAAAAACACCTCGCATCAATGGGAAAAACACATCTTGGTGAGCGCAATATCGGGCCATGTTTCACAGCCTGATATCACACTCGCCCATGTGAAATTGGCCTTAGGCAGATGTGGGAAAAAAATGCTGCAAAGTTAGTGACTTCAAAAATAGAAGTGTTTATACTTTATTTTTGTCATTTAAAATGCAAAGTGAACACGAGTAATCTAAATCAAATCCGTATTTGGTGTGATCACCTTCTTGCCTTTTAAAATGTGATATAAAAATCTGGTATTGCTAGAATTTTATTGACCCAAAGAAAAGTCAGCATATCATTTACACCACGTGGTAAGGGCCATGCAAAAAAGATAAACCATGCCAAAATTGCTGGTTTGTCTCTCGCAGCAAAGTGCAATGAGCTGATGAAAAACTCGCATTTGGGCTGCCTTCACACGGTCGTAAATGCATTGCGCAATATTCACGAAAATGAAACCTACTGCAAAAAATGCTGAACAAAGTCATTGAAATCAATGGGTTCTATTTACTGTATCGCGTTCAAAAATTTTACATGCGCAATACACCGCGTAAATGTATTTGTGTGAATAAGCCCTTACCCCTAAAAAAAATTTTACCAATGGAAACGACTCATTTGGCAAAAAACAAGATCTCGCACAGCTTTGTTGGTGGCAAAATAAAAATATTAGGGATCTTGGCATGCAGCGGTACAAATACAGTCTTGCTTCTAAGTTGTTTTTTTTTGGGGGGGGGGGGGTTTAATTGTAGAAAAATAGTAACATAAACACCTATATAAATTTGGTATTGCTGTGATCGAATTGACCTGAAGAATAAAAGTAACATTAATTTACGGTGAATCTTATAGAATACCGAAAAAAAAGTAGTTTTTGTTTTTTTTCCTACATCCCTTTAAATAAAAAAATAATTTTTTTTTTATATATAATATAAATTTATTATTGACACCCCAAAGTGGTACCCCTAAAAGATACGTTCCAAGAGCTATAACATTTCTTAGCTGAACTGTAACAGTATTTGATGTTGGTGTTTTTTGTTTTTTTTTTGCATTTCATACCTGAATTAGAAATTGAGCCTATGGGAAATGCAGAATACAGGACATTTATAAGCTGGAAATGCTGTTATTCTTCAAATACACACAACTCTTAGTCGTCAGGAAGTTTATACTTTTTAAATGTATTATGGTATCGCCCTGCACTGGACATTTGCGTCCCTGTGCAGGAACTATCGCTCGCCAGTGTGATAAGTGTACGTTTTGGGAAGAGGTTTATGTCCGATATCCCTTCTTCTGCTGAATACAGTTCCACCGCTGCCACTTGTCCTGAGTAATGTCTCACACAACACTAGGTTCCCTGTGACCCATCATGTCTAATATTGCTGTGTCCATTCTCTGCAGATGACTGTGAAGGAACAGCAGGAGTGGAAGATCCCACCGTGTATATCCAACTGGAAGAACGCCAAGGTAAAACTTACATCTGTTGCTGAGCAGTCAGTAGCTGTAGATCGTTCTGGCATCATGGGATGTCATCCAGGCCCAGACTGGTAATCTGTTGGGGCGGGCAGATTCTTGGTGGGCTGGTCAGACAGTGGACCGACCTTTAATGTCAAAGTTCAAACTGCACTGATAATACAAGCTCTGTATTATCAGTGTAGTTAGTGATGCTAGAATGGATGAAGGACCTGTGACATCAATCACATGACCATTACAGGTCCTTCATCGTGTAGTTCAATGGCAGTCTGCAGAGGAGTAGAGGAGAGTCTGCAGTCTGCAAAGGAGGTAAGAGACGAGCCTATAGAAGCTCTCCCTGCAGCACTGATAATTGATATAGCTAGGGCATAGTAGTATGTGTTCTGCTTGGTGACATTTGTTTGGCTCTGCTGGGGTTATTGTGGGTGCTACTTGGTGGTATTTGCTAGTGATACTTGTGTAGAAGAAGTTAAAGAAGTAGTTAATACTGACCATTCTCGTTCCTGGGCTGCTATGCAGCTCCTACAGTAAGCCCAGTCTCAGATGAGCATATTATTAACGCTTTCATGTGTTCGTAATATGGGCGATTGTCCTGGCCCAACTGTAGGTTTACTGATCCTCCCATGATGCTCCTGTGGTGAAGCTGGGATAATCATCCATATTACTCACAATATGCTCGTCTGAGACTGGGCTGGCATTACCGTATATACCGGCGTATAAGGCGACGGGGCGTATAAGACGACCCCCCAACTGTCACCTTATACGCCGGTATACAGTGGAGGAAAAAAAAAAAAATTATTACTCACCTCCCACGGCGTTCTGTCGCGCTCCGGCAGGCTTTCGCTCGCTCCTCGTCCCCGGCGCAGCATAGCTTTCTGAATGCGGGGCTTGAAATCCCCGCTTCCAGAAAGCTAATACACACGCCGGCAGCCATGACATCTTTGAATGGCTGTGATTGGCTAAAGCACACGTGGCTTCAGCCAATCACACTATTCAATGACATCATTGAATGGGTGTGATTGCTAACACGTGCGCCTTCAGCCAATCACAGCCATTCAATGATGTCATTGAATAGTGTGATTGGCTGAAGCCACGTGTGCTTTAGCCAATCACAGCCATTCAATGATGTCATGGCTGCCGGCGTGTGTATTAGCTTTCTGGAAGCGGGGATTTCAAGCCCCGCATTCAGAAAGCTATGCTGCGCCGGGGACGAGGAGCGAGCGACATCCTGCCGGAGCGCGACAGAACGCCGGGGGAGGTGAGTAATAAATTTTTTTTTTTTTACACTTTTTTTTTTTTTTGTATTACCGGCGCATAAGACGACCCCCGACTGCAGAGCAGATTTTTCGGGGTTCAAAAGTCGTCTTATACGCCGGTATATACGGTAAGTACGATATTGGCGCACATTACAATATGTAGGGGGCAATATTATATGTGGGCTGGTGGGGCTTGTGAGCCAGGGCTGCTTCTTAATCTGTCTGGCCACGATCTGATTAGGTTTCTCTACCTAGGGTTACACAATCCCCTTAGACAAGCGTCTGGCTGCCGATGGTCGAGGGCTTCAGACCGTCCACATCAATGAGAACTTTGCCAAATTGGCAGAAGCGCTGTATATTGCTGACAGGAAGGTGAGTCTCTGACATGACTCCTTGTCTCCAGCCTGATAACGTTCCTAATCACTGAGGAGCCGCTTGTGTTTTCTTAGGCCCGTGAAGCTGTGGAGATGAGAGCGCAGGTGGAGAGGAAGATGGCTCAGAAAGAAAAGGAGAAGAAGGAAGAGAAGCTGCGAGAGCTGGCGCAGATTGCAAGAGAACGTAGAGCCGGAATAAAGTCTCACGCAGACAAGGGTGAGTGCTTAGGAGATGTGGGGGCAGGGTTTGCCACATAGTTTACTACAGTTCTATGTCTATACTTGTTGCAGAGGACAGTGATGCCAGAGAACGGGATGAAATCCGAGACAACAGACGCAAAGAGCGGCAGCATGAGCGCAACCTATCCAGGGCAGCTCCAGATAAGAGGTAAAGCTGGATTTCTGTGATCCGTGCTATATTTTCATCTGACTCCGGAGGACCCACTAGTTTTATCAGTAGCAAACGCCTGCTTCAGCACTCATGGCTGCATAAAATTGCGCACCTTTTTATACTAACAATAAAAAAGTAAGGTCCTTAGTGCACGATTTGATCAAATTGTGTGGGGCCCATCCACCGCATCAAGGTGACACCTGTCTTTAGGCTAAAAAGCCTCCACATGAATGGGAAAGCTGTATACCAAGCTATATCTATATATATATATCACTGAACCACCTGGGACAGATGGGTAAATGGAGTGCACGACATGTGTAGGCAGCCATTCTTGATCAAATGCACATGTAACAGAAAACCAATGTATGCACTTCCCACAAATAAATGTGATGGTGCATATAAGCTATAGCAGCAAAAATTACTGTAACAAAACCCATGTTTCAGCACTTGTGCAGATATTAAATGTGCATAACTATTGTTTGTACCAGACTTTTATCAGTCATTTAACTCTTCACTGTCTACCAGGTCTAAGCTGCAGAGGAATGAAGACAGAGATATCAGTGAGCAGATCGCCCTAGGAATCCCCAGCCAACGGCCCTCCGGAGAGATTCAGTACGACCAGCGGCTCTTCAACCAGAGCAGGGTATGAGCACTGGCCATGTGATGGGACCATGGGTGGTAGTAAAAAGGATAGGGGTCTATATTATGAGATCAGTGCATCTCAAACTGTAAAGCATCCCTAATTGTTGGCAAGGGGCACGGGAGAGACTGGTTTGACAGAGGTGATCATAAACTGCTCAGGACTCTCTATGGTTTCTCCACTCTGGTTAAACTACAGAATTAGATTTGACTTTATTTTTTTTTTTTCAATCCTGTTTTGAGTCCCGGATGCAAAGGATTACATTTTCTGAAACGTATTTAAATGGATTGAATGGATTGAAAAATCAGAAAAAGCTGCTCCAGATATTTTTTTTTTTTTTCGTTCTGAGCAGAACCAGTTTTTCTCTCCCTCTCCTGTAACAGTCAATAGCCCTCCAAATAAAAGTTTTTAATTAGCTTAGGCCGGTCTTTTACAGACCAGTCTATCCCGCATGCGGGAGCCCGCAGCGGAATCTGGCCCTGTACACAGCTGGCGACCGCTCATAAGTTTTGATTTTGTATTGCGGATTACTGTGGTGGCTTGTCAGTCATGTGCAGTACAGTTGTGTGTTTTTTGTTTTTCCCAATCTGTTTTTTTTTACCATGCCGTCGCTAGGAAATGACATGATAGGTCGTCGGTACCCACGTCCATTGCGAATGGGCCACAGGTTGCCAGGTTGCACAAAAATAGAACGTGCTGCAATTTTATTTCCACTGTCCACTCATGTGAGGGAGTATGCAAATGTTTTATTTTTTTCAATGAATGTGGAATACCGTGGATCGTCTGCACAGGTGACTATTGCGGATTCCACAATTCAAACCCAGTTGTGTGCTACCAATAATAAAAAAAACTTCATGCTGCTGTATAAATCCGCTGACTCCTCCAAGGGACTTGGGCGAGTACTTCCCTTTTGTCCTCTTCTGTACCAAGATCTCAGAATATGAGATCTTGCATTCTAAGAGCACTATTTACTGCCTAGTGCTCTTAGTCTGATGGTGGGATCTTGCGATGACATGTGAGATCTTATGTCATTTTCCAAGACCCTCTGGTGCTGCAGAGGACGCTGGGATGCTACAAACCCGGAAGTGTACTGTATGCAGTTTTAGAAAGGAGCAGGGCAGTAGTGAATAAAGGATCATTGTAACGGGATCTGACTGTGGGGTAGAGTGCCTGAGTATTAGGTGGACATACACATTGCTATGCGCTTTGAATTCTATGTGGTGCCATACTATATAAGAAATTGTCAGAAGTACTCGTTGGATCACTTTTGAAATGAGATCAAATACAAAATGTGTTTTTAGAATGTAGCATTGACATTTAAATGTTATTCTGCTGGTATTAACCTTTTTGATTTGTTCTGGACTATGACCTATGGAATACGGGAGGTCTAAAAGATTGAGATGTTGTACACAACTTCCCCTACTGGGATTTATGCATTTCAGGCTCTGTTGGCCCGCTGTATGATGATCTCTGTATGTTTCTGATTGCAGGGGCTGGACAGTGGCTTTGCAGCAGGGGAGGATGAAACTTATAATGTTTACTCTCAGCCATGGAGAAGCAGCAAGGAGGTGGCACAGACCATTTACCGGCCGAAGAACGCAGACTCTGATATGTACACTACAGATATCGACACCCTGATGAAAACAAACAGGTGAGATGTATACGACCCATGCTGGAAGAAGGCCATGACCCTAAGGGTGCCTGCACACGAACGGAATTTCCAGCGCGTTATTTTAGGCACATAATCCACCCCAGACCGCAGCCAATATACTCCTATGAGGATCCGCAGTTGTCCCCAGACGGACGGATTTGTATCGCGTTTTTTCACGCGCGTGAAAAAATCTGCGACCTGTTCTAATTTGGGTCGGATTCTGCGCGTGAAGCCTCCAATACAAGTGAATGGGTGCGTTTTTTCACGCAGTACATCCGCAGTGCAGCTGCAGATGGAGTCACTGGTTGCTATGACTACAGGAAGTAGGCATGGTAGGAGGCGTCCCAACACACAGCAGAGCTTCACAGGCAAATTTGTAGAGGGAGATAGGTAGTATTTCTTGCCAATGCAGGATCTAAGAATGCAAAATCTGTAGTAATGAATTCGGCCGCCTGCAGACGAGCGGGTCGGAGCCGGCGGCGAGAATTCTCGCCGCGGGACCTGACCCGAGAGCCTGCAGTGACGAGCGCGTACTCACCCGCGCCTGGCGGCCCCGGCTCTTTCATGTGCCGGCTGCCGCGCAGCCGGCACATGCGCAGACCGTAGCTGGCGGCCGGGTGAGTGCGAGCCCCGCACAAAGATAGGACATGCCGCGGTTTGTTTGCCGCACGACATTTCGCGTGGCCAAACCGCGGCCGTCTGCATAGGAGTGCGTATTGTAATGCACTCCTATGCAGACTTTCAGCGGCGGAAATACCGCGGGAAATACCGCCGCGGGATTTCCGCCCGTGTGCAGGCGGCCTTCCTCTTGTGAATTTTTTGCAGTGACTGAAATAAAGTCACGCTGGAGAAGCGCCTGAAAAAAGTAACATGGATCAGCCATGCCCACAAAGACATCTGCTCACCGGGTGAAAGCATGTTGCCAGAATAATTTAACGGTGCTCGCACAAGCAAGAGGGACAAAACGGAGTCTGGGTGTTGGTTTTTAAGCTGTTTTCCAAGGAATGGGCAGTTCTCTAGGGGTTGGGTTTACAATAAGGGGTGTCTGCTGTTTTTTCTGCGCGTTTTTTTCCGCAACACATCCGCGTATATCCGCGCGTGATTTTTCACGCATCCGCACCCATCCGCAAGCACATTTAGGTACCATACGCGCGTGAAAATCCGCTAGCGGAATCCGGAACGCTCGTGTGCAGGCGGCCTTTCTCAGTACAGTGAGATAGAGTGAGAGCAATAAGCATACAGACAGATTTGCTTCGTAACAAAGGATATGGGGTGGCGAGATCATCTATAGTCAGAAGTCCCATACACGTTAGATCATTGGCCAGCCTCAGGCTCAAGATGGCCACTAACTGTGGGGTATAGAGGGATAAGTGGTGTATGCATCAGGGAAAATGTCTGATTTACGTGAGGGTTGTGCATTCTGTACTGTTAACGTTGTTATCAATGTCTTCCCAGGTTTGTTCCAGATAAGGATTTCTCGGGCTCAGATCGTAAGCAGCGTAGAGATGGCCCTGTGCAATTTGAGGAGGATCCATTCGGTTTGGATAAATTCTTGGAAGAGGCCAAACAGCATGGTGGCTCCAAACGCCCATCAGACAGCGGCCGTGCCAAAGAATATGACCATGAGGGGAAGAAGCGCAGGAAGGAGTGAGTGGCGCTCATAGAAAAGGACTCTGAACCCTGTGCAGATGTGGCCCCAAACACCAGCCAGGGGCTCGTGTACATAAGTGGTGACTGGTGGTATTGTATATATGTTGTGGTGGCCGGAAAGCTCAGGACAATGTGCCACCACCAGGACAGCTTCCAGGGCGCTGACACTCAACAATTGATTTATTAAATGTCCCTTCTGGTTTTTACTTTTTTGTGAAAATGGCTGTTGGTCAATATTCTGTGGGGTTCTTATCTCAGTTAAGAGCTCTCAAGGTTTTCTTTCATTTTTTTTTTTGTGTTTTTATTCAAACTTTTTAAAAAGAATAAAAAAGATAGATCAGCCATTCTGTGGAGATATAAGCTACTTGTTCCAGCATGATTGATGTCGGTCTATAGGGGGCAGTCTCCACCTACATGCGGCCCTGACCTAAGTTGTTGCCTAAGCATAGCAGATACTTTTGCCATTCATTAGAATTCACCACTGCCCCTATACAAACCCCTCCCAACAAGAAAGAGGTATATTTGATGAAGTAGTAGCGAATTCGTGCTGCCTACGTTGTCCAACAAATAAAAATTTCAGGTATGTAAGTCTTTACGTGTTCATTCTACAGCAATCCACATTCGGATTTAGAGTTTGCACCAATGCACCAAGTTTCAAACTTATCTGCAGGATAGGAGATAAGTGTCTGATCTGTAGTAGCTGACCACTGACACCCCCACCACTCATGAAAACATGAGTCTTGTCTCATATGACTGGAGCAGTGGTTTGGCATGCACACTGCAGTTCCATTCATTCTACGGGACTACTGAAAAAAAAGGAAAGTGTGATGCTTGGCTTTTTCTGTTGGTCCCATACAGATGAATGAAGCGGTAGCATGCATGCGTCATTCGTTTGTGGGGGACACTAGATCACGGTTTTTGTGATTTTGCTCTGGATCCCACTGGTCAGACCCCTACCGATCAGATGCTTATCTCCTATCCTGTGGATGGGGAATATGTTTAAAATCCACCCTCTAGTCTGGTGCTCAAAAATCTGTCATCACATACAGGAAATGATTGCCTATTTATATTTTCCTCAGATTTGACACTCGCTCTCTCCTCATTGGTTGAGGTTGTCTTCATTGCAGCTTGAACAAATTACTAGAGGGCGGCTATGTTCTAGACTACCTCGAACTGGGCACGGTAGCTAAATTATAATAACACGTGACAGCTCTTGGCCCGTTAAAATCGAACTAATTTTGGATAACGTTTTAGAATAAGCTGGTGCATATGTGTGTGTTCGTATGCATACTTGAGAAAGAATATTACATCTGGATGCTATTTTTCTACACTTACAATGTACACCATTACACTGCAAGGTTAAAGGGGTTGTCTAATAACTTTTATCACCTAAGTAGGGCTCTCACCATTGAGGCCCCCACTGATCACAAAATGGAAGCCCAGTGTCGTTCACCCCCCACCCTCTTTCTCCTCAGTGTGGCATCCTTAAACTGATCCATAATGATGTCAGGCTGAATGGCGCAGTGGCCATGTATGTGCTCTGCCACTCCATTCATTTCAATAGGGCTGATAGAAATAGCCTACCGCTTAGCCCTATTAAAATGGATGAAGTGGCAAAGAGCATGCGCAGTCACCACTCCATTCAGTCTGGCATCCCTGCGGGTTGGTTTAGCAATCCCGCAGTGATGAGAAAGAGGAGATGTGGGTCTCACCAGTGATTTACACTTTTATCATTTAAGGATAGATTATCAAGTTCTGGGATATTCCTTTGAGACTTTTTCCTAGGAACTCCAGCTTTTAAATCTTTTGTGGGATGATTATACCAGATTCTAAAGGCCCATTTAGACACCACAATTATTGCTCAAAAGCTATCTTTTGAGCAATAATCGTTGGGTGTAAAAGTGCCCATCTTTCGGTTTTCTGACGAACGATGAATTTCACTTTTGCCTGAAAACATTGTTCAGTAGAACAGCTGATGAGCAGGACCACATGCTTTGTTCTGCTGAGGAAGAGCTAATAACAGCTGATTGCATTGTATCAGCTGTTCTCAGCTGTCAGCCCTGCCAGCAGAACAAAAATGTAATCAAGGAACAGCGGGTGGTCTGTTCCCTGACTACAGCTGACACACTTTTAATTGATACTAATATGCATTAGTACCAAATAGTAGTTTATGCAAAATGATCGCTCAAAAGCCATCTTTTGAGCGATCATCTTTGCAATGTAAATGCAGCTTTAACAACCCTGGCAACAGGCACAGAAGCCAGGGCAGGCTTGGAGACAGCAGAGAAAACCCCTTTGCAGAAAGCATCAAGCACTTTGATCCATCAGATCCTTGATGAGAGAGGACTCCTCCAAGGGAGACCAGGATTTTCTTAAGTCAGGCAACAGCTAGATTTACTTTGCACAACTATGTTGACGGAAAAATAAAAATTATGGTGGCAGAAAATAATTATTTTTCCCAAAGAGATTTTAGTTTTTAAAAGTACTACAGCAAACAAAAAAATCAAGTTCGTATTGTACTAATTGTACTGACCCATAGAATAAAGTTATGTCATTTTTGCTGTTGTGTGTACACCATAGAAACAAGCCACCTTCCCTCAAAGATGGTGTAATTTCCATTTTTCCCCTCCATTTCACTCCTTAGAATTTTTTAGGTTTTTGTGGTACATTATATGATATATTAAATAGTACCATTGGAAAACACGACTTGTCCCACAAAAAACAGCCCTCATGCATCTACGTTGGTGGATAAATAAAAGCTGTGTTTTTTTTGTTTTTTAAAGTGGGGAGGAAAAAATGAAAATGATAAATGGGCGGCATCCTTAGGCTAGGCTTAAGTGAATTGCGTATTTGTGCGATTTTCCACGCAGATGTACATCTAAGGACAGCGCAGAAGAACGCATACAAACAGGCAATGACAGCTGAAAGTTGCCCACGTCCCTGGAAACCCCCTTCTATCGCTCAGGCGACATTCTCTTGTGCTGTCATGTCTTCAGAACAGGATCCTGTTCTCTAGGCTCGGCTGGTTTATACTACTTGTTTTGGAAGTACTGGTAGTATAAACAACTTTTTTTTTTTTTAAGACACTTATTGTTGTGAAGGAAGAGCCCTGAAGAATAGACTGAGGTTGCAGTCAGCAGTCTGGAGGGGGTGGTTGTTACTAAGACTCTGTCCTGCATTGTCGGTCCACAAATTCTTACTTTATTTATACCATTTGTTATCTGATCTCATAGCAACGTCCGTACGCATCTGCATCCATACACATTGTAATTAATAATAATAATCTTTATTTGTATAGCGCCATCATATTCCGCAGCGCTTACATAGACAGGGGATACAGAAAGACAAAAGTACAAACATTACAGAACCACAGTTACATAGTAATCAATTGATGGAAACAATAGGGGTGCGGGTCCTGCTCCAACGAGCTTACATACTACAAGTAATGGGGTGATACAGAAGGTAAAGGGGCTGGAGATGTGCACTGTATGTCGAGGTGGAGAGTGAGGGGTGATATACACATAGACAATGGTCAGACATTTAGCCGTGTGACGGCAGAAACAGTATGACTGCAGGAGCGGTTTATGATGGCTAGCAGGGATTGCAGTCAGTAGGTCAGGGAGCATGTTATCAGGCGGAGTACAAAGGGGTTTGTTTAGGGAATTCGGTATGCCTCCCTGAAGAGGTGCATTTTTAGAGCACGCCTGAAGTTCTGCGAGTCCTGGATTGCTCGGGTAGCCTTTGGTAGTGCGTTCCAGGGGATCGGTGCTGCTCTGGAGAAGTCTTGGAGGCGGGAATGAGAAGTTCGAATTAAAGGGGCGCTCAATCTGGTTTCGTTAGCAGAGCGGAGAGCCCGGGCTGGTTGATGGATTGAGATGAGGGAGACGATATAGGGGGGCGCTGCACTGTGGAGGGCTTTGTGGATGAAGGTGGCGAGTTTAAATTGAATTCTGTATTTAACGGGCAGCCAGTGCAGTGACCGGCACAGGGCAGAGGCGTCCGAGTAGCGGCTGGACAGGAAGATGAGCCTGGCTGCCGCATTCAGGATGGATTGGAGAGGGTAGAGTCTGGTGCAGGGGAGGCCGATCAGCAACGAGTTGCAATAATTGAGCCGGGAGTGGATGAGGGCAACAGTAAGCGTGTCCACAGTGAGAAAAGAGCGGATTCTTGCGATGTTCTTGAGGTGCAGCTGACATGTTCGGGCCAGAGATTGGATGTAGGGGGTAAAAGAGAGATCAGAATCAAATATGACTCCAAGGCAGCAGGCATGTTGTCTAGGAGTTATGGTGGCGCCACACACTGAGATGGAGATGTCAGGAGGAGGTCGGTTAGTGGAGGGTGGAAATACCAGCAGGTCAGTTTTAGAGAGGTTTAGTTTTAGGTAGAGAGAGGACATGGTGTTAGAGACAGCGGACAGACAGTTAGTGATGTTTTGGAGTAAAGGTGCAGAGATGTCACGGGAAGAGGTGTACAGCTGGGTGTCATCAGCATACAGGTGGTATTGGAGGCCAAATCTCCTGATGGTTTGTCCAATAGGGGCTGTGTAGATAGAGAAAAGAAGGGGGCTGAGGACAGAGCCCTGGGGGACCCCAACAGCAAGGGGAAGAGGAGGGGAGGTAGAGCCAGCAAAGGAGACACAAAGAGCGGTCAGATAGGTAGGAAGAGAACCAGGAGAGGGCAGTGTCCTTTAGGCCAATGGAGCGTAGCATACTGAGGAGGAGTTTGTGGTCAACAGTGTCAAATGCTGCGGAGAGGTCGAGGAGGATCAGTAGGGAGTAATCGCCCCTCGAGTTTGGCTGTCAGTAGGTCATTGGATACCCTTGTAAGGGCAGTTTCTGTCGAGTGTTGAGGTCGAAAGCCAGACTGTAGGGGGTCTAGGAGAGAGTGCTCTGAAAGGTAGCTTACAAGGCGGGAGTAAACCAGCCGTTCTAGTAGTTTGGAGATGAAGGGGAGGTTTGAGATGGGTCGGTAGTTGGCAGCATCAGTCGCGTCCAGAGTCGGCTTCTTTAGCAGTGGGGATATGATGGCGTGTTTGAAAGAAAAGGGAAAGAGGTCAGAGTGAGGTTGAATATAGTGGTGAGATGCGAGATGACCACTGGGGAGAAGGAACGGAGGAGGTGAGGGGAGGGGGTCGCTAGCGCAGGTGGTGGGGCGAGCAGAGAAGAGCAATTTGGAGACTTCTTCCTCTGTCGCTGGTCTGAGTACAGACAGTGAGCAGGAGCTAGATGCAGTGCTGACAAGACTAGGGTCAGGGCTAGTCTGGGATTGGGAAGTTATTTCCTGACGGATGTCATCAATTTTCTTTTTGAAGTAAGCAGCCAGCTCTTCGGCACTGAGATCCGTCACCGGGGGCTGTGGTTTAGGGTTGAGAAGGGAGTGAAAAGTATCAAAGAGCCGTTTAGGGTTGTGGGATAGTGAGGAGACTAGAGAGGTGAAATAGACTTGTTTGGCATGGTGGTGGGCGAGGTTGTAGGTTTTGAGCATGAATTTGTAGTGGAGGAAGTCTGCGGATGCTTGCGATTTCCTCCACAGCCGTTCAGCACTTCTAGAGCACCGCCGGATGAAGCGCGTTTGAGGCGTGAGCCAGGGTTGCCGTGGTCTACATCGGATGGCTCGGGTCCTGGGGGGCGCCGCTTCATCCAGGGCATGTTTGAGAGCGGTGTTGTAGTGAGCGGCAGCCAGGTTGGGGCAGGTGAGGAGAGAGATGGGGGACAGAGAGGACTGTAGGGATTCAGCAAAGTTCTGGGTGTGAATGGCCTTAAGGTTCCTGTAGGTACTGTAGGTAGGTGGGTCTGGAGAGATGTTAGGGAGCGTGACAGAGAAAGAGAGGAGGTTATGATCCGAGAGCGGGAGAGGTGAGTTAGTGAAGTTGGCAGCAGAGCAGAGCCGGAGGAAGACCAGATCCAGGGTGTTTCCATCCCTGTGAGTGGGAGAGGCTGTGAGTTGAGAGAGACCAAGGGAGGAGGTGAGCGAAAGAAGCTTAGAGACAGATGGGGAGATGGGGTCGTTGGTGGGGATGTTAAAATCACCTAAGATGAGGGTTGGAATTTCACAGGATAGGAAGTGGAGGAGCCAGGCGGCAAAGTGGTCCAAAAACAGGCGAGCAGCACCTGGGGGACGATAGATAACTGCTACTCGCATGGACAGCGGGTGGAAAAGCTGTAGCGTATGCACTGCGGATTGACTGCATCTACAGAGATCAATAGAGTTCATACACGCAGAATCCGCGTCAATATAGAGCATGCTGCGATTTTTTTCTTCTTATGGAATCCGCAGTTCCTACCCGCAAGTGTGAGCGAACCTGTTGAACGTAAATGCATTTCCATGCCTGCGTATGACCACGTAACATATGCGTGGACAGTGATCGCGGAATTTACCCACTAGCGATATTTTGTCAATGCTTTCATACTCATTTGTGGTTTATTTTTGTACACTCAATCCTTGTAGTGCAGAGACAAATCTGTGATATCGTGCAGTGTTTTCAGTGGGGCTGGCAGCAGCAGCGCCAGCCCCTATGAAAACCTAGGAAGTACATCGCGGACGACTTCCACAACTATGGCAGAAATCCGTGATGTTATCCCATTACTTTCAATAGGGTCGGCACTGCTGCGGCCCCATTGAAAGCAGTGGGTTGCAGGCAAGACCCGCAGTGATGATTTTCGGGGGAAGGGCTTGAAATAGAAGCCCTTCCCTAAAAAAAAAAATATCATACCGAGCTGTATAAAAAAAAATAAAAATATATATATATATAATTTATATTATGCTCTTCTCTCCAGCACAACAGTTGTCCTCTGTGTTCTGGAGGTCGGGGATTGAAAGCGCTGGTCTCATTGGTTGAGCACTCAGCCAATCACAGGCACCCCTCAACCATTGAATGACAGCTGAGTGCTACCTATGATTGGCTGAGTGTTGTGACCAATCATAGGCAACGCTCAGCCATTAATTGAATTGACCAATCAGAGGCAGCGCTCAATCCCCGTGGGGATGAAGGAATCCTCTGCCATAGCTCTGGCAGAAGTCTGCGATGTACTCCTTATGTTTTCAATGGGGCTGGCGCTGCTGCAGTTTTTTTGGCGCTGCGAGGCTCTCGCATCGCTAGAAAAAATATCGCTAGTGGGTAGGCACCCTTAGGTGGCTAATCATCTGGTAGAAGGGTTGCATAGTGTTAGGGAAATCATCAGAGGGATTTCATAGTGTTTCCTTGCCTGGTCCAAATGATATGAGAAGTTGTGTACACAAATCACTGACAAATAACACAGTCAGTATCAGCCAACAATGATGCTCTTCTTAGTTTATTACAAGGCAGACAATGTGTATATAGAAGTTCACTTAAGTATCATCAGAAATACATGCCCCCCTGTAATCATAAGAACTCATTATTGGCTCTAGGTGCTAATGGTTTAACAAACTAAAGAAATTAACCCAAGAAAGGACAGAATGCGGTTGCAAGAGGATCTGGGTACCTTGGAGGCTTGGGCAGAAAAGTGTCAGATGTGGTTTAAAATAAGACACTGTGCCTCTTTTGGGGCAAAAATTAATATGACAGTGTCTTATTTTCAGGGAAACACTGTAGCCATGGGAACATCCTCTACGTCTAGAAGAAAGAATGTTTCTCCATCTACATAGAAAAAGGGTTCTTTACTGTAAGAGCAGTGAGACTATAGAACTCGGAGTGAGTTGGTGGTGAACTCTATAAAAGAGTTTAACAGGCGCCCGTCTTGAACGTTATAATATTACATGTTATAGTCACTATTTACTTCAAAAGGGTTGGTGATTCCGGGATTAGGCCAATTTAACACAGGTAAGCATGATATTGTGCTTGGGAACGTGCGATGTACCTATGAATGCAAGTTGTTTTTGTGTCAAAACCGCCTCCTATTACTTCAGTACAGTTGCGATCCTCAGCAAGTGTTTCCCATTGTTTTCAATGGGAAACTTTACATCACACTTATGTGCACCTCCCTCACCATGCAATGGAGTCAGGAAGGATTTCTTTTCCCTTAAAAGGGGAAAATTTGACTACTTCCTCTTGGGTTTTTTTGCCTTCCTCTGGATCAACAGTGGGAAGGTTATAGGCTGAACTGAGTGGACATGTATCTTTTTTTTGCTTTACATATTACGTACTTTATTGTCCAATTTCCTGGACCTGAAGGTTATGGGATCAATCCCCGCTTGGGTCAGGTAGCCGGCTCATGGTTAACTCAGCCTCCCATTCTTCCAAGGTCGGTAAAATACCCACCTTGCTGGGCGGGTGGTAAAGATGACTCCACAAAAGCAGTCTGCCAAGAAAACGTCAATGTGATGTCACCCCTTTTACCTACCACTTTCCTCAACTACTCTGGCTGGACATCCAAAAAACCAGAAGTACTTCACACAGCAAAGCAGATACAAACATGCTTGGTATAAGAAAAGCCACTCGTCAGGCACCTGAAGAGACCCACTATATCTTGCACAAACAGTCTGCTACTCAGCTCAACGCAACTTACCTGCCACACCAGGGCTTCAAAGAGTGTCCAATGCTGTGAGAGTTTCTGACATCTTGTGTACGTGACTCTTATGGTAGGCACACCCATCGGTCTCTTCCATCATAATGCACCCAGCATGAAGCGGGGAAGCAACACCCACTTCGGGATGTAGACCTGCCTGCATAGTCCTACAATGAATGACAAAACGTGTCCAAGGAGCTGACATGGAAACACTCCCAGGAGAATGCGAGACACGAACTACTCCTGCAACATACTCTTGAAGGGGTTGAACCACAGTTGCAAGTTATCCCTTATCCACAGGACAGGTGATAACTTGCTGATCGGTGGGGTCTCACCACTGACCCCTATTCACATATAATTATTTATTGGTTAATGGATGGCTTTTGGAGTAAGAACGCAAAAAAAAAGCAATTTCACCATATTTTTGCAGGGTTCTTTTGTTCACCATGCAGCGAAAACAACAACTTAGGCTGGGTTCACAGTGGGCGGATTTGCTGCGGAAATTCCGTCCGGAATTTCACTGAGTCAAATCCGCCTGCGGACGCTAATCCTGGAATTGGCCAGCCATGTGGACGAGATTTCTCAGAAATCTCGTCCAAATGGGACGGCGAATCCGTTGCGGCAAAGCCTGCACTGCGGCGCGGATGTCCATTGCGGAAGAGCGAGCGGCCAGGTCACTTCAAAACCCGCAGCTAAATGCCGCTGGTTTTGAAGCGGCGCTTTTCCCGGCGGAAATCTTGCGATTTTTGGCTGCAGCCAAACCACGAGATTTCCGCTGAGAATCCGGCGTGTGAGAACCCAGCCTGAAAGCGCTTTCCAGGGATATTGATGACCTGGCCTCAGGATAACCTAGTCCCAAGAAGCGGTCTCCAGCCGACCAACTGATTGGGGACCTGCTGTCATCGCCACAACACATCGCCATGGAGTGGAAGCTGCTGCTGTGACCCCTGTGTAGTGGCCGGAGCTTGTAACTGCAGGTGGAGCTGCCACTGATTTTAATGAGAGATGTGTTTGCCTCAGGGACACTGCACACTTGCGTGTTTTTTTCACGTGAGATCGCTGCCCTTTTTTTGCACGCAAATGTCAGTGGGACTTTCTAATGTTAAAAATGCATCGCACACAAAAAAGCAAAGCACCAACGTGCGACGCGTTTTTAACATTGTAAAGTTCCATTGACATTTGTGTTAAAAAAAGCCACAGCTTAAAAAAATAAATAAAAAAAAATTGCAAAAGTGAACTGTACAAGGGTTTGTTTTTTGCAGGACGTGTTGAATTTTTATATTACTATTGGGGTACGTAATTATTGTTTAACTTTTACACTTTTTTTTGAAGTGAGAATGCTGAAAAACCTACAGTTCCACCATTTTACCAAATAGGCAAATGCTTAGGGCAGACTTGAGGAGCCTTGTTAGACCCCCAGCTACAATAGTAAAGTACTGCCCCCCAAACACGTCGCATTGTGAGTGCCTATAGGCTGATAGCAGGAGCCCATTCACCCACAAAACCCATTTACTAACAGCAGAAAAGTTCTCCTGCGAATTTGGGTTACTAAGAGCGTCTTCACAGCTGCAAGAAAATCGAGCGGTTTTTTGAGCGATCCGAGGGTGAGTGAAAACACAGAATTATGAAACCAATGAATTTTAATCGTTTCATTCCCATTTGCAATGTTTTCACTCATGTAATGTGGAGTGGGAAAAAATGCAGCATGTCCTATCTTTCTGAATTTTGCGGGTTTTTTTCCTCTCCTATGTTTCCCTATGGAGCCTCCTTTTTTTTCACAAACCATGAACTTGCGTTTTTCATGAGATGCATTTTTAACATTAGAAACTCCTATTGTCTTTCTTGGGAGAAAATCGCAGCAAAATCACATGAAAAAAACGTGCGAGAAAATGGCAAGTGGCAGTGATGTTTTTGCGATAAAAAGCTGTGCTGAAGCTTAAAAATCACGGGAAAAAGTTGTGATTTTGCCACAATTTTCTTGCGGCGATATCGCGATTGCCAGTGTGAAGCACCCCTTTTTTCCATTAGTAACCGCCTAGACAGCAGGATTTCGGCACACATAACACTGCTATCTTCTTCTGCATCAGATATAGGCTGAACCCTAAAATACGTACATGTGCGCACTCCAGGGTCTGTATGGAGCGGGATCGGTAGCCAATCTCGCTCCATACACGGTGGGTACTGGCCGTCTCTGGTATCTGACACCAGCCATGATCAGCATTCACCTTTGAAATGTTCCAATCAGCCTTTGGGGGTTCGGAACGACTCCCTCAGGCTGAGGTTGCAAAGTGCTCCAGAAAGATTTTAAAAAGTTATGGCAGGGAAAAGATGACAAAAGAATGCTGTTTAAAAAAAAAAAAAAAAATTAAAGTAGTACAGCAAAAAAAAAAAAAAAGTTCTCGTGTCATTTCGCAGCAGTATGTACACTGTACAAAGAAGACCCCTCCTTCGCAAAGAAATGAAATTGTCTTTTTTTTCCCCTTTCACTCCAATCAGTAATTTTTTAAGTTTTTTATAAGGCTGGTTTGATATCTGCGCTCAGATATAATTATAACTGGGGTCCGCTCGATTTCCAGATGGAACATAAAGCGCCGCACGCAGCAGTTTACTTCCGGTATTTTGAGCCGCATCCGGCACCTCTGACCGCAGATTCCAACGCAGACCTGAGAGCGGCCTCAGATGGCACATTGAATTGTAACATTGAAAAATACAACTCGTCCCGCAATAAACCCCTCAGACCGCCACATCGATGGAAAAATTAAGACTTAGGGTTTTTAAGAGAAAAAAAAAAAAGAGGCCGTGTCCGTTAGGTGCAAAGTATCTCTCCTGCACCAGACCTGTGCACGTATTTACCACACTGGTCGTTATATTTACTGAAGGCTTGCACTATATTTCCTCATTGCTGTTCCTTTATTAGATTATTACATTCCAAATTAAAACATTGGGGCAGATTTATGAAACTGTCTGAAAGAAAAACGGTTTGTTGCCCCTAGCAACCAATCACAGAGCAGCTTTCATTCTGTATTCTGCTCGGGTACATTCAAAGCTGTGCTGTGATTGGTTGCTAGGGGCAACGAACGCAGTTTTTTCTTTCAGGCAATTTCATAATGTCTAATATCGCCTCATCCGGATCGCGGCAGACGTGGGAGAAGCTCTCTGACGGCACTGCTTTCCGTTCACACCGGGCTTCTTGGCACCGCCATCTTGTGATGTTTGACCTCCAACCCCAGTGACGCTGTACGGACGTGTAAACAAGATGGCGGCGCCCTGTCAGTGCCGTAAAGATGGCGACCGCAGTGCTGGAGCAGGGGGAGGATGCTTTCCGTAAGATTTTCCGCCTCTACCGGAGAAAGAACCCGTTGGCCGACCTGTCTGGGGTGTTGGAGTTCCGTCCCGGAGACTCCAGAGTCAGTATTGCGGGTGACGCGTGTGGCCGAGAGCAGCCTCTGCCTGCCTTTAGGTGGTTTGCCCTGGCGGTCAGCCTGCTGCTCCCTGATCCTCCTCCTCTCTGGTGACCCTTGCTCCTTATTTCTTCCTGCACTCTCACCACATCTTACTTCCATGCAGTGACCCTGTTGTGACCTCTGCGATGACCCCTTGCCATTCTGCTGCATCATGTTATCTTCTGTTATGGCGACCGATTTCACTTTCCAGCGTCCTTTTATACGGGACGATCATTGAGCGCTTGCACACCGCTTGCCATCCCGCCGTTCTGAACTGATACTCACTGAATGGAGGCTGAGCACATCGCAGATCTCTCCCGCCCACCCACCTTCACTCACCGTAAACGTGCAGTCATTCGCGGATGAACGGTTACGCCGGCCGACGATCGGCAGGTTCTTATGTCCGTATTAATTGAATGATGACTGCAATATGGTGGGTCATTAGCAGTGTTTACACTTAATGATTATCCTTCACTTTCACACAATGTGGAAATTAATGGAACAATAACCTTCCATGTAAAAGGGCCATTAACCCCCTTCCCACGTGTGATCTGCTCCGCCGCCCTCTCCTGCCCTCTAATGACAGCAGATGGTAGTGTCTTTGCTTTTTCTGCAGTTGAGGTCGGTGGCGTTGAGTGCGGACGCAGTGTCTGATCAGGATGCCGGCCGCGTAGGGTTGCAACCGCTGCGTCAGTGGTCGGCGTACCATGTGGATGGCTACCCAGGTATGATTGGACGAAGACGAGCATTCACCGTCTACTGTCTCTGTTCACACAGCCTTTCTGCTTAGGATAGCAATCAGCACTGCCAGAAGACGTTTTTCACTAGACTACGGCCCTCCATGTTGTGGTGCTGTCTGAATCGCCGTAAAAGGTTTTCAGGTGGAACCCTGAACAGAGCCATAAACGTTAAAGGGCTTTTCCAGGGAAATACTATTGATGACCTATCATCAGGATAGGTCATCAATAGTTGATCGGCTTGGGTCCTCCGCGCAGGACCCTGATAGATCAGCTGTGTGGGTGCATGCTGTCAGCACCGCAATAACAGAGGTCAGAGCGGAAGCCTTCACGCCGACCTTCCATGTAGTGGTCGGCACATGTAATTGCAGGCACGGCTCCCAATGATTTCAATGAGAGCCGTGCCAACCACTCCACAGAGGTCTGACCTCTGTGTTATTTCGGCACTGACAGCATGCGCCCGCACAGCTGATCTGTCGGGGTCCTGGACGATCAACTATTGATGACCTATCTTGATGATAGGTCATCAATAGTATTTTCCTGGAAAACCCCTTTGAGGATTGAAATGGAGACCGTTTTGATCTCTGTTTGACATGCTTTCCGTCATTTTCATTCGTTGCGCTTTTAAAGGGGTTGTCCAGTTACCGGACAGCATTGTCCCTATAGCTTCACCTGTGTTAAAATAACAAAAATAGAAGTACTTACCCCTATGCCACTGATCCAGCGCTGTGGCCCCAGGATTATTTGATGCTGATGTTGTCATTGGCACCTGACCGCTGCAGTGTCGCCAACCGTTCTCCTGCCATCACTTACATCCTGAGTGACAGGATGCCAGTAGTTCAGAACGGTGACCCTGCAGCCATCGGGTGACTTACATTAATAGCAGCAGTAGCAAACAACGCCATGGCCACCGTGCTGGATCCCAGCGGCAGAAGGGTTAGTACTAATCTATTTAAAAAATTTTTTTTTTTTAATCAAAGGTGGAGCAATAGGGGCAATATTGTCTGCTAATTGGGCAATCCCTTTAAGTCCTCCAAAATTACAAAAAACTAAAGGAAATTGTGTAAAATCAAGACCAAAGAGATCTCTGACTCTAAAGTTTTTAGGGTTCCTTTCACCAATTCAACTAGAGCCCCAAGCCAGAAAGCCCCATCGTAGTGACCGGAAGAAGTGTAACTTGCATGTTGTGTTGGCGGAGACAGCAGAAAGGACCTTCATAGAGGGTTATATCCCATCAGGTGGGTGATACTTTTGTCTCTCTCTAGGGTTCCTCTTCATTGTTAACCCCTTCATGCCCGGCTGGCAGCATCATTGGGTGCGGCAATGTCTAAAACTGTATCCCCAGAAACCCAACGTGTGTAATCTGGACCTGCATATGAGCCCGGACAGTACACGGGACCTGTGGAGCAGCAGCCACGCCAAGCTTCGGTGAGATGCACGTGTGCGGCCCTTTAAACACTCGCATCTCATTGGTTGTTATAAAGTCTGACTCCACCGACCATTCTCTAACAGAAATAAATTGTCTCAAAAACGCAATGAGAAGACCCTGCTGGAGAAGCTTCGCTGGGTGACCCTCGGCTTCCACTACAACTGGGACACAAAGGTGAAGGGACAGGGGGCGTTATATGGAGTAGTGTTTGCTGCAGCGAGGTGTTGCATTAAGCTCTTGAACCCCCATCACGGGTCATGTTGTTTCGTCTTATATGGGCAAGGTCTGGTTGTGACTGTAATCTAGGCCCCATTTATAGCTGGGCCTCTTCTGTAGCGCCTGCTAAGGCTTATAGATAACATTTAAGGAATCCCCTATTGTCGACCCTCTGATTTAGGCCTCATTCACACGGCACGCACGGATGACCTGCGCGTCATTGCGGAAAGTAATTTTAAATGTTTGCTGGCTATCGCGGAATCAATGGTTTTTCTGCGGGGATGTACGCAGATGCACAGCGGCTCATCCACGCAGAAAAAAAAAATTACAAGCCCAATGGTGGCTTTCCCCACCTCCCTGCCTGGTCTTCAAGCAACCTGACAAGTATGCACAATGGAGCCCATCTGTGCAGAATCCACGCTAAAATGGAGCATGCTGCGATTTATTTTCCGCTTGCGGAATCCCCAAATCAAATCTGCATGTCTGGGTGTAACTGAGAATGCTCCATGCTTTCCTAAGGGAGACTCAAACAGCAGATCTCCCGTGCAGGTGGCGATCGCGGATTCCGCAATTCAGATCTGCCCGTGTGCATGAAGCCTTAAGGTACTTTTACACAGGACAGTAATCGCTCACTGTATGGAGGCAGAGCATGCTGGAGAACTCTTCCACCTCCTTTAAGAGTGAACAGGCATTCGTTCCTGTATGACTGCCTGTTCACACGGGCCTATAGTTACTTGGTTTTTAGGTGAACTAAAAAGCAAGCAACTATGACAAGTGAGCGATTCTCAATCGCTTACCCTGTGGGGTGTATTAACCCCTTAGTGACGGCTCTATCGTAAAACTACGTCCTGCTGCTGCAGGACGTGTATGGAGGGAGGTAGCGGTGCTATCTCCCTCCATACAGCTCGGGCATCAGCTGTTTATTACAGCTGACACCCGCGGGCAATAGCTGCGCTCGGCCATCGCGGCTATTAACCCTTTAAATGCCGCTGTCAATTCTGACAGCGGCATTTAAATCCCCCGAACGCTTTTCGGGGGTCCCGCACAGCCCCCCGCGGTGAGATCGGGGGAGCCGTGCAGGTGTCATGGCAGGTGGGGGCCTAATGAATGGCCCCAGGGCTGCCTTAGCAGACTGCCTATCAAGCCATCCACACAGGGTGGCTTGAAAGACTGCCTGTAAAAAAGCAGTATGACGTAATGCTATAGCATTACGTCATAATTCAGGAGCGATCAAAGCATCGCATGTTAAAGTCCCCCAGGGGGACTTCAAAGTAAAGTAAAAAAAAAGATCAAGAAAGTTTTTTTTAATTGTTAAAAAAAAAAAGTTATAAAAGTTTAAATCACCCCCCTTTTGCCATATCCATTATTAAAAAATCAAAATCATAAAATAAAAATATGTATTTGAAATCGCCGCGTCCGTAAAAGTCCAATCTATCAAAGTAGTGCATTATTTTTCCCGCACGGTGAACGTCGTCTGAAAAAAAAAAATAAAGAACGCCAGAAATACACTTTTTTAGTTACCCTGTCTCCCAGAAAAAACGCAATAAAAAGCGATCAAAAAGTCGTATGTATTCCAAATTGATACTATCGAAAACGTCAGTACATCCCGCAAAAAATGAGCCCTTGCTCAACTATGTCGACAGAAAAATAAAAAGGGTATTGCGCGCACAAAATGACCGCAGAAAATAATTGAAAAAAATTAAATATCTTAAAAAAATAAAAGTACTACAGCAAAAAAAATACTATACAAGTTTGGTATCGTAGTAATCGTACTGACCCATAGAATAAAAATATCAGATCGTTTTTGTTGCAATTTGTGCGCCGTAGAAACAAGACGCACCGAAAGATGGTGGAATGTCGTTTTTTTTCCATTTCTCTCCGCTAAGAATTTTTAAAAAGTTTTTCAGTAAATTATATGGTACAATAAATAGTGCCATTAAAAAATACAACTCATCCCGCAAAAAACAAGCCCTCATACAGCGACATCGATGGATAAATAAAGGAGCTACGATTTTTTTTAAAAGGGAGTAGGAAAAAACTAAAATGGAAAAAAGCAAAAAAGCTCCGTCACTAAGGGGTTAAAATCTACTGCATAAACATATGCTGTGGATTGTGATGCAGATCTGTAGAAAGTATTCTACGTGCGAACGCACCCGTAGCCTGCCAAGAGCAGCTCTGGGGAACGTGGCACTCAGGGACTATTTGTATACAGTAAATATAGGCCCTTTTACATGGGCCGACAGTCCTCTGGGCGACTGCACAAGCGCTGACGTCACCGCTAAAGTCGTCGACTCATGCAGAGCATGCAAACAGAAAGACTTGTTGCCGGCTTGCGGGCTTCTCCTCCTATGGGAAACGCTGAGCGGGAAGCATTTACACAGGATGAGAAGCCAGCGAGCTAACAAGGTTTTTTAAGCGTAAACAACCGCTAACAAGTGAGCATTTGTGGGGTTTTTTTTGTTGTTTTTTTTTTTAACTTCACACTGAACTATTATCGCTCAAATTCATTTGTTTGAACGAATTTTGAGTGGTAATCGTTAAGTGTAAATGCCTCTTTAGAATGTTTCCAGTTAATGACAGCAAGCAGAGTTCATGCCTGTGTTGAGAAAGTGAAATATAAAGTTACTGAACTTTTTCTTTTCTTTTTTCCAAACACTGATTACTTCTTACATAGAATCGGGCACCTCATGAGCTGTAATGAGGGTGCCACCTCCAACTATAATAAATGGATTCAGCTTTATAGGAAGGATGGGGTTGATGGACAATACTTCTCATTCTTCCTGTCTGCAGAAATACTACAAGGAGCATCAGAGCCCATTTCCGGTGGACTTGGCGGAGCTGTCACACTGTGTGTCTCTTGCCTGTGGCTTTCCTGGCTTCAAGGCTGAGGCCGGGATCCTTAACTACTACCACATGGACTCATCGCTGGGCATTCACGTGGACGAGTCTGAACTGGACCATAGCAGCCCCCTCCTGTCCTTCAGGTGAGATCTCCTGGTCCTGTGTAGAGTCCTATGTGGCTCAGCCTCAAGGTAGTTGACCACTAAGTCAGTCAGAGGAGATCCAGCTCTCAGGTCACATTGCTGCATGCTGTTTACACAGTTGCTGCTGTTTGGTCAACTTCTAATGTCTATTCACCCAGAAGTACTAGTTGACACATCTTACAGTTCTAAGTGCCTGCATGTAAACTTCACATCTGTATTGGGTCGTCTTCACATTCAGCAAACTGCTGCTAACAGACCTCAAGCTTGTTATATGCCGCTTTCAGAAACCTGGAAATGTTTAATACATCTTAGCGCTGTAGTGTGGTCTCCTACACATAGAAGGTGAAGTGCTGAGCGAGAACCCAGCGACTGTTTGTCTGTCTAAACGCTCTGCACGAGCGCCAACGACCTTAGCGGTTATATCAGCACTTGTGCAGTCTTTAGCCGACTCTCATCATGTGTAAAAAGGCCATTAAGCCTGCAGGGGAGAAGGGAGCAGCATGACTGTTCTGTCACTTAAAAGTGCAGTGCAAAGTATGAGACAGATTCACATTTGCCAATTATGCTGTGTTTTTGCCATGTAGTAGGTATGCAGTGGCATAATGTCACATTGTACTGTGTTTTCCAGAAAATAAGACACTGTCTTATGTTAATTTTTGCCCCAAAAGAGGCACAGTGTCTTATTTTCGGATGGGGTAATGGGGTGGGGGGGAGGCTATACTCACCTGGTCTGCTGCGTCCCAGTGGCTTGCTCTGCTGGTCTCCGGCGGTAATGCAGCAGTCTGCTGTGTCCTCCGCACTGAGATATCTTCGTTTTATGGTGACGGGGCTTTTAATACCCTGCCTCCAGCAAAGCAAGCGCTGTGATTTGGATCGAGCACCAGCCAATCACAGCCAGTGCTCAATGAGCCAATCACAGCCATTCAGTGATGTCATTCAATTGAAAGGCTGTGAATGATCGAGCGTCAGCTCTTTTTTCATGTCCCTTAGCTAGGGCTTATTTTCAGGGGAGGGCTTATATTTCTAGCCTTCTCTGAAAACAGGGTTAGGTCTTCCTTTCGGGGTAGGTCTTCCTTTCGGGGAAACACAGTAGTAAGTGCCATATCCCACATGGGTGTTACGCCTGTTACATTTCCTGGATTCTGTTTCCCAGAAAATGGATACCCCCAGGACTTGCAGTATAGCGTAATAACCACATGTTGCTAGCGACATAGATATGAAGCACATGATAACACAAACGTAGCTAGGGACTCGCAATTAGATAACAGGGACAGAGGGTAATAGTAACCAGATAATAATGTATATAATGGGCAACATCCGGGTCATCGTATAAGGCCCTTAAGACTGAGCGGAAAGCATCCATGGTTTAACCCCTTAAGGACATGACCTATTTTGGGCTTAAAGGGGTTGTCCCGCGAAAGGGTTATACACTTCTGTATGGCCATATTAATGCACTTTGTAATGTACATCGTGCATTAAATATGAGCCATACAGAAGTTATTCACTTACCTGTTCCGTTGCTAGCGTCCCCGTCTCCATGGTGCCGTCTAATTTCAGCGTCTAATCGCCCGATTAGACGCGCTTGCGCAGTCCGGTCTTCTCCCTTCCGAATGGGGCCGCTCGTGCCGGAGAGCTTCTCCTTGTAGCTCCGCCCCGTCACGTGTGCCGATTCCAGCCAATCAGGAGGCTGGAATCGGCAATGGAGTGCACAGAGCCCACGGTGCACCATGGGAGAAGACCCGCGGTGCATCGTGGGTGAAGATCCCGGCGGCCATCTTACTAAGGTAAGTAAGAAGTCGCGGGGATTCGGGTAAGTACTGGACGTTTTTTTGTTTTTTTTTACCCCTGCATCGGGTTTGTCTCGCGCCGAACGGGGGGGCTATTGGAAAAAAAACAACCCGTTTCGGCGCGGGACAACCCCTTTAAGGACGCAAGGATTTTTGGTGGATTTTCTTCTCCATTTATCAAGTCATAATTTTTTTGTTTTTTCGTCGACACGGCCTTATAAGGGCTTGTTTTTTACGTGGCGAACTGTAGTTTTTGATGGTGCCATTTTTGGATACATTTGACTATATTGTAAAACTTACATTTTTTTTTTTTTTTATGATAGCAGGGAGCGAAAACACATCAATTCTGCCATAGATTTTTTTTTTTCTTTTTTACAGCGTTAATCATGCAGCATAAATAAGACAATCCATTTTTTCTGCGGGTCGGTATGGTTACAGCGATACCAAAATTCTTAAATTTTTTTTTAGGTTTTTCCACTTTTCTGCAATAAAAACCCTTTTCTTGGAAATCTTTTTTTTCTAAATTGCTGCATTCAAAGTCCTGTAACTTTTTTATTTTTTTATGTATGGAGCTCTGTGAGGGCTTATTTGCGAGACGAGCTGTGTGTCCCTGGGGGACTTTCACTACAGTACTGCCTATCCCTGTGATAAGGCATGGCAGGGCTACTGCCCTCCCGATGCCCCCCCCCGCTGTTGCAGCGGGACGCCGGCTGTGACTGACAGCCGGCTCCCCCTGCGGGATAGTGCGGGATCATATGTAATCCAGCGCTATCTCCAGGACGTAATTTTACGTCCTGTTGCGGGAAGTACCCCACTCCCAGGACGTAAACTTACGCCCTGGAGTGGGAAGGGGTTAAGGGGGCTCTCTAGACCCAAGACTAAATACTCAAAACTGAGGGTCTCCATGCAGAAGAGTTTTAATAATATCTACTTGTTGGGTCACTAATCCCTGTGATCATAGTCTTAAAGTAAATTGCAGCTCGCAACTCACAAAAATTTTCAAAATTTAGTATGATCTCCGAAAAAAATCTATGTAGATTTGTGGCAGAAAGATGTGGATTTTGTAAAGGTTTTAAGTGGTGGAATGCGTGCGGAAAATACATTAGTGAATTCCGAAGTGTGAACATACCCTTAGCATGCAAGTTCTGTGTGAGTTCCTAAATAGATAGCCGGGTAGGGGCACCTTGCATAAAAGGATTCAGGGTCTGAATCTAGACAGCTAGAACCTGTATGGGAGTCGTGTCTAACAAGAATCTGCTTTATAAATTGTAATGACGTTAGCTGGATGCTGAACGGCAGAACTTGGCTTTGCCTTTAGCAGTCACCTTTCCTGGGTGTGAAGTGTTTCCCACTACTCAGTAACTAACAGGACTTTAGGCCCTTTTACACGGTTCGACAGTCTTTCAAACGACTGCACAAGTGCTGACATCACCGCTTGTGAAGAGTGTTTACGCAGAAATACTTGCCGCTGGATCGTGGGCTTCTCGCTCAGCGCTCCACCTCCTGCGGGGAGCGTTTACACAAGACGAGAAGCTAGCAAGGTATTTTAAACTAACTGAAAAGTCTGCTTAACAAACCGTGAACGAGAAGTGAGCAATTTTTCGCATTCGCGCTGAATGAATTTTGAGCGAAAATCGTTACGTGTAAATGGGACTTTACAGTATGTAACAGCTCAAGGCCGCAGGAAATGGGAGATGTGATGCGTGTTTCATATGTATCAAGACAGTGAAAACCGAGATGCAACTAAGGACTTGGCTTTAGATGGGTCCGAAGGTGATGATAACCTGATGACTAATATAATGAGGCTGGAACAGATAGTATAGAAGTGGAAGAACAACCAGAGAAATGCTGACCCTAGACTGGCTATCCCTTTGTCTCTTGCCCTAATCTCTCCCTAACACCAGCCCTCTGCTATCAGTAAACAGCTTTAAGTTGTCCCTATGGACAGCACAGTGTAAACACTATATCTGGGCAACAGGAAGGCACTATGGCCTAGACAAGAGGCTTAAAGGAGTTGTCCTGCGCCGAAACGGGTTTGTTTTTTTTTCAACCCCCCCCCGTTCGGCGCGAGACAACCCCGATGCAGGGACTTAAAAAAAAACAGCACAGCGCTTACCTGAATCCCCGCGCTTCGGTGACTTCTATACTTACCGGTGAAGATGGCCGCCGGGATCTTCTTCCTCCGTGGACCGCAGCTCTTCTGTGCGGTCCATTGCCGATTCCAGCCTCCTGATTGGCTGGAATCGGCACGTGACGGGGCGGAGCTACACGGAGCTGGCATCCTGCACGAGAGGCTCCATTGAAGAAAGCAGAAGACCCGGACTGCGCAAGCGCGGCTAATTTGGCCATCGGAGGCCGAAAATTAGTCGGCACCATGGAGACGAGGACGCCAGCAACGGAGCAGGTAAGTATAAAACTTTTGATAACTTCTGTATGGCTCATAATTAATGCACAATGTACATTACAAAGTGCATTAATATGGCCATACAGAAGTGTATAGACCCACTTGCTGCCGCGGGACAACCCCTTTAAGAAGCCAATTCTGGAGTGACCCAAGGCAAATTGAAATAAATAAGGAAATATAGACCAACTAGAAGACCAAGGTGCAAGGCACTGACTGGACAGACTAGACAGAACTGGACTAGAATGAGGTATTTGGAAGTAGAACAAGACATGCTGGATAGAACACATGCTGTACATGGTTTTCACAACTATCAATCGTACCCATACTGCATAATGATTTAAAGAGAGTCTAACCAATGAGATTCTCCAATCAGTGTTCTTGGCCAACCCCCTCCAATGCCCCTGCCATGGGAGCAGTTGCACAACTGCCCCAACCATAACTTAGAAAGACAGAGATAATGCAGCAGCATTTTTTCTGCTGATCGTAAAAATGGGCGTCTTTGTACTTTTTCTGAGGTTTCCCTCCTGAAGGGGGGGGATGTATTACCTGCAGTTGTAGTTCTCTGACACCTCTCCAATCCGCTATTTCCAGGCCCTGTCATGTGAGAGGGTCACAGCACTTTTATAACTACCTAATGCATTTCTAATTGTCTAGGTAAAGTGCATTGGTAGATTGACAGTACCGGTGCATTGTGGGGATTAAGTACTCTGAAGATTGCATCAGCTATCTTGAAATGGTACCTAGAATCAGTGGATTGGAGGGATGGCAGAGAACTACTACTGCAGGTAATACAACATCCTCTGGTCGCAGGACATAACTTTGCCTCCAAAACCAGAGGGTCGCTTTAACTAAATATTGAAACATCAAAATCTGTCAGCAGCAGCTTATTGATGGTTACCAGAGGTATTTGTTTCTCTGTTTTCAGGGTAAATACAGACTAATGGCCGTCTTACACGGGCCAACAGTCGTTTAAACAGCCGCACAAGCTTTGGTGTCACTGCTAAGGTCGTTATCGCTCATGTAAAGCAATTAGATGGACAGACATTGCTAACTTCTCGCTCAGCACTTTGCCTTCTATGTGAGGCGCTGTGCTGGGAGCATTTACCCTTAGCGAGAAACCCAAGATAGTTTTTTCACTAAGGATGTCCTCTAGCACTCCCATTCAAATGAACAGAGCTGCAGTGTGCATACGCGGTTCATTCAGGTGGCGACCTTTGGAATACCTGTTCTTAGTATTCATGGGTGTCCCAGGTATCAGGCCCCCACTGATCGTAAAGTTATTCCTTATGCTATACTTATCCTGTGGATAAGGCTGTCTTCACATGGGCGTTCGGGATATTAGGTCCATGAATCCCCCCCACCCCCCATATAGTGCTTGCCATCCACGTGAAATCCCCAGGGATTGATGTGAAAACAGCCTTGCATTGCTTTGGGGATAAAGGGAACCTCCGCCACGGCTGTCACAGCCGTGGCAGATGATTGCAGTCTGTCTCCCATTGCTTTGAAAACAATAGCACGCAGCAAAATAGAATTTGTTGTGATATATTTCCCTCATAGCATTGCAGTGCCATGCACGAAAACATCGTTCATGTGTATGACCCTAATCAAAAGAATGCATTTCACAATGCAAAAAAAGTGCATGATTTTCCTCCCCTGTGTGAAGCCGGCCTAAGGGCTAATGCCCACGAAGTCAGACACCTGCCACGAATTTTGTAGCAATGTCCATCCATGGACATACTGTGCTAAACGATTCTCCCCTGCCCACGAGCAGAAATCAACTGGGATTTTCCACTTGTGGGGGAGAATCACACCATTTATTCTATGTGGAAAATCGCATGGATGACTTCCATTGCAGTCAATGGAAGCCGTCCATCCTGCGATACTTGAGCTTTGAGCACCGCGGCAGTACAGCGAGAGTCCGCGTCACTGCCCAGCGCATCATGGACTGTGCAGGCTCGCCAGGCAAGACACTCGCGGCAGATCCGGAGAGGTGAGTATAAGGGTCTCTGGGGGGCGCTGGGTCTAATTCCACTGCAATATTTTGCAGGCAGAATCCGACCCAGCCGTGGGCGTGAGCCCTTAAGGATAACTTTATACCTTAGCACAACCCCTTTAATGCAGAGTTGAGCAATCCTGCATGCACACAGAGCTCCAGCCTCCCTGCTCTGTGCTTCCACCTTCAGGACCGATTAGGAGCCACAGTTTAGGTCACATGATGTTTCATGCACCTGACCTGCCATTCTCATTTTTGGTGGTTTTTTCTTTTGTTTTCCATTGCATGTCTTATCGATTTTTCTTCTTGTCATTGCAGCTTTGGACAATCCAGTATATTCTTGCTGGGGGGCCTCAGCAGAGACGTGTCCCCGACCCCCATGATGATGCACAGTGGAGACATCATGGTAATGTCTGGTGCCAGCCGCCTACTGTATCATGCGGTGCCACGAATCCTGCGCCATCCCGGCGGGGGTATCCTGCCACCCTGCTTATCTGCACCTCCATCCACTGATGACCCCAACCAGCTGTGCTCTCCCTCTGACTGGGAGGTGTGTGAACTATATATGCAGTTCTCCCGCATTAACATGACTGTACGGCAGGTCCTGGAAGCGGGCGGCAGCTTTCCTGAGGAGGGCGACAAGATGGGTAAACGGATGACCCAGGGAGACTCTTACCACAGTGTGGACATCGAGACGCAGGAGGCAGAAGAACAAGGACTCACAAAACGTATCAGAACTGTGACACAAGACTAACAAGGGAGGAAATGGTTTTATCTCAATATATATATTTATATTTTATTGTTTGTGTCTTCATTGCTGGTAGTTCTTGCCTACCCCACCCATTGGCTGCCCTTACAGGCAATTGAGCTGTGGGGTGAAACAGGAAATGAAGACTCAATCACTGGCTGGCGCCTCGGCTGCTGTGATCAGCACTTTATAACGGATGAGCCTTTTTCTTGTGTAGCAGGAACAGGGTCCAGATGAGTGCATTATAAGCAGTGATTTATACATTATAGGGGATAGATGGCAGGTAGTGCGGTGCGCCTTGTCTGCAGTCTCAGTATTTCTCTGTGAGGGGAAGAAAAGTTGTAGGGACTCGCACATGTCTCACAAGGCTCCATTCAGATGGCAGTATTTGTTCAGAATTTTGCACTAGTACTTTGAAGCCAAAACCAGGATGGAACCTACAGAGAAAAAAATAATGGAAAGATTTGCATCTCTTCCGTTCTTAGAATTCCACTCCTGCTCTTGGCACTAAAATATTGAATGGGGCCGAGGGCTGGATTCACAGTAGGCTCAGCCTACGTCCCAGGGTTCTGAATTCCCCGTAAATGAGATTCAGACAGAACCATAGATTGCATATTTACAAGCGGAAAGCAATAGCGTCTGTTTTACAAAGTTTCCGCCTTTTTTTTTTTTTAAAGCTTAGTTTTATATTTAGATGATATAAGGGGGTAGTAGATTACGCTTTTCTATATAAACAGCATGGAAACCTCAGATCTTACTGGTCTCCATTTGACAAAAGGCAATGGTTGTGTCAGAATCCATAGTACATGGGTTGAGTGTGATACTGTCTGCAAGGTCCTCCTCTTCTGATGCCTACAGCAGCAGTGTTGGTGTACGACATATATCATATATGGTTACATAGCTGCCTCATTCTAGGCACTGGCAGTGAATAGTTTGGCGCTGACTCTCAGTGATCTGCTGCTGCTTATGGACAGGATGAAGCTGGAGGAGACAGATAAGATATCACTGTCACACCCAGCACCAAAGTGTATGCAAAGCAATGCTGGTTACATGTGCCAGCTGCCCTGAATTCAATTAACTCCTAATGTACATAGAGCTAACATTCTGCACAGATTATAATAATTCCCATCCTCCCTGACCTTAGACACTCACGCTCTATTTACTGTATCTCGCACACAATATATTGTTACATGTCCTAACCAGCAGAACAATAGTAAGGTATGCCTGTCCCATAGACAAGTAGAGGCCCATTTAGACACAACGATTATAGCTCAAAGTTCACTCAAAAGATGTCTGTTGATAATCATTGTGTGCATTTACACGGCAAGATGATCACTCAAAATTCACTCAAACGGCAGTTTGAGTGACAGTTTTAAGTGTTCAGTTTGCATAAGTGTGTAAATAAAGACTCACACTGTATGCAGAAGACAAGCGGGACCGCTATCTTCTGCATACAGCTGTTGTCTTCTCGGAGCGCTCAGCTGGTATGCAGATGAGTGCTCCGAGCGGGTATACAGAACCCAGCTGAAGCGCTGTCTTCTGCATGCTCCTGTGTTCACGGAACGCTCAGCTGATGTACAGCTGAGCGCTCTGAGTGGGATATACAGAACACAGCTGGACAGCTGGTCTTCTGCTGTGTTCTTCGAGCGTGATACCAGCTGAAAGACAACGATGAGCGACTCATTAACAAAAACTGCACGATGTCCATGTGTTTAGACCCAACGATTCTCGCTCAAAAGACGTCTTTGAGAGAATTTTTAGCGAGAATCGTTGGGTCTAAATGGGCCTTAAGTCTACCTGCACATGACCAGGTCGTATTCTGCATGCAGGAGCCCGTTGCTGAATCCGGCCTTGACAACGTATACCTGGCTTCTTTTATTTTTATCTGTATTGCGATGGTCTGGTCTGCTGGCCGTTGGATAGGTGCAGTACAGATTTTTTTTTTTAAATGTTAGTTTATCCTGCACTGTTGCTAGGCGATAACACGGGTACCTGTGACCTTTCCGCAATGTCAATTCCGGATGGGCTGCGGATCAGACAGCTTCCATTGACTTCAATGGAAGCCGTCCGTGCAGACACAGCACAAAATGGAGCACGCTGCGATTTATTTTTTTTTCTCCTCCCTCCACTCACGGAAATCTCAATTGCTTTCTGCAAGAAGCGAATTTATTTTTTTTTTTGATAGCATGCTATGAACAATATTTGCTGCGGTACCACGGTGTGGACGCTGACTGTGGATTCCGCAATGCAAATCCATTTGTGTGCAGGTGCCCTAAGACAAATTGAAATATTAATAAAATAAGTTAGTAAACCGCCTCCATTAACACTATAAAAGGTTGAACACACTTCTAACTTGTGTTTTTCCTGTCCTCTATAGAGTGTAGGACAGATGTGTTCAGCTTCTCTTTTTTTTTTTTCTTTGTAAACTCCGAAGATGGCAGACGTGTTGTCATTGAGATCCTCATGGAGAACAGTCCAGCCGGGACATTGTTGTACGGGTCAAGGACTAGATCCAAGACCTGATGAGGGATATTAAGTGCGGCAAACCTGTCCCAGTTTGTTACAGCTCACATCAACGGGTCCTTCAGTGTTGTGGCAGACTGGCTGAGCCATGGTCTAGTGGTGTCAGTAAGAGGTATCCTAAAGCCAGAGATCTTCAACCACGTCAAATTAAGGGCCGGTTTCTCGCGGGCGATAAAATTGCACCATTTGCTCATGATAAAACAGTGTTACAAATCGCATGTATGTGAAGCCCATGCTTTCCAATGGGTTCCTTCACATAAGTGATGTTTTGTAGGCTGCTAGGTTGCGAGAAAAAATACTGTAAAAGGAGCGATGCAACTCTTACAGTAGAAAGTCCTATGGTTTCCCCTAAAATAAATTCTAGCTGCATAAAAAAACCACTACATCACCTAAGAGACATTGTCCACTTTGCTGCACTTCTCCGCTGCAGCTCCGGCACTTGTTTGTAGTCTTCAGGGAGTGCTTCCTGGTCAGGGGTTTCAAAAACCCCGCCTCCAGGAAGCGCTGGCTCTGATTGGCTGAGCCGCGGTGCTCAAAAACCAATCACAGCCATCGCATTGAATGGCTCATATACACAGCTGACAGCCATCTCGGCCTTTTGGGTTAGGCCTATTTCACAGGGCCCTTTCATAAAAAAATTCCTGAAAACATTTCCTAGCTTGAGATCCTCTGTCTGAAAAGAAGTCTGTCAGCAAAATTTGCACTATTAACTTAATATACTGATATGTACACACTGTTAATAACAAGTGCGGGGTTATATTGTGCCAGAGTGTCTCCTCCACACAGGTATCGACAAAAGATTATCCCCTGCGCTATGTGGTAATGAGCCCCAGACTGTCCAATGTGCATTCCTCCGCTGCAAGCGGTCCAGCTCTCTTACAGCCCTTTGTGGTAAAAAACTCCCCCTTTCTTGCTTAAAAACATCATGCATCTAGTTAAGCCTTTTGGCGGTTACTCATTTTTTAAATATAAGTCCTTTATTTATAGAAGTAGTAACACCCTTTCAGAGCTAAGCCCTGCGCCAGACACAAAAAGATAATAAACAAATGGGATGGAATATAATTTAAATAAGGAAGGTATACAACAATGATACGTACCTAGACTCCATCTCTTGGACTTTTCTTGGGGTTTCACTAGAGATGCTCGGTTAAGGCAATTACTCAAGCGAACATCACTTTTTTTCGAGTAACTGCCTACTTGTCCGAAAAGATTTGGGGAGCGTGGGGGAAAGTGAGAGATCTCTCTTTTCAGACAAGTAGGCAGTTACTTGAAAAAAGCGATGCTCGCTCGAGTAATTGCCTTAACCGAGCATGCACGCTCATCTCTAGTTTTCACATCTCTTCCACCAAAACCACAGGATGGGAAAATTGAAGAGGTCCAGAAGGCTAAAGGTGTATTTACACACACAGATCATTGCTCAAAATGCGTCAGAAACTGACAGTTTTGAGCAATCATTTTTGCATTAGGTACTAATGGGTTAATCAGCCTTTTAGTAGTTAATTAGCTTCATGTGCCTGTATTTAGAGAACATCGGGTGGTCTGTTCTCTAAATACATCACTATTGTTCTCCAATGGGACAGCAGCTGTTAAAGAATGTTATCAGCACTGCCCGCAGAGAACTCAGCGTGCGCTCCGTTTTATCGGTCCCGATCGATTTCATGCTGACATGTAGTCAGCGATGGATGGAAAGTGCACAATAGGCACACATTGATTATCCCTCAAAAACCATCTGTGATAGTTTGAGGTAAGTTGACATTCCATCCAGTAGAACTAGGTCTTAAGCCCCTTTTGCATGGCATGATTATTGTGTAAATCGCTCGTTGCATCGTGTGGTTTGCACAATAGTTGTGCTGTGTGAACGGCTCCAGTGAAAAATTGATGAGCAATAAATTGCTGATTGGATTTTTCATGCAGACCTAAAAATCATGATTGGGCTGCCGCTGTATTGCTCTGTGTAAGCAGGTGGGTGTTAATCACTGTTTACTGTGAATGGAGGCAGGTTGGCTGGAACGATCTCCGTCTCGCTCCACCTCCAGTCACGGAGTGATGATCGCTCTTGTGTATAAAGCTTAGGAGCAATAATCGCCGGGACTGAAGTGCCTGACAGTCCTGTGTAAAAGGGGCTTTATGGAACTTGCCAAAGGTGTCGGCGAGGGCAGATGTGAAGTTCTCCTTTTATGTGAAGTCATTAATTTTGGAGAATCATAGGGAAATTGATTGGGGGGGGGGTCGTGTTTTTCAATATCAAAGGAATACACATCTGTGAAAAAGCTGAAGAAAAAAAATAGAACCTGCACCAAAAAACTTTGTGCAAATGCTGATCAGTGATGTGTGCCACTCAGCATTGCTCGGTGCCCGTAGGACACATGGTGGTGCTCAGATTTTTTTTACATTGCATGGATAATGATCAATAACGTACATCACGGCCGGTAGTCACAGGAGAGACTCAAGGAGGGGCAAGGAAATTGGCCGTCACTTCACATGATCGCACATCGCAGCAGCTGTAGTTCACAATTCATTGCTGTGGAGAACTACGAATCCCAGCACAATATACAGAACAGATCAGCCCACAGTTTTTCTGGACGCTGTTTGTTTCTGAGTGGCATCGGTTCCGGAGAAGATTCCAGAAGGTTTTCACTGCCCTCTTCAACTGTGATTGGTGGGTCTGTAATTAATCCTAGCAACGGAGGAAGTGGCACCATTTCCACTGTCATAAATGGCAATGCCACTGATTAGTTATGTTATTTGCAGCACCAATCTGTCAGATAAGAACACTGTGGGTCCCCCAGGAGCAGATGTAGTCATCTCATGGTAGGATCTTCATATAACAAAAGTTGGAATTCAGAACTAGTATACATACAGAAACGGGATAAGGACATAAACTGGCACGGATGGGTTGGGTTAGGAACAGGACATTGGCAAGACCCAAAACGAGGCATAGACACTGGACACTGACCATCAAGCAATGAATGAACAAGGGTAGATACAGAAAAACCTAGATAGAAAACTGCAAACAAGTGAAACATGGTGAAGTCCAACACAGGGAAGGAATTAAAGGGGTATTCCGGTGATTCAAAGTGAAATTTATATACTTCATAAGGTGATAAAATTTTATAATCTAATGTTGTAACTTGTTTTATAGAGCTGCAAAGAAATTGCTTTACTTGTGGTCTCCTCCACCCGGCTCAGTTCTCCATTGGTATCCAATGGTTACATCCTGTATGCTCTGCTATATTACTGGTCAGGCCTCCTTCACACGGGTGACAAAGTCGCGCAATTTTGTAGCGTTGCTACAATGCTACAAAACGCGTGTATGTGAAGCCCATGCTTTCCTATGGATTACTTCACACATGCGATGTTTTGTAGCAAGCGACATCCCGACACAAAAACCTCGTGGGTCCAGCGACATGCACGCGACTCGTGAGGTTTTGTTGCCCATGTTTCCCTATGAAGCTTTCCTCTTTGTTGCATCGTACGAAAACCACGTTTTCATGCAATGCAATGCACCTTTGACCGTAGGAAATCTAAACTAAACTAAGCCCCCAGAAAAAAATACACCTACATCACCTTAGACGCGCTGTCAGCCCGGCCGCGTCTTCTCCCCGGGTCCCGACAGTGATCATGTTCTTCTGTTCAGCCAATCACAGCCGGCGCTTCCAGAAGGCGGGGATTTTTCAATCCCTGGCCAGAATAGAAGATCATCTTTAAGATGCAGTGACCTCTTAAGGCTGTGTTGATTGCCTTGAGACCTTGGTGTCTCAAAGGGGTTAAGAAGTAATAATAGGGAGGGAATAAGGAGGAACCACCTTATTTAACACCCTTTCGCTAAAAGCTAAGCTGTACAAATCTCTTTCAAAGGAATTTAGCTTTATTCTGCCTAGAATGCTGAAATACAGCATGTAGAATGTGCCTAACATTAAGAGGCCTTGTTTTTGTAACAGAAGACAATGGTGTTTTTCAACCAGCACTGACCTTTTGACATTAAGAAGATGTAGGTTTAAGCTACAATTCTCCAAATCTGATTGAGAAAATAAGGGAAGGGCTATTTCCTGATTCAGGTTTAGTAAATAACAGGATTTAGGAAGAAATCCAGGCATAGTAGGCATACTAGATGGTCTCCAAATAGAGTTGAGACGTTGCAATTCACTCCCCGGCGCCGCAGCTAACAGCTTCTGTCCGAAGCCGCTACTGTGCCTCCTTCTCTGCTGCTCCAAAGCTGCCCATCCCCCGCTGTCAAGCTCCCCGGCCCCGCTGCTAACTGCCCGTCAGGAAGTGGGAGCGTCACCTGGCTTTCAAGAAGCCTAAGGCTGGATTCACGGTTTTCACGCCGAGCCGATATACGTCGTCCTCATTTGCAGGGGGGGGGGGAGGATGGAAGAGCCAGGAGCAGGAACTGAGCTCCCGCCCCCTCTCTGCCTCCTCTCCGCCCCTCTGCACTATTTGCAATGAAAGGAGGCGGGGCGGGGGTGGGTCTAAGTTCCGATAATTAGTTCCGCCTCTTCCCATTGCAAATAGTGCAGAGGGGCGGAGAGGAGGCGGGAGCCCAGTTCCTGCTCCTGGCTCTTCCATCCCCCCCCCCCCCCTGCAGATGAGGACGACGTATATCGGGTCAGCGTGAAAACCGAGCCGATATACGTTCGTGTGAATCCAGCCTAAGGCTTCTAGGAAAAGTGAATAGCGGATTCCACGGGTGAAATCCGCATTCAATTTTGCCCATAGGGAATCATTGGCCGTCCGCGGTCAATTTAATTGAATTTTGCACCCGGGGATGGCATTTTAATCGATTTACAACAGTACCCATTTGTTCTACTACACTCCAGGACACTTTACTTAAGTGGCATATAAAATGCTGGTCTAATGGTCCACAATCGGCACTCGTTTCATTTTCTTTTACATGGGTCAAGAATCGGCTTACTGGTGTAGTGTACAGAAGTTGTTGTGCATATGTTCTGGAAGTTTCTGAATGATCTACGTAGTCTTGTGCTTATGTGTATTTCAGCTGTCTTCTATGTGTATGAATATGATGTGTATTGCACCTTTCCAGCACGGAATGGGTTACTGTCTGGGAGATGTCTGGAAATGTATCTATTTGCTTGTCATGTGACCTTGTTATATATATGTGGATGAGACCGAGAAAAAATATGAATGGGCCTAGCTCCGCCTCCTTCCCGCCCCTTGCCCACAACCAGCAATGGGACAGGACGGCGCTTGCCTCCACCCCCATGCCGCCACCTCCCATTGCAAAGAGCAAACTGGGCGGAGAGCAGAGGTGAGCCTGCGAGGGGGAGGGAGGGGAAAGGGGCAATGGCATGGCAGCCTCGGCGTATATGCGCCAGGGCCCATGCCATGTTAACGGGCGCACAGACGTTAGATTTGTGTGCCCATTCACAATCTTTAACGCCACAGATGGTAGCGTATATCGGCCGACCGTGAAAACGGCGGCTGATATACGCTCGAGGGTAAGAAGCCAGAGGATCAGATAAGGTCGGCTGCACACGGCCGGATTTGCATTGTGGAATCCGGAGCGGGTGCTATGGAAAAGCATTATTTCCCAGGTCGTCTCCACGACAGCACCACCTGAGATCGCCTTCCTCCTGATAGGACAGGAACACACCGAGAGGTTAAAATCTCCCCCCCCCCCCCCCGTCACCCCTTCCTCAGTGTTTTCCTATCCTGCCAGGAGGCAGGATCACCGAGAGGGGCTGGTGGAGACGCCAGCCTGAAGATCTTACTGGCGGATCGGAGGGCAGTGGTCCAGCCTGCCCTCCCTTCCTGCAGAGCGACTCCCAGGACGCCACATGGGGTGGTTCCCCTGGGCCAGGTTCCTCCCGCGGCGGCCCATGGGGGGGTTCAAAGCAGGGCTCCAGCTCTCCTCAGACGCCGGCGCTTCCTGCCTCCCCTTAACAAACACGGAGGGGGGGGCGAGGCGCCGCGTCATGTGACTAGCGCGATGACGTCATCGTGGCAGGCTCGCCCGGCGCTCGGAGGGGGTGGGGCTTAAAATTAAAGGCGCCAAATAAAAAAAAATTGCCTGAGAGAAGAGTGCGCCGAGCAACTAAAAGCCACTCAGTGAGTATATGGCTTACTGTCCCAAGAGTGTCTGCAACACCAGTAATAAGACATATGTGCTCCAGCACCAGAGGTTGCGGAATGTTCAGCCGCAGCAGGAACCGTAAGTAGCCAGTGGGGCAAAACAAGGCATGCATATTCGTGTATGTTATTTGTGAATGTTGCATCCTTACATGCAAAAATTTTGTTTATCTGCCAGGGGGATAAAAGGGATGCCCCTCCCAGATCCAAGGCGAAAAAATGCGCAGAATGCGGCGCAAGACTACCGGATTCGCATGTGAGGTCATTATGCAAAACATGCATAGCCAAACTAGTCAAGGAGGAATCCGGGGGATTCCTCGAGGACGTCAGGAAGCTTGTCCAAGAGGAAGTACGGTTAGCCCTGACGACTCCAAAAACGCCACCAATGGGCATCAGGGGCGAAACGCCGGAGAAAGGCGTATAGCCCAGAGGAGCACTCAGACTCTGAAGAGAGTTCGGGATCAGAACCAGAAGAGCTGGTGTTCGAGGAGTCCTCAGAAGAAGAGGACTATAAAAAGTATTTATCAAATCCGTTAGAGCCATGCTAAAGATGGAAGAACCCAAGGAACCCTGCACCATACAAGATGAGGTCTTTGGGGGAGAGGCGGAAGCATACCTTCCCGGTCCATAACAATATATCCAAACTGATACACAAAGAGTGGAAAAAACCCGACACGGGATCCTTCTCCTCTAGGGGGGTTAAGAGATGCTACCCGTTTGAGGAGGGGGTATGCTCGAATTGGGAAGAAATACCCAGAGTGGACGTCCCAGTGGCTAAGGTGGCTAAAAGGACAACCTTGCCCTTTGAAGACGCCACACAACGGAGAGATCCAATGGATCGGAAGATGGAGGGCCTATTAAGAAGATCCTGGGAGGCAGCCGCCAGTACGCTCAGACCAGGGGTCGCAGCCACGTGTGTCGCTAGAACCCTGGGGGTATGGCTAGAACAGCTGGAGCTGCATATCTCAAACAAAACACCGAGGGAACAAATTATAGATTCCCTCCCTATACTGAAAATGGCCATCAATTTTTTGGCGGACGCAGCGGCGGAGTCGGTGAAACTCTCAGCGAAAACAACGGCCCTAACCAACTCTGCCAGAAGAGTCCTGTGGCTGAAGTCATGGTCAGGTGACCTGGCATCAAAAAATAAATTATGCTCGCTCCCTTTTCATGGCCAGTTCCTCTTTGGTCCGGATCTGGACAAGATCCTAGAAAAGGCATCAGATAAGAGGAAAGGATTCCCGGAAGAGAAACAGTATAAAGGGAAGACCTTCTTCCGGGCCCCAGCATAGCAGCCGGAACCATATAGAGGCAAGGGCAAGACGGGCCGCTGGAGTTACCCCAAGGGGGGCAGAGGGAGGAATTTCCTCTTCAACCCTCACCAGGGGGATCCAGCCAAGCAGAAGCCCTGACGCCATCCCAGTGGGGGCGAGGCTGCAGAGCTTTGCGGATCGATGGGCCTCAGTGTGCAGAAGCCCATGGATCCCGGAGATCTTGCAGCAGGGATACTGAATCGAACTGGTGTCCCTCCCCAGGAGAAGATATGTCACTACTAGAGGTCCAGCGCAACAACGGCACCCGCTCCAGCAGGCGGTTCGGGACCTACAACGTCTAAAAGCAGTGTCCTTTGTGCCACAGAGAGAAGAGACCTGGGGGCATTACTCCAGACTCTTCCTAATAGAAAAACCGGGTGTAGGCTCACGCATGATAAATCTAAAACCCCTGAACATCTTTGTCAAATATCGAAAGTTCAGGATGGAGTCAATCACTTCAGCAATGAGGTTGATCCCCAAGGGAGCCTACATGGCATCGATCGACCTGAAAGACGCCTATTTTCATGTACCAATCCACAAGGACTCACGAAAATACCTAAGGTTCGCGCTAGAGATGGGCAAGAGGACAAGACATCTCCAATTCAGATGCCTGCCCTTCGGAATCTCCTCGGCACCCAGCATCTTCACGAAAATCATGGCGGAGGTGGCAGCCTACCTGAGGCAGAGGTCGATTCTCATAGTCCCCTATAGCCGAGTCCAGAGAACTCCTAGCAGAAAACCTGGCAACGGTGCTCAACCTACTACAATTTCTAGGATGGATAATAAATTGGGAGAAGTCCAGCCTAGACCCCAGCAGGGAGAAGGTGTTTTTAGGCATAACACTCGATTCAGAAGCTCAATGCTCTTTCCTCCCCGGGTCAAAAGCGCAGAAGATCCGACAGATAGTAGAATCCTTCCTTCGAAGACGGTCATGCTCAATCCGGGAGGCTATGTCCCTCCTGGGAAGCCTAACATCATGCATCCCGGGGGTAGCATGGGCTCAGGTGCAAGCAGCAGTTCTCTCAGCATGGGACGGCAAGCAATCCTCGCTGGAAAGGAGAATGCAGATAAGGAACTCAGTGAAGGTATCCATACGCGGGTGGACTTCCCCAGGGAATCTGCGAAGGAGGAATCCACTGGATGCAGAATCCGGCCATGCAGGTCACGACCGACGCAAGCTCCTGGGGATGGGGGGCGCACGTCGGAGACAAGCTCCTACAGGGTCCATGGCCGCAGGGGATGAAATACCAGTCCTCGAACTACAGAGAGTTGCAAGCGATCTGGAAGGCCCTCCAACACCTGGGGGACGCGGTAGAAAACCAGCATATAAAAGTGCTATGAGACAATATCACGGCAGTCGCCCATATTCAGCATCAGGGGGGCACGAGGTCGCCAGCTTTACAAAGCATCTCACAAAGAATCTTTCGCTGGGCGGAGGGCCGCATCCTCTCATTATCAGCAGTACACTTGAAGGGATCCCTGAATCAGAGAGCAGACTTCCTCAGCCGAAGGTGTATACACCCAGGGGAATGGTCTCTATCCCAGGAGGCATTCCGGATCATGACGGACAGGTGGGGTCTCCCACAACTGGACCTGTTCACATTGTGAGGGATTAGCGTTTAGGGGCAGTAGCAGCGTGGGCATCCGCGGCCAGAGACAGTGACACTGGGCAACAACGTTCTTTAGTCCAGGCTTTGCCTGGGTTTATTGCAGCAGAAACAAAACCAAAACGTAAATAAACACCTGCTCGTCTGAGCGCTGACTATACATATGCTTGTTCCTGACTACTCACTGTCAGAATACTTCTTGCTTGCTGTACACAGCCAGTCCGGTCCTCAGACCTGTGGAGGTCTCACCACACCCTCCTGGGTGTTGAGGTTAGGGGTGTCACCCTGTCAACCTCGCCTTTTGGCTCTCTCAGCCCACACGCTGGGCTAGCCGGGCTCCTTGCTCTGCAGAGCCCTCTCTCTGGCTCTCAGCCAGACGCTCTCTCTCTGCCTTTCAGCCAGATGCTCTCTCTCTGGCTCTCTAACTCTGACCTGCAGGCCCAGGCTTTATAAGGCCTGGTACCAGCCTCACCTGGTACGTGGGAGTGGCCATCCCACCCTCCAGCACTTTGTCAGTCACTGTCTCACAACATCCAGACAAAACGCCAAAGTAGAGAGCTTCTCCCTCAGACTGGAGGACCGGCCAACAGCAGTGGACGCCCTGAGCCAGGATTGGGGAGGAGAACTGGTGTACGCTTTTCCCCCAATTCCACTAATCCCAAGGGTACTGCAGCACTTCAGGTCACAGGCATGCACTCTGATCCTAGTGGCTCCCTTTTGGCCAAGGAGGAACCTTCTAAAGAACCTGAGCATCCAGGAGCCTGTCACCCTTCCTGCTCACTCGAGTGTTCTAACACAGGGGCCTCTGAACCATCCCGATATAAGCAGACTCCACTTGACAGCCTGGATACTGAAGAATCCATACTAAGAGGCAGAGGATTCTCAGACAAGGTAGTCAGGACGCTATTGGCAAGTAGAAAAGAGACAACCAACCGCATCTACCAAAAGATCTAGAAGAGGTTTATCTCTTGGAGACAGGGGAAAGACTCCTCGAGCAGCGGTACTGACATCCCCTTAATCCTGGACTTCCTGCAGGAGGGACTGGACATGGGCCTCTCCCCGAGCACCCTAAGGGTCCAGACGGCAGCCCTTAGCGCCCTATTCGACATTAAGCTAGCGGGAGATAGGTGGATCAGTAGATTCCTGACGGCGGCAGATAGGTTGCGACCTGGACCTACTAATATATGTCCAGACTGGAACCTAAATTTCGTCTTGGGGGCTATGTTGGCGGAACCCTTCGAACCAATTGAGGGGCTCTCAATAAGAACGCTCACAATTAAAACAATTTTCCTAGTGGCCATTTCCTCAGCTAGACGGGTTAGCGAGCTACAAGCCCTATCCATCCGCCACCCGCTCTTCAAAATAACTGACACCAAATTAGTCTTCAAAACTGACCCGATCTTCTTGCCTAAAGTAGTGTCTCCATTCCATAGGGCCCAGAACATGGTAATCCCCTCATTCTTTAATAACCCAAAAAACAAGAGAGAGAGAGCCCTAAATTGCTTAGACGTCAGGAGAGCGGTCCTGAAGTACATCGATGCCACAGGTCCATGGAGGCAGGACAACAACCTGTTCGTCCAATTCTCAGGCCCTAACAGGGGGAAAAAAACAGCTAAAAGCTCTATAGCCTGGTGGATCCGCCTGGCCATTAGCGAATCATATAGGTCCCTGGGGAAAGAGGCCCCCGCGGCTCTTAAAGCCCACTCCACGAGGCCAGTAGCGACTTCATGGGCTGAGCATAGCTCGGCATCCGTGGAACAAATATGCAAGGCAGCAGTGTGGAAAAAACCACACACTTTTGTCAGACATTATAGGGTAAAAGTGCAGCTTGATGAGGACATGACCTTCGGTCGTAAAGTCCTCTCCGTGGCAATCCCACCCTAAAAATAGCTTTAGTTGGTACGTCTCAGGTGGTGCTGTCGTGGAGATGACCTGGGAAAAAGGTGATTATACCTACCCGATAATCTGGTTTCCAGGAGTCTCCACGACAGCACCCGTACATTCCTTCCCAAAAAAAAAAAGTTATAGGTATACAAAAAAAAATTTTTTACATATACCAGATAGGTAAAAAAATTTTAGTTAGCTCCTATACTGGCAGTTTCGTTATAATACACTGAGGAAGAGGGGATGGGGGGGAGATTTTAACCTCTCGGTGTGTTCCTGTCCCCTCAGGAGGAAGGCGATCTTAGGTGGTGCTGTCGTGGAGACTCCTGGAAACCCGATTATCGGGTAGGTATAATCACCCTTTTTTCTGTACATGACCGAAAATCTATTGCGATTTCTGCTCACGGAGGAAAAATCGCAGCATGCTCTATTCCACACAGACGGCTTCCATTGAACTTATGATATTGCAGAAAGGTCGCCGGGTGGACCATCCACAGTATAGAAGAAGGTCAGGTATGTGTGGATGCCGGCCGGGCACAGGGTCTGATTCCATTACGGGCTCCTGCATGCGGAATCCGACCCTACGGATTTCAACACTAATGAGAGATTCCAGGAAGGAAGTGGATGGTGACAGTGGGTCTAATATTTTTTACTTCTCTAAAACATCTTCTGACTAGAGGATAAGGGAAATATTTTCCAAATTTGCAATGTTCACAGAAAACAACTTTCAGAATTCTTTCTTTAGGCCATCTTGTAAAAGTTGTAGGATGGAATTTATGAATTGGCCAATCAATGCCGCAGCTCAGCCAATTCATAAATTATGCCTCCACAGCTCAATGGCTGTGATTAGTTCTTGAGCGCTGCCCAGGACTAATCTGAGCCATCGCTTCCTGGAGGCAGGATTTATGAATCCCATAACCAGGAAGTAATCTTCTGTGGGTGGCCGAAGATTGCAGGAAGCCTGTCTGAGCGCCAGAGGGTAGCAGGAAGGACGTGGACTGAGCCTGCTAGGTAAGAAGTGCCTCTTTTGGGGCAAAAAATAATATAAGACAGGGTCTTATGTTCAGGGAAACATGGTATATACTCATCTGCGAGATCTATACTGGCCATATAGCCGTTCTCTTGAAGACTGGATAGTAGTGATCTGATGCTCTCCATCTTAAACTTCCTTTTGACTAGATGTTTGTTCACATAAATCAGGTCTATAACCAAGCTCCATTTCTTACCTGGATTTGGAACCACAAAAATTCAAAAATAGAACTTTTCTCTAACCTGCGCCATGTTGAGATGATGGGAATAGTCTATATTAACATTTCTAATAGAATTAATACATTAGATAGAATTTGGCATCTGGTATTCTGTTGCATTCTAGAGTGTATCTCCTGAGCATTGTGAAGCAAACTCACTCTGATGCAGTGAACCAGGCTGAAGGAAAAGTGGCTAGTAGAGATGAGCGAACGTACTCGTCCGAGCTTGATACTCGTTCGAGTATTAGCGTGTTCGAGATGCTCGTTACTAGAGGCGAGCACCACGTAATGTTCGAGTTACTTTCACTTTCATCTCTGAGACGTTAGTGCGCTTTTCTGGCCAATAGAAAGACAGGGAAGGCATTACAACTTCCCCCTGCGACGTTCAAGCCCTATACCACCCCCCTGCAGTATATAAATCGGCCCCTCCCGCGGCTCGCCACAGATGCATTCTGACAGAGATCAGGGAAAGTGCTGCTGATGCCGGAGCTGCTATAGGGAGAGTGTTAGGAATGATTTTAGGCTTCAAGAACCCCAATGGTCCTTCCTAGGGCCACATCTGACCGTGTGCAGTACTGTTGAGGCTGCTTTTAGCAGTGTTGCAGAATTTTTTTTCTTGTATATCGGGCGTGCAGAGCATTGCGTCCTCAGTCTGCAGTCATTGTACAGAGTATAGGGCCAGTACTGGTGAGGCAGGGAAAGAGATATACAGGCTATATAGGCAGTGGGCTTTTTCAAATAAATTGGGGAAAAATACTATATTTGGGCTGCCTGTGACCGTCTTCAGTTTACTGCGTGTCTGCTGGGGGTAGTAGTCCTAATTAATACGCAGCTAAGCGTTACAGCAGGCTTGCGCAAAATTTTTTCCTGGCTCTGCTGTCTCTGTTACATCACCGCCGTCATCCCGCCAGAGGGAAACAGTATACATATTATACGCTGCCTACAGTATCTATCTGCTGGGGGTAGTAGTCCTAATTAATACGCAGCTAAGCGTTACAGCAGGCTTGCACAAAATTGTTTCCTGGCTCTGCTGTCTCCGTTACATCACCGCCGTCATCCCGCCAGAGGGAAAGAGTATACATAATATTATACGCTGCCTACAGTATCTGCTGGGGGTAGTAGTCCTAATTAATACGCAGCTAAGCGTTACAGCAGGCTTGCACAAAATTGTTTCCTGGCTCTGCTGTCTCCATTACATCACCGCCCAGAGTGAAACAGTATACATAATATTATACGCTGCCTACAGTATCTGTCTGCTGGGGGTAGTAGTCCTAATTAATACGCAGCTAAGCGTTTCAGCAGGCTTGCGCAAAATTGTTTCCTGGCTCTGCTGTCTCCGTTACATCACCGCCGTCATCCCGCCAGAGGGAAACATTATACATAATATACGCTGCCTACAGTATCTGTCTGCTGTATCAGCTCAGCATTTTAAAAAAATAGAAGCAAAATACTTAAGGCCTACTACTGGCCTTTGGACACTTGACTGCTTCTGCGCTGTGAATTCCACTAGCTCAGTCATACGCACCTACGTCTCACTGCAGGCGTGCGCAAAATTGTTTCCTGGCTCTGCTGTGCGTTCCGTAAGGGAAGTCAGCCTCTAACCACAGGCCAATAAGCGGCACATTTAATTACAGCGTTCTGTTTCTGCACTACTGGTAATACAGCATGCTGAGGGGTAGGGGTAGGCCTAGAGGACGCGGGCGAGGACGCGGAGGCCCAAGTCAGGGTGTGGGCACAGGCCGAGCTCCTGATCCAGGTGTATCGCAGCCAACTGCTGCGGGATTAGGAGAGAGGCACGTTTCTGGCGTCCCCACATTCATCTCACAATTAATGGGTCCACGCGGTAGACCTTTATTAGAAAATGAGCAGTGTGAGCAGGTCCTGTCGTGGATGGCAGAAAGTGCATCCAGCAATCTATCGACCACCCAGAATTCTGCGCCGTCCACTGCTGCAACTCTGAATCCTCTGGCTGCTGCTCCTCCTTCCTCCCAGCCTCCTCACTCCATTACAATGACACATTCTGAGGAGCAGGCAGACTCCCAGGAACTGTTCCCGGGCCCCTGCCCAGAATGGCCAGCAATGGTTCCTCTCCCACCGGAGGAGTTTGTTGTGACCGATGCCCAACCTTTGGAAAGTTCCCGGGGTCCGGGGGATGAGGCTGTGGACTTCCGGCAACTGTCTCAAGAGCTTTCAGTGGGTGAGGAGGACGATGACGATGAGACACAGTTGTCTATCACTCAGGTAGTAGTAATTGGAGTAAGTCCGAGGGAGGAGCGCACAGAGGATTCGGAGGAAGAGCAGCAGGACGATGAGGTGACTGACCCCACCTGGTTTGCTACGCCTACTGAGGACAGGTCTTCAGAGGGGGAGGCAAGTGCAGCAGCAGGGCAGGTTGGAAGAGGCAGTGCGGTGGCCAGGGGTATAGGCAGGGCCAGACCGAATAATCCACCAACTGTTTCCCAAAGCGCCCCCTCGCGCCATGCCACCCTGCAGAGGCCGAGGTGCTCAAAGGTCTGGCAGTTTTTCACTGAGAGTGCAGACGACCGACGAACAGTGGTGTGCAACCTTTGTCGCGCCAAGATCAGCCGGGGAGCCACCACCACCAGCCTCACCACCACCAGCATGCGCAGACATATGATGGCCAAGCATCCCACAAGGTGGGACGAAGGCCGTTCACCGCCTCCGGTTTGCACCGCTGCCTCTCCCCCTGTGCCCCAACCTGCCACTGAGATCCAACCCCCCTCTCAGGACACAGGCACTACCGTCTCCTGGCCTACACCCTCACCTCCGCTGTCCTCGGCCCCATCCACCAATGTCTCTCAGCGCACCGTCCAGCCGTCGCTAGTGCAAGTGTTGGAGCGCAAGCGCAAGTACGCCGCCACGCACCCGAACGCTCAAGCGTTAAACATGCACATAGCCAAATTTATCAGCCTGGAGATGCTGCCGTATAGGGTTGTGGAAACGGAGGCTTTCAAAGGTATGGCGGCCGCGGCCCCGCGCTACTCAGTTCCCAGTCGCCACTACTTTTCCCGATGTGCCGTCCCAGCCCTGCACGACCACGTCTCCCGCAACATTGTACGCGCCCTCACCAACGCGGTTACTGCCAAGGTCCACTTAACAACGGACACGTGGACAAGCACAGGCGGGCAGGGCCACTATATCTCCCTGACGGCACATTGGGTGAATTTAGTGGAGGCTGGGACAGAGTCAGAGCCTGGGACCGCTCACGTCCTACCCTCCCCCAGAATTGCGGGCCCCAGCTCGGTGGTGGTATCTGCGGCGGTGTATGCTTCCTCCACTAAACCACCCTCCTCCTCCTACGCAACCTCTGTCTCGCAATCAAGATGTGTCAGCAGCAGCACGTCGCCAGCAGTCGGTGTCGCGCGGCACGGCAGCACAGCGGTGGGCAAGCGTCAGCAGGCCGTGCTGAAACTACTCAGCTTAGGAGAGAAGAGGCACACGGCCCACAAACTGCTGCAGGGTCTGACAGAGCAGACCAACCGCTGGCTTGCGCCGCTGAGCCTCCAACCGGGCATGGTCGTGTGTGACAACGGCCGTAACCTGGTGGCGGCTCTGCAGCTCGGCAGCCTCACGCACGTGCCATGCCTGGCCCACGTCTTTAATTTGGTGGTTCAGCGCTTTCTGAAAAGCTACCCACGCTTGTCAGACCTGCTCGGAAAGGTGCGCCGACTCTGCGCACATTTCCGCAAGTCCCACACGGACGCTGCCACCCTGCGCACCCTGCAACATCGGTTTCATCTGCCAGTGCACCGACTGCTGTGCGAGGTGCCCACACAGTGGAACTCTACGCTCCACATGTTGGCCAGGCTCTATGAGCAGCGTAGAGCTATAGTGGAATACCAACTCCAACATGGGCGGCGCAGTGGGAGTCAGCCTCCTCAATTCTTTACAGAAGAGTGGGCCTGGTTGGCAGACATCTGCCAGGTCCTTGGAAACTTTGAGGAGTCTACCCAGATGGTGAGCGGCGATGCTGCAATCATTAACGTCACCATTCCTCTGCTATGCCTCTTGAGAAGTTCCCTGCAAAGCATAAAGGCAGACGCTTTGCGCTCGGAAACAGAGACGGGGGAAGACAGTATGTCGCTGGATAGTCAGAGCACCCTCCTGTCTATATCTCAGCGTGTTGAGGAGGGGGAAGAGACAGCTTGGCCCACTGCTGAGGGTACCCATGCTGCTTGCCTGTCATCCTTTCAGCGTGTATGGCCTGAGGAGGAGGAGAAGGAGGAGGAGGATCCTGAAAGTGATCTTCCTAGTGAGGACAGCCATGTGCTGCGTACAGGTACCCTGGCACACATGGCTGACTTCATGTTAGGATGCCTTTCTCGTGACCCTTGCGTTACACACATTCTGGCCACTACGGATTACTGGGTGTACACACTGCTCGACCCACAGTATAAGGAGAACCTTTCCACTCTCATACCCGAAGAGGAAAGGGGTTCGAGAGTGATGCTATACCACAGGACCCTGGCGGACAAGCTGATGGTAAAATTCCCATCCGACAGCGCTAGTGGCCGAAGGCGCAGTTCCGAGGGCCAGGTAGCAGGGGAGGCGCGGAGATCAGGCAGCATGTACAGCACAGGCAGGGGAACATTCTCTAAGGCCTTTGACAGCTTTCTGGCTCCCCAGCAAGACTGTGTCAACGCTCCCCAGTCAAGGCTGAGTCGGCGGGAGCACTGTAAAAGGATGGTGAGGGAGTACGTAACCGATCGCACGACCGTCCTCCGTGACGCCCCTGCTCCCTACAACTACTGGGTGTCGAAGCTGGACACGTGGCCTGAACTCGCACTGTATGCCCTGGAGGTGCTTGCTTGTCCTGCGGCTAGCGTCTTGTCAGAGAGGGTGTTTAGTGCGGCTGGGGGAATTATCACAGATAAGCGTACCCGCCTGTCAACCGACAGTGCCGACAGGCTTACACTCATCAAGATGAACAAAGCCTGGATTTCCCCAGACTTCTCTTCTCCACCAGCGGACAGCAGCGATACCTAAACAATACGTAGGCTGCACCCGCGGATGGAAGCATTGTTCTCTATCACCATCAAAAACATGGACCATTTAGCTTCATCAATCTGTGTATAATATTCATCCTCCTCCTCCTGCTCCTCCTCCTGAAACCTCACGTAATCACACCGAACGGGCAATTTTTCTTAGGCCCACAAGGGTCAGTCATATAATTTTTGTAAACAATTTTTATACGTTTCAATGCTCATTAAAGCGTTGAAACTTGCACCTGAACCAATTTTTATTTTAACTGGGCTGCCTCCAGGCCTAGTTACAAATTAAGCCACATTAAAGGGGTTGTCCCGCGCCGAAACGGGTTTTTTTTTTTTTCAACCCCCCCCCCGTTCGGCGCGAGACAACCCCGATGCAGGGAGGTAAAGAAAGCTCACCGGAGCGCTTACCTGAATCCCCGCGCTCCGGTGACTTCTCTACTCACCGCTGAAGATGGCCTCTTCCTCCGTGGACCGCAGCTCTTCTGTGCGGTCCACTGCCGATTCCAGCCTCCTGATTGGCTGGAATCGGCACGTGACGGGGCGGAGCTACACGGAGCTACACGGAGCCCCATAGAAGACTGCAGAAGACCCGGACTGCGCAAGCGCGGCTAATTTGGCCATCGGAGGGCGAAAATTAGTCGGCACCATGGAGACGAGGACGCCAGCAACGGAACAGGTAAGTATAAAACTTTTTATAACTTCTGCATGGCTCATAATTAATGCACAATGTACATTACAAAGTGCATTATTATGGCCATGCAGAAGTGTACAGACCCACTTGCTGCCTCGGGACAACCCCTTTAACCAAAGCGATTAATGGGTTTCACCTGCCCTCTTGGTTGGGCATGGGCAATTTTTCTGACGTACATTAGTACTGTTGGTACACCAATTTTTTGGGGGCCTTGCCTACAGTGTAATCCAATTAATTTTTTGCCCACCTGCATTAAAGCTGACGTTACCTCAGCTGTGCTGGGCACTGCAATGGGATATATTTATGTACCGCCGGTGGCTTCCTGGCACCCACCCATGCTGTCGGTCCACACGGAGTTGTAACTGCATGTGTCCACTTCTAAAGAACCCCAGTCTGACTGGGGCATGCAGTGTGGGCCGAAGTCCACCTGCATTAAACATGACATTACCTCAGCTGTGCTGGGCACTGCAATGGGATATATTTATGTACTGCCGGTGGGTTCCAGGGAGCCACCCATGCTGTCGGTCCACACGGAGTTGTAACTGCATGTGTCCACTTCTAAAGAACCCCAGTCTGACTGGGGCATGCAGTGTGGGCCGAAGCCCACCTGCATTAAACATGACATTACCTCAGCTGTGATGGGCAATGCAATGGGATATATTTATGTACCGCCGATGGCTTCCTGGCACCCACCCATGCTGTCGGTCCACAGGGACTTCACAATAGGGAGTTGTACCTGCCTGTGTCTATGAATTTAAAACCCCGGTCAGGTTGGGGCATGCAGTGTGGGCCGAAGCCCACCTGCATTTAATCTGACGTTAGCTCTGCTGTCCAGGGCACTGCAATGGGATACATTTATGTACCGCCGGTGGGTTCCAGGGAGCCACCCATGCTGTGGGTGCACACGGAATTCCCATTGCAGAGTTGTACCTGCCTGTGACTATTTTTTAAAAAACGCGGTCTGACTGGGGCATGCAGACACCTTGACAGAATGAATAGTGTGTGGCACATAGATTCCCCATTGCTATGCCCACGTGTGCAGCTCCTGATGGCGGTGGCACAGGATTATATTTCTCATCGCTTCTGTACAGCATTGTGGGCTATCGCCCCGCCCCTTTTAAAGAGGGTCGCTGCCTATCCATGCCATCCCTCTGCAGTGTGTGCCTGCAGTTCCTCCTCATGGCAGACGCACTTATAAATAGACATGAGGGTGGTGTGGCATGAGGGCAGCTGAAGGCTGCGCAGGGACACTTTGGTGTGCGCTATGGACACTGGGTCGTGCTGGGGGTTGGGCAGCATGTTACCCAGGAGAAGTGGCAGCGGAGTGTCATGCAGGCAGTGATTGTGCTTTGTTGGAGGTAGTGTAGTGCTTAGCTAAGGTATGCATTGCTAATGAGGGCTTTTCAGAAGTAAAAATTGTTGGGAGGGGGGGGGGCACTCTTGCTGCTATTGTGGCTTAATAGTGGGACCTGGGAACTTGAGATGCAGCCCAACATGTAGCCCCTCGCCTGCCCTATCCGTTGCTGTGTCGTTCCCATCACTTTCTTGAATTGCCCAGATTTTCACAAATGGAAACCTTAGCGAGCATCGGAGATGCTCGGGTGGCCCATTGACTTCAATGGGGTTCGTTAATCGAAACGAACCCTTGAGCATCGCGAAAATTGCGTCCCGAGTAACGAGCACCCGAGCATTTTGGTGCTCGCTCATCTCTAGTGGCTAGTCTTGAGGAATGCAAGACTTGGTGTAATTAATCACTTTTGCTTAGATTTCAAGCTTCTTTGCTTGTTGGAGAATCTGAAGTCTTTATAAAACTTCAGAAAGACTTTCAAAGGATGAAAAGGTGTGAAGCTTCATTTTTTCCATAATGATGGAAAGGTAAAGCCAATTATCATCATTGCGATCACCAGAATGTTAACTGGGATCCAAAAACACTATGGTTGAAATGAAAGTGCACAAAAGTTTTGTTTGGAAAGCAAAGCACCGGCCCACTGTTTTATCCACAATGTTCTTTCTGAATTGTTCATTTTAACATTATGTCTCACCTTGTATTAAAATACAAGAGAAATCATAAAAAAATACTAATGGGATGGTTTAAAAGTCTGCACCAGCTGGCAAAGAGGAACATTACACAGAATGATAGGTTAGTGTTCTGGGTCCACAATTGGAATCCTCTGGGCTAACATAACCCATATCTAGTCTTGGTCTCTAGAGACAGTTGAATAGTATCATTACAAATGTTTGGTTATGGGAAACTACTCCAGACTGGGAAACCATCTAAGAACAGTTTGCAGACTATATCTTTGACAGCAGCAAATGTACTTTTTTTTCTAAATAAAAATGCAAAGAGCACCCAATCCATAGTGCAAATTTTTAGAATTTGGCTGGCTGTCCATGGGCGAGGTGTCATGACACACTTTCCTTAAGATAGCTATGGAAAGAGCAGCCTACTGCACACGAGCAGAAAATCATAGCGATTTTCCGCTTGCATGATTTAAATTGTGGCATGCTGCGATTCTCTGCGGCGAACCTATAATTTATATAGGCTCATCATGGAGACTTTTTAGTGCTCCCCCCCTTCTCCCCCACGGCGGAATATCGCTAGTGATATTCTGTTGCAGTCGTGGACAGGCGGCCTCAAAGAACTTGCCAGTTGACTTGTGCTGCTGGCTGGACATTCAGGGGAAGAAGAGACACAGAGGGGCACAAAAAGTTTCAGGGGCCACAGAAGGGATAGTATTACTTTGTTGAGGCCACAGAGGGGACACTGGTATTATGGGATGGGTATTGAGAGAAGGGGAGAATGTGCAGAGAGAAGTTGTGACTAAAATAAATCTTCATGGCGGTCTAGGCCAAGATAAAGAACGAAAATAGTTGTCACAAATCAGAAAAGACTCTACCTTTACTGGAGGCAACTGCACTGTAATCACTATCACTGTGGAGCTGGTATGTGACTATTATAGGGTAAATGCATTACTTAGAGGTGTACTAGAGCTCAGATACTGTCTCTAAACCCACTGCATTATGGATATTCTGTCTCTAATATAATTTATTTGGGGGCAGGTGGCACAATTCTCAGTTTTGCTATGGGGTGCTGTGAGTTGGTATTATTGTATCTTGACGCCACCAGGAAGCTAGGGGTGTGACAGGCCTTGGATTTATGAATGCCCCTGTCATACCCCTAGCTTCCCATTGGCGGCATTGCAGAAGTAGGTTGTAGGTCCTTTACCTGCATGTAGCATGTCCCCTGGGAGCGGAGCTGTGGCTGCGCTCGATCACTGCTCCGTCAGCCCACAGTACTATGTGCAGTAATGTGGGGAATTGCATGCCGGAGTGCGAATATTCACACCACTGTCCCCTGCAGGTGTAAGTGTCCTGTGGAAGGTGTTCTGGGAGTTTTGTCTGTCTCCTCGGCCCGGAGCCCACGGCTGTCACTCTGCTGTCCATGCATTTGTGCCATGTGCGGCTGTCGGGTGTGATTAGACCCTGGACTCCCGTCCGCGGTGTTCAGCGTTGTGCGGCAGACGCCAGTCCCCAGAGGCCGGAGGTATGAGAGCGCCGTGGGCGCACTAATGCCATGTGCACCCATTGCCTCTGATTTGCTCAGCAGACACCCCTTGTCAGCAACATCCCCGCGGCCCTGCTATTTTCCTGCGCACAACTTTTTCTTTGGTGTCACACAGAAGGTGTCCTCAAACCACTGGTAAGAAATATAACCAGCTACTTGCAGGACACCACTGACCTATTGAACAAACTGTCAACCATAGGTCCCCTCCCGATGGCACTATCCCAGCCACCATGGATGTAGAATCCTAGTATGTCAACATCCCACACAAAGATGGACTGACCGCCTGTCAACTACACCTTGAGGCCAATGGGTTCACCTCTGAATTGATGTTACAGCTCACAAGATTCATCCTCACTCACAATTATTTCTCCTTTGGCAAAAAGATATTCCTGCAACTCACCGGAACCGCCATGGGCAGTAAAATGGCACTGTAATATGCCAACCTTTTTATGGCAAACCTGGAGAGGGACCTTCTGCTCCAGCAAACCATTGATCTACATCCGCTACATTGATGACATCATTATCATCTAGTCCAACTCCGAACAAGAACTAATAAAATTCCATGATATTCAATACATTTTACCCCACCATAAACCTGACATTGAGCTACTTGTAAACAGAAATTAACTTTTTGGACACCATCATAAAAATTTCAAACAACTCAATACAGACATCCCTGTACTGAAAACCTATCGATCGTCCCACATACCTCAGATGGGGCAGTTTCCATCCCAAACACATCAAAAAGTCCATTGTCTACCAAATACAACCAGATCTGCTCCAACCCAGCAGACAGAAATGAACATCTATGCCATCTAAAAAAAGGACATTTTTAAATTAGGGCTACCATCCCACCTCAATTGATGACCGAATCACCAGAGCCACCAAGATACTCAGGAATCAACTACTCTAATACACAGAGAATGAAGAAAACGATTGTGTATCTGTAGTAGCGACCCACAATCCGCAGCTAAAGAAACTAGGGAAAGCCACAAAGAAACTCCACCATACCTTTGGTAGCCAGGAGCAGGGAGATTTTAAATTTCCTGGGCAATCCGTGACTTTTGCGCATGCATACTCCATTATGCTAATGGGTGCATGAGCCAAAGCTGGGCAAGGATAGCGCTGATCACGTGACTAAGGGGGGTATTTCTCACGGCCCCTCATGACAGCTTCAGGTTGTCGGCTACCTCCAGGAACCAACAGCATGGAGCTGTCACGTCTACAGCCCACGTGGCTTTAATCCCCAGAGGAAGCATGTTTTTATGTCACTGGGGATTAAAGCCCAGCAAAGTAGGACGTAAAAAAACAATGGGATATTCACTAAGGGGTTAAAGAGAGAAAGACAGAATTACCTGTGGCGGAGCATTTTTCTAGTCGCGGATACAACATAGAACATATGCAAGTCACTATATTAAAAGGCAACTTCAAATCTCTACGTCATAGGAGAATTTGGGAGTAGAAGTTTATAACCATCTTTATAAAGACCTAATTTTTTCAAGAGGGTTCATGCGTGACTGGCTAATACCGTTTCCCTGAAAATAAGACATACCCTGAAAATAAGACATAGCATGATTTTCCTGAATTTTGAGGATGCAAAATGATTTTTCAGGCTTTTTGAGGAAGCTTGAAATATAAGCCCTACTCCAAAATTAAGCCCTGCTAACAGATAATTTAAAAAGTCAATTTAAATAGTGTTCAGGCAGCTATACATGTAAAAAAGTTAAACCTTTTTGAACAAAAATTAATATAAGACACTGTCTTATTTTCGGGGAAACACGGTATGAGAAATCTATAGCAGAGATAACACGCTGGCCTGGTGACCCCCTAACACCAATTTAAAGACCATAAAACTTTCACATCACTTATCAGTGGACTAATTAAGTATTTACTCCTCTACTCATCCTGTTCTGGTATTGTTTTAAGTTACCCCTCCAGAACCACATCATAGGTCACTCACTAGCCTAGCCAGGATCCTACTGCACACTGATGAGGGGCAAAACCCCCTAAACGGCTGTCTAAGGATTCTGGCTTGGTTTTCATTTCCCAATCATTGCTCTAAAGACCTGTCTAAGGAGTCAGGTATTGATTTGAAGGAATGCTGCCATCCAATAGGTGGCGCTACAGAGATATTGTTCCATCTCCCTTATTTGCATATTACCCAGTGGAGCATGGACAGCCTCATAAGTCTCCTCACTCCCCTTCTTAGTGCTCTCCTTAAGGAGTGATGTTAGCCCTCCCAATCCACACCATAGGCCTTTCACTAACCAAACCAGGATCCTACTGCACACTGATGAGGGGAAAACACCCCGAAACAGCTGTCTGTGTATGGATACTGGGCAGAGTCTCAGCCACAAGACGGTACCTATACGTGGGAGTGCACCCTTACCAAAGTCACACCTTTTTGCCAGCGTCATGTCCCCACAGCGCCTTAATTTAGGTTGGGTGCTGTGGAGACATGACAGGGTAACATATGCTGTGTTTTACCGTTGGTATCATATTATTTTACCTCCTAGTCAGCCAGGACCCCCATAGGCTCGGGCTCCCTGGCCACGGGTTGGGCTGCCCCGCCCTCCCATGTGGGGGCCATGGCACAAGCTTTCCTGGATGATTTTGAAAAGCACGTTGCTGGCATGGGTGTTACATGTGTGAAAATCATGCGTGTAGCACGCGGAACACATACAGTGGTGTGAGCGAGCCTGACACTCAGATTGTATCAGTCATGTAGAGACCCTGTTGCTAAAAACTCAGAATCCCATCCCTGCAAGTCCCTCCTGAGAGTCTTGCCGATGGTTTTCTGTGCGGGCTAGTGGGGTTTCTATGCTGGGGGTGCTTTATACCACCTGCCCAAAAGTTTAGTTTGTGGGGCTGAAAAGAGCAGAGAGCCTCTGTTTACCAGAGAAGCACATTAGCCCAATACACCTAGCAGGTCAGCAGCAAGAACATGAAGCAATCAGGGTTATGTAACCACTGGGGTTGTCGCTTTCCATCCCCCAGACATAGTGAGTAAGGGCATGCAGGCACATGTCTGTTGTTGGTCTCTGAGGTAAGGTTGCTAGGCGACCAGGTAAAAGGCTTTTCCGGTGACTACTGCATTATCAGTTACGTGACGTAATGGGGCGTCCCAGTACATTGACGTAGCCCCGCCCACATCGTTTACGTACTGTTTGAACTACTAACGTCATCCCGTCGCTCCCTGCTACGCTCCGCCTTTCTGCTTTGTGATTGGTCGACTGGTAGATGTTTAAACCGCGCCCTAATATGACGTTTCATGAGGCGATTGCTCAAGCCGCGGCGGTTAGTTCCGGTATCGGGCGGCTGGGCGTGTCGGTAGTGACAGGAGAGACAGGCAGGAGATGCCGCGCTACAGCACCGGAGAGGCCCCCGGGGGCCACGGCTACCTGCACAAGGCAACTATGAACGGCAGCTGCAAGATCGAGAACGGAGGGTTCAGAAACGACTACGTGAGGAATGGAGTGTGCCCGGAGGAGCGGGTGAGACAGGCTGGAGACCTTATTCTAGATCTGTAGCATGAAGCCGGGGAGCTGTAATATACCTGCCGCTATAATGTACAGGGCAAGAGAAGGGAGGGCAGCTAGAGTAAATGGGCTGAGAGGGGTATAATGTGGGCAGAGATGGAGAGGGCGCAATGGTATGATGTGAGGCAAGGGGGGCAGAATGGCAGGAATTGGGCTAAGCAGCAGCACAAGTGAAAGACTGGGGTATACTAATAGATCAGAGTGAACATGAGTCAACAGCGTGATGCAGCAGCCAAAAATGCATCTCATAGTCAAGATCATGTGAGGTAATTAACCCCCTCTACTCTTCCTTGGTCCGACCTCATCTGGAATTCTGTGTCCAGGGCTGTGTACAACTATCTGAAGGGCTGTCACAGTGCAGAGGGATCAGCCCTATTCTCATTTGCACAAGGAAAGACCAGAAGCAATGGGATGAAACTGAAAGGGAGGAGACACAGATTAGATATTAGAAAAATGGAGATGTGGCAGACAGGAAGCCCGACTGCAGCGTGTAACCTGTAATTAGATGCTTCTGCTTTGTCCAGCCAGGTGAGTGCAACTTTATTCCCCCCCCCCCCCCCCCTCCCTCCCTCCCTCCCTCCCTCCCCTTCATTATCAGTAACGGTTGGCAATGCAGCCTACAACTTGGGCTCCCTTTCCACGGGCGGGTTTTCATTGCGTTGCCATGGAGAGCGCTCCCCCTGTCCCCGAGCAAAGAATCATTGTGATTCTCCGCTTGCAGCCGGCAAATCGCAGAATGCTGCGATTCTCTGCTGTCAGCGGAGATCCGTCTGCTGACTCCTGCTCCCAGACGGCGACTCCCGGATACCGCAACACCCGTGGACAGGCAGCCTAAGTCTCCCTTTGTATGGGACAATGAGTACATATTAAGGGAATGCTTAAGTATCTTTGGCGCCACTAAGGCCACGATCACACAGGGCAGATGTCACGATGGAAATGTTGCGGTTTGGCCGCAGCGAAAACCACGACATTTCCGCTGGGAGAACCACCACGGAAAAAGCCACGGTGGCTTTGAAGCAGCCCGGCTGCTCGCTCTTCCGCTGCGGCCGGCGCTCCCATAGAGGAGACATGCTGCTTTTGGCAAATCCGCGTCGCAGCGGCGGCTTCTGCCGGCTTAGCTGCAGCGGATTTGCCGTCCCGTGTGGACGAGATTTCTCAGAAATCTCGTCCACATGGCTGGCTAATCCTGGGATTAGCGGTCGCAGGCGGATTTGCCGCGGCGAAATTCCGCATGGAATTTCTGCGGCAAATCCGCCCTGTGTGAACCCAGCCTTAGTCTTGAACCCGCTCTTTAGACAATTGTAGTGTAACTTGGAGATGAGTCCCTGATTCTTGTCCCCTGGCATCGGCAGTGTGATATGGGCATACACCCAGTGCCGCTGCGCGGAGGTCCTGGACTCCTCTCCCGTAAGCAATAACACTAAGCGGCATCTGTAAAAGGCAAACTCTCCTCTGCCTAATGGCATATCTGTGATTTAGTGGCCCCCAAGGTGCTGACGGGTTCTCTTTATGGAATTGCTGTGCATGCAGGGCTCTCCTTTATATGTAAAGGAATGGGGTTTGAACTTAACCCTTTAGTGACTGCCCATATGCCTTATGACAGCAGTCACAAATGGGCTTCATTCTGCTGCAGTGCCCAGGGGCCTGGGCTTTCTCTAACAGTGGAGATTGGCGAAACCTCTAATCCCTGCTGTTTAACCCTTCACTTGCTGCAGTCAATGTGACCATGGCATGTAAAAGACTCACAGAGGGAGGGGCCTTTCTCTGCCAGCCATCAGACCCCTGAGATGCGATCACCTGGTCTTGCATGTATGGTGACCTATGAGGTTCAGCTCCTGGCTGAGCTTCATAGGCAATATAATACACTGCTATACTGAAGTATAGCGGTGTATTTTAGGAACCATCAAAGTCCATTAGTGGGACAAAAATAAAAAGTTAAGTATGTTAAAAAAATCACAAATCTGCTGTCACCATGTTTGTAATAATCCACAGAAAAAGTTAGTACGTTATTTAACCCTTGCGATGCACACTGTGGACAAAAATAAACCTAAAACAAGCCCTCACAGAGCTCCGTCAGTGGAAAAATTAAAAAATGCTATGGCTCTCCAGAATGGTGCTGACCCAGAGAATGTTACATTTATTTTCAGTGCAGAACTTCACTAAAATAACCCCCCCCCCCCCCCAAAAAAGTAATTAAGTTGTATACTACATTATATGTACCAAAAAATGATGTAATTAAAAAAATAAACTTGCACCACAAAAAACAAGCCCTTGTATGGCTAGGTCGATGGAAAAATTGAAAAGTTAAGGTGCAAATTGACCTTGTCACTAAGGGGTTAAAGGGAACCTGTCATGTTGAACTTGGTGTGGCATGTTAGAGTGGATTGATATAAAATTCCCACACTACATCTCCATGACGACAGAGATTGCCCCTTGACCTTTCACAAACAGGAAATGCAAAAGAGGTTAAGAGGACGTCTGCCCACAATCCCCAGTGCTTTTCCTGTAAGGACAAGGCGCAGAGGTTTACTTCAGTGCGGGGTCCTCCATGTGTGGTGTGTTCCCCCCCCCTCCTCAGGGTCATTTCTGCACTAGGTCTCTACTGGACAAAGCTGCCCCGCTCACCTCAGGCCGCTCTCGCACACCATGCCCCGCTCACCTCAGGCCGCTCTCGCACACCATGCCCCGCTCACCTCAGGCCGCTCTCGCACACCATGCCCCGCTCACCTCAGGCCGCTCTCGCACACCATGCCCCGCTCACCTCAGGCCGCTCTCGCACACCATGCCCCGCTCACCTCAGGCCGCTCTCGCACACCATGCCCCGCTCACCTCAGGCCGCTCTCGCACACCATGCCCCGCTCACCTCAGGCCGCTCTCGCACACCATGCCCCGCTCACCTCAGGCCGCTCTCGCACACCATGCCCCGCTCACCTCAGGCCGCTCTCGCACACCATGCCCCGCTCACCTCAGGCCGCTCTCGCACACCATGCCCCGCTCACCTCAGGCCGCTCTCGCACACCATGCCCCGCTCACCTCAGGCCGCTCTCGCACACCATGCCCCGCTCACCTCAGGCCGCTCTCGCACACCATGCCCCGCTCACCTCAGGCCGCTCTCGCACACCATGCCCCGCTCACCTCAGGCCGCTCTCGCACACCATGCCCCGCTCACCTCAGGCCGCTCTCGCACACCATGCCCCGCTCACCTCAGGCCGCTCTCGCACACCATGCTTTATACAGCGTTGACGGTGGCATTTGAACTGCCGCGGTAAATGCTGTACAACACCTACTTGATTTCAATGGGGCTTCGCAGACTAGTGTTCAAATGTGGCGATTTTAGAGTGCTGTCTGCTCTATTTTCATGTGTTTAAGTGCTTCTTAACGCACCTCATCACCAATTACAATGATGGAGTGCGATAAAAACCACTGTTGGATGCTGCACACTGCGTTCGAAAACACCACTCGAAACCCTCGCAAAACGCCGCAATTGAAACATGGCATTTTACCAACACCGTCTGAGAGTGGCCTTAGGAGCTCTGAGCTGCGCCTGTGAGGCTATTTGCCAGCTGCTCCGGGTACTGTGGCGCCGGTTCCAGAGCCCGTTGCCTCATCCCGAAACCTCCCATCAGCGTCTCCATGAACCACATTGGACCAGAAGCCACTGGTGATGAAAAGTGACTTATCCTGGGTAGCGGACATCGCTTCTGGTGGGGGGATGCTAGGACATTGCAGCAAACAGGAAGAGTAGCACCAGGGGAAGTCATCTGCCGGGGGGTCTGTATTTAAGTTCGGACTGTTCTATGACATTCAGCCTGTGGTGTGACAAACTCAGATAATGAAGATATTGAGTGTTATTTTGATTCTCAGGATATTGACACCTTATTAAAAATGGTCAGAGCAACAATGAACATTGAGGATGTTAAGCAACCTAGAACTATTCTGGATTCACTTCTTGGAGGCGGAGAGAATGGAAAACACTTCCCTTTTTCACACTAATGTACAGAAATTAATTACAGACTATTGGAAACACCCAGAGAGGAACCTGGTGGGAGGAACCCCATAAAACAGATGTCCGGGTAACTAAAGTGATAAAGAAGATGGCCTTACCCTAAGCAGACTCGTCTCAACTCAGACCCCATGGATCGAAAAATAGATGGTCTCCTAAATTTGAGATGCCTGTTTGGCACTGCTGACAGCTAATGCGGCCTCTACTAGTGTGGCTAGATTCCTATTTGTATGGTTGAACCAACTAGAAGCTCATCGAAGAGGAAAGATCTCCAGGATCCTGGACTCAATCCCTTAACTTGGCCACTGGCTTCCTAGCAGATGCATCAGCAGAGGCGAGGGCAGAAGTACCATCAACTTCAGCCAGACAAGCCGTCTGCCTAAAATATTGGCACGGTGATACCGTTTCCAAAACCAAACTCTGTGAAATCCCTTCTGAAGGCAAACTCATGTTTGCTCCAATATTGGATAAAATACTGGAGAAGGCAACAAACAAGAAAAAGAGATTACCTGAAAAGGAAGAAAAAAACCTCTCATTCCTGGTTTTGCGTTACATCACGCCTTTTACTCCAGTCACATCCAGAGCTGCACTAACAATTTTGCAGGTTCCTTGTTAACGCACAGGCTGTAGGACCTGATACGTTGCGGTTTTGTCTTCCCTTGGGCCATGGATATCAGTGCCCATAGACCATATTTTGTAGTGTTTGCATCTGACACGCTGTCTTAAGGAAGAAAATCGACATCTTCAATACACCTGAGTACAGTATCCTATACAATCTCTGCTGAGCTGTGAGGATGTTAGTAATAGGCCTACACATTCTAATCAACGGCCAATATAATCGAGACTGGATGTGACTGAAGTATTGTGAGCTAAGCCCCCTTCTGCCACCCTCCTATGTTGGTCAGTGGAGAGCAGGTAACAGTCCTGTGTCGGGCAGAGCTATGTGTCGGGGAGCAGCTTGTGTTGGGGCTTCTCTCATGTACAGTATGCGGTGTAGCCTTGGGGGATACAGTATGTGTATCGGAGTGTGGGATCTTGTTCCTGCTTCCCCTCCCTCTGTTCTTGGCATTCCTCCATTTTCTGCCTGAAGAATGCTCCGTTTCATTCCTGCTGCCGACTCCTCCATCCCCAGCTGTGTTCTGCAGACTGAGGTCAGAAGAACCGTCCTATATTCTGGCATCCATAGACCGTTCCCAAATCAAGTATCCTGTAGGTGTGGTGGGTGGGTGGGATGGGGTCAGTACTGCCCTCCTGCCTGTGTTCTCAAGGTCTTGTCTGGGGAAGGTAAGAAGTGTACATGGTACTACAACCAGAAGAGCCCTGAGGAATCCGTTCCCCGTAATGCCTCCTGATTCATAGTGGCCCAGAAGTTAAGACAGTTGTCCTGCAGGCAACATCAGCATGCAGTTGGTACATTCTCCCCATCTTTGTGACTGTTTCGTCCAGGTACTTTTGGGTTCTTCCCACACTTCAAAAATGAATAGGTTAATTTGGGACTTAGATTGTGAACCCCAATAGGGGACAGACAGATGGAAGTGATAACCGTTTCTGCAGAATGTGTACATGCTACATAGGCATATAATATCTGTAGTTGAGTCTGCCCCCTGGTGGCCACTCGGACATTCACCTGCCGCCTGTAGAACAATAAAGTACAGTCACATTCCACAGATCAGTATTAATGGAGTGGGCAGAACAGGGTCCCCAGCAGCACAGAGTATCTTAGTAGAGGAGTGTGCTGACCTATTGGGTGGTCAGACTGTTACATGGCAGAAAGATCAGGGTCCCCAGCAGCACGGAGGATTTTAGGAAGGAGCGTGCAGCCAATGTTTTTTTTGTACCTGTAACTGACAGCAGTTGTCTTTCATTTTCAGATTCCTAATGGTGGGTTGTACAAGAGGCCGTTTCATGAGGCGTTTGAGGAGACGCCAATGTTGGTTGCTGTCCTCACCTACATGGGATATGGGATCCTCACCCTGTTTGGCTACTTGCGGGATTTCCTTAGAACCTGGAAGATTGAAAAGTGTCACAACGCCACAGAACGGGAAGAGCAGAAAGTATGAGACTGAGCAGTTGTAGGACATCCGCTGTGTGGGCTTCATGTCTGGGATCACTGCATTAGTGGGTTTGGGACTGTGTGGAGATAGATTATAGTGTGGGATCTGGTTTTATAGTTGGGGGGAGGGGGGGGGGTGCTAGGACTTCTTCTCTGGTTGGGTGAGTTGTTCATCCCTCTTCCTCATTGTGTTAACTTGCAGAGCTTCTAAACTTGGTTGTGTCCTATAGAGGTTTGGGAGGGATTGGTCTCTGCTCCGCTTGCTGTGATTTGCTTGAATAGAGGTGTTTAGTGCAGATTCTGCAGTGCTACTGATCACATACCATTCTGACCTCTGTTCCTCTTTTTTGCAGGATTTTGTTCCTCTGTATCAGGACTTCGAAAACTTCTACACAAGGAACCTATATATGAGGATCAGGGATAACTGGAACCGGCCAGTGTGCAGCGTCCCGGGTGAGCGAGTGGACGTCATGGAGAGGTTCACTGATGACTACAACTGGACCTTCAAGTGAGTACCTGCTACAGAATCCAGGGCTGCACACAATAGTGAGAGACTGCAGAGATGTGCTGTCCATCCTGTGTACAGCAACAATGCCTGCCATGAATTATCGGCCAGCCCTGTGGATGGAGAATTGTTGCTGTAATTACCTTCCAGTTTCTGCCATTGCTTCCTGCAGGTTCACGGGCCGAGTCATTGAGGGTGTCATTAACATGGGCTCCTACAATTACCTGGGCTTTGCACAGAAGAGTGGATTCTGTGCAGAAGCCTCAGCTGCCGTCCTGCAGCGGTATGGAGGGGGAGTGTGCAGCACACGGCAGGAGATGGGTGAGTACCCTCCATTTATATAGAATTGAGCCTATAATTTCCATCTGTATCCTTAAAATTCTTCATTAGATCCTGCTGCGCCTTCACTAGGGAAAGGGTGGGGGAGGGGGAGGCGCTCTCCTGCCCCTGTGTGTTATGCAATGCTCTGAGCTGTTTGTGCCCCTTTTTGTGCAGGCAACCTGGATAAGCATGATGAGCTGGAACAACTAGTTGCACGTTTCCTTGGTGTGGAGGCAGCCATGACTTATGGAATGGGCTTTGCTACTAACTCTATGAACATTCCAGCGCTGGCAGGGAAGGTGGGTGCTGAGGGGTGGGGGGCAAGGGGTGCTGCTGTTCTACTGCTCCTTCCTGTCTGACCAGAGAGTTAAATTTTTTTTATTTTTTTTTCTTAGGGCTGCCTGATCCTTAGTGATGAGCTGAACCATGCCAGTCTGGTACTGGGGGCCCGGCTCTCAGGAGCCACTATCCGCATCTTTAAGCACAATAGTAAGAGAACGTGCATCCTTATGTACAGTGTTATATCTCCCATTATCACTAATCAGCCTGGTCTTCCTGGCATCCCTGCACCCTTTGTGCGCATCATGTCCACTCTCATCTTCTTTTTCTTCTCTCCTGTCAGACATGCAGAGTCTGGAGAAGCTGCTGAGAGATGCCATAGTCCAAGGTCAGCCCCGTACTCATCGGCCCTGGAGGAAGATACTCATCCTGGTGGAGGGAATATACAGGTGAGTGCAGTGGAGATGTGCTGTGATTCAGATTCAGGTTGAGGGTGAGCTGTAGCTTGATGGTTTGACTATTTCCTACTGGTTACAGCATGGAGGGCTCCATCGTCCGCCTGCCTGAGGTCATTGCCCTGAAAAAGAAGTACAAGGCTTATTTGTATTTGGATGAGGCACACAGCATCGGTGCACTGGGACCCAACGGCAGAGGTGTGGTTGACTACTTTGGTCTGGATTCCCGGGATGTTGACATTATGATGGGAACATTCACAAAGAGTTTTGGTGGAGCAGGGGGCTACATTGGGGGCAGTAAGGTAAGTTCCTTTCTAGGTTCATCCTTATTGATGGGCTAATGTGGGGTCAGGGGAGCAACTGCTGTGGAGGTAACATTATGTTCATATATTAAATGTTCTTACAAAGATAATTACCCATATTGATGATTAGCTATTCAGTTGTGAGTTGTTTTTTTTTTCTCTGTGAATTACATGCTCCTTAGATACTGGTGTAAAGATGTATTATGTAATTCGTTTGTGTCCCATTCCCTAGGTCCTCATTGATTATCTACGGAAACACTCACACAGCACGGCATATGCCATCTCCATGTCTCCGCCTGTGGCGGAGCAGATCATCACGTCTATGAGGTGTATTATGGGTGAAGATGGCACGAGCCTTGGTGAGTAATGGGGAGAGCACTTAGAAGGTGTCTGGAGACTTATGAGGCCATCCATGTTCCTCTGGGAAATATGCAAATAGGAAGATATTGTCCCTTTGTAATTTGACATTTCAAATACAAACATGGTCATGTCTGCAAAGATAAAAATGTTTAGGGAGCTAACAAGATAGCCTTTTATCTTTTAACATAATGCTGTTAATCTGTCAGTGGCAAAGGGCCTGCCTCTATTACAACCTAAGGTTTATCATGAGTATTGTATGGGATGTACTAAAGTGCTTAGCTATGCCTGATAGTATAGCGATAAGAGATTAAGAACATAATTTATGTACAGGGAATACAGATTTGTCATTGCAGAGAAATGGCGTTTAGCCCTCACAGTTCACATTCCATATGCCATTTAGTGTTGTAAAGGCACATCTGTAGTTTTGTCCCTTGTGTAGGGACAGTTGGGTTATAAATTAGCCCCAGGTGAAGAAAAATCCTTGTTCCTCTTCTTTTTTTTTTTTTTTTTTTCTTTTACTATAAGCTGCTTCAAGCTAATTCATCTTCATAATAAACAGCAACTTTTCTAGCAATAAAGCCCCATTTACACACGATTATTGCTTAAAATCTGTTCAAACTATGGCATATGAGCGATAATCGTTGTGTGTAAATGCTGCGTGTAAATGCCATCATCGTTTACTTCTTGGCTGAACGATGGATTGTAAGCTTACCTTAAATTCATTGTTCAGCCAAAGAGTAGATAATACAGACCACGCGCTGTTTTCTGCATGGGAGTCAAAGATTACATTGTATTCAGCTGATAGCTCCATTGTTCTTACTCAGGCTGTGTGCAGAGCTCAGACCACATGCTAAGGTCTGCAAACAGCTCCCGGAGGCTCACTGACACGCAAATGAAGATTATAAAGTGCTAATGGACATTAGTGTTCATTAGCACTTTATGCAAAACGATCGCTAAAACTGTCACTCTTTCAATCGTTTGAAAGATTGTCTTTGCGTGTAAATGGGCCTTAACTTCCTGGAAGGGGGTTGTGGTGTCCAATCCTGTAGGATGGCTTTGAGCAGCTGATGACATATGAATAATTTTCATATTACTAGCGGGAATGTTGTTTGAATTATTAATACAATCGAGAATTGGCCAGACAGAGGTGAATGGCACTTGGGATACTAGGTGATTAGAGATTAGCGTGTGGACTGGTTTTCAGAGGGGCTCTTCCACAAACAGTGGTAAATATCAGCTTCTGTCTTGTCACATATAAAGCATTGAGGTGGGGAAAATCCCATTCTGTGACCTCTAGGGGGCTGTGAGGTATGCCCTATGAATGACCAAAATGCTCCCCAAGATATGTGACGCCTTAATGGAAGATAGGATTATGGTGCAGGTCAGGCTTGGGTCACTTTTGTTGCATTTTTTTAAAGGCTATGCTGGAAGTGGAAAGATTTAATAGAAGTAGTAATTGTATAAGCTTCCATATTTAGAGATCTGCGTGAGTGGGTATGGGAAATGGGGGAGTTCCACTCACTCTTGGAAACATTTTGAAGTACTACATTCGCGTAGCTAAAAGCTTGCAGCTAGTTGAAAAAGGAAATTCGTAAAGTTGGGTATTTTTCTAGTGTTTTGTTAGTTATAGATATAATGCCTTGTGTTTTTCAGTGGTGAAGAACTAAGTCAGTGTGACTAAATTAGAAGTGAGTTGCGTGTGAAAGTAATGCGCAGCTCACACTAGCATATGCGTAAATGTTGCTTGTATAACACAGCGCTCTAGCACTGTGTGAGCCGGTGGTGAGCAGGAATATCTCTGCGTAGGGCAGCGATAACTTTTTTTCTTTTTTTTTTTTTTTTTTTGCACTGCGCATAACTGAATATCTCGCACCGTCTTGTTTTATTTGGAGTTTTTAAATGTCCCTCTCTGTCGTTTAGCAACATTGCATATAAACGATGCAGAGACAGTGTGATTGCATATGTACAGTCTTTATTGCGCTCCCAAAGAAAACAGTGCTCTATCGTGCATTATACGCTCTAAGATGGAACATGATGCTGTTCTCGTTTTATGCACGTTTTATACTCAATAAAAAAAAAGCTAGTGTGACTGGATCAGTGAAAATCAATGTATTCACCACATATCATGCGTGCGTTATACGTAAAGTGTGATGAAATTACACTCGTGTGAGCCTGCCCTTAGGGGGAGAGAAGCTAGGAGAAAGTTTTGGAAGCTTTTTAGATTTCCATGCAATATTGTTATTTTAGATTTTATTGATGATGGAGTATGTGTGTTGGTTTTTTTTTTTGGTGTCTATAGGACACATATGAAGAAAAATTGACAACCCTAGAGCATGCTATCTTTTGAGGGGTAGAAAATTATGGCTCTAAAAAGTGCAAATCCCCAAAAACTGTAGTGCATTTCATATTTCCTGTTGACCTATAGGTAATATCTGTCTGCAGTGTTTTGTTTTTTTGTTTTTGCCATGAAAAACGCTGCGTTGACGCAAACTGCTAAATGTGAAAGCGCCCCCCCTTACAGATGTGACCTAGTTCTCACCACAACTAACTTGCAGCAGGTGAGCATAATGTCCCATAAGTGAGTATATGAATGCATCATAACTGGTATAGCATCTACTAATGAGCAGAGGGCATCTCAGTGGTCAGTACTGTGGCCGTGTAGTGTTGGGGTCCTACGTACAAACTGGACTAAGGACAACATCTGCATGGAGCTTTTGTGTGGGTTTCTTTCAGGTACTAAGGTTTCCTCCCACATTCCAGAAACATGTTAATAGGTGAATTTAAAAATCATGAGCCCCGATCGGGACAAAACCCTATCCCAAGTGTTGTAAAGTGCTGCGTAATATGTAATAATAAACTCCATAAATGTGATTATTAGAGTTACAGCCTGGATAGGAGCTGTTCTTCCCTCTTGCACCACTAGATGGCTCTGCATCTGCACAGAAAAGAAAGTTTAAAGCTGTTAGCCAGTAGAGAAAAATGTGATTGTTTACAGTAAGAGAAGCCAAGTAATCTTGAAGATATACCTTTTTTAATGATCTAGTGAGCTTTCATACCTACTTGGAGTTCTTCATCAAGCATAATGGGATGAATCTGAAAGAATAAATATTTAATATGATGCTCAGCTGTGCTCTTAAAAGGGCCCTCAGAGTACAACATCAAAAAGTGTCTTCTGCTATTCCTCACTGTTCCCTGGCGATATTGGGCATCTCTGTTCCTATCCCCATGGGACGGGTGCATGAGTATTAACCCCTTAGAGTTTGCACTTTCATGCTCCAACTCCGTCGGAAACTTGCATCTCCTTCCAGCGGCTGAATACTACCCCATATAGTGCTAATATGGGGCCTCGTGATCTCCTTGTGGGGGTGTGGTAGAGGCTGTTCCGGACCTTTTTGAACTCTGTTTGGGGCATTTTAATACTACTGGCTGCTGCCTGTCCTGACCTCTAGCTTGAATTACTACATTGAACCTGATCCCTGTGACTCTACCTCTGGCTTTGTGCCTTGTGCTGAAGTGTGCCGCCTGCCCCGACCTAGACTGTCTGACTGCGCTCCTGTTCACACCCTCAGGTACTGCACCTAAGCCTACTGTCACAGTACTGGGACCACTTCCTAAGTAACTGTCTGAGGTCCTACAGCAAAGCCCACATCCTGATTGCGGTTAAAAGGTGAACACCTGGGGTACCTGAGGCCAAAAGCCAAACTAGTCCGTGGTTCAGTGCATCCACTGAGCATGATGGGTAGACCCTTGTCTGGGATGAGTGAGACACAACATTTCTGATGTTTCATTGCCTCACTTGATCCATCTAATAAGCTGCCAGGCTCCTAGATTTTCATGTCTCTGTGCTCAAACTACAGATAGCAACATAGTATGCTAGACTGGAAAAAGAAAAATGTCCAATACAGCTCAGCTTATTTCTACCCTCCCCCTCCCCCCCCCCCCCCCCCCCCCCTTCCTTGTTGATCCGGAGGAATGCAAAAGAAACCCCAATGAGTCAGGAGATAATTTACCCCATTTTGGGGGAAAAAAACGCCTTCCCGACTCAATAATGGCAGTCAGAATAATCCTTGGATCAGTATTTAAAAAGTTTCTTCCTGACTCCAAGACCGGCAGTCGGAAGATACCCAGATTGACAACCCATTCTAACTATTTAATATCTAAATCCTGTAATGCTGCGGTGCTCTAAAAAGACATCTAGTCCCCACTTAAACTCCTTTATTTATTTATTTTTTTTTTTTTGCCATCCCCACATCTTCAGGCAGAGAATTCTTGGTGACCAAGGCTTGTTATGAATCTAAACGCGTCCTCTTGAGCTGACCTGTATGTGTTGACACTGAAGAATAAAGGCTAAAGGTTTCTCACAAACAAGTGTCACTTTTTCACTTTTTGAAAGTACCTGTTAGAGTATTCCATAATATAACTGTTCTTACAGCAAAGAATCCCCTTCGTGTTGGTGATGAAACCTTCTATCCTCTAGACGTAGCGACTACCCTCTTGTTACCGTCGCAGTCCTGTGTATAAACATATAATGGGAGAGATCCTTGTATTGTCCCCTCATGTACTTATACATGGCTATTTGATCACCCCTTAGCCATCTTTTTTCCAGGGTATATAATCCCAATTTTGATAGCCTCTCTGGGTATTCCAGTCCCTTCATTCCATGTATTAGTTTAGTCGCCCGTCTTTGAACCCCCTCCAGCACTGTAACATCTTTCCTGAGCACCGGTGACCAGAACTGTGTGCAGTATTCCATGTGGGGCCTGACAAGTGCCTTATATAGTGGAAGGATAATGTTCTCATCCTTCGCCCCTATACCTCTTTTAATGCACCCCAAGACTTTGCTTCTTGCAGCAGCTGACTGGCATTGATTGCTCCAGATGATCCACTTGCACTTGAGAGCTTGGGGAGAGGGTAGTGTAATGTGCCTCTTGCCTACCCCATCATATAGTCTTTATTGACATGATGCGGTATCTGATGTGGGGGGAGGGCTTGCATGTAGTTTGAGAGGCATTTTTACACCTACCTATGTATTTTTGGTGGCTGAGGATCTCCTATAGGGGCCATGATGTGGTGCTTAAGCACTTCTAATCAATCCTAGGCTACTGACCTACGAAATACCAGGAGCCAGCTGCTTCCTCATGAAATATGTCCTAGGTGGGTGATAATGGTGCTGCAGTCTATAGCACTGAAGGTCTAACACACACTATGCACAAGCCTTGTCGGGCCCTGGTGTGGTAGCTGCTGCTCCTGTGATCTTGCATTGGGAGGAGCTTCATATAAAACATTTCACCTGTAGAACCTAAACTCCTCACCTGGCCATAGACCCACCAGCTCCTCCTACGGTCTTCTGTCTCTATGGGAATGGGAGGAGCAGCTGATAGGAAGTCTGCTCCGGATACTGAAGATCAGTGTTGCTGCTTCTCCCGTAGAGCATCAGCTTGTGAGGCTGTTCTCTGGCAGAGTGTTAGCTCTTGGGGCTGACTCCGCGGTCATTTACAGTCTGAAGCCCACATTCTCCCTGGGGAGAAAAGGCTACAGTCAGCCAGGAATTATAAACATTGTCCAGGATCAAAGTGGAAAGAGGATTCCGGTTTCAGGGGCCTGCAGAATCTGGTTGTGATAAAGTTGTTTGTTTTTGGGAAGGGAGGGAGGGGGAGACACAAACGTTTGAGCCCCTTGTGCCCCTCCCCCACTCTTCCCCTGGGTGCATCTGAGCATTGCTGATACGAGAAAATGTAGGTCTCATCTCCTTGTGCCGTTTCTGGTAGAATTGCAGCAATGTGGCTGCGACCATCAGGTGGTCAACGTGTGTGTGTGTTATATACCCCCTTGCTGCTGGGATTTGTAGTATCTACAGTTGCATCTTTGGGGGGGATGCTTTTCAAGTGTCCCAGTCATGTTGTGGGACCCTGATCTGATGCTAGATGTTACCCAATGCCTTCATATCCTCTGATTGCCTGGGGCAGGCGGATGGGACCTCTTCATGCAACTACAGCTCTGCCAGATCACAGCAAAACAAAGATGATTCATTCCAGTGCAGCTTTCCCGCTTTCTTTCTTTTTTGCATTTGTTTAATCTTTTAGGTTATACATTATGCTATATTGTCTCTTCTATCCTACAGGTTAAATATATTGTGTTGAGGGGATATATTGGAGGGTTATTACACATTCTTACATTTAAAAACGCATATACAGTGCTCCCTCGCTAGATCACAGTTCAATGATTGCGGCTTCAGTGCATCATGGATTTTAGATAGACCATATATAATTCTGTTTTTGCAGAGTTTTTCGCTGTATCGCAGAATCTTGCAGTGTGTACAGAAAATGCAGTACGGCACTAGCACTTGACAACGCGTGATTGTACACGGCACGCTATTGGCTGATGGAATGTGTTCTGTATCGGGCACTGATTGGCTCACTGACCGTAGCATCGGTCTGTTGGTTCTCCCACACTGTGCCCGTACATGCTCATAAGAGAAAAGTTTGCATTTATAGTAAAAACCTCACTCAAAAGAAAAAGCAGCGCCAGCAACTCCCCATAACTGTTCATCACTCGGGCGAAGAGATCAGTTACGCCTTCGTCTTTAGTGGAAGTAGAAGTTACGGGCCAGTGAGAAGCTGGAGTATCACCTGATGAAGTGGTGCCTACAGAAGAGCTGTGATGCTCTTCTTGACTGTGCAGTACGGCATTCATGTCATCGTCATCACCTTCATCAGTACTGCACAGCTACATAATTCATGATCTTCATTCAAGATGTACACACTTCACTGGTGTGTACAGTACCCATATTATGTATTAAAATTACGTAGGTTTAAGAGCATATGAAGTGTTAATAAGAGTGTGGGAAAGGTTCATAGGAAAGTGGGAGGGGTTTTTAAAGCCTTAAGCTGGGTCCACACAAATCAATCTGTCGGACTACTGCCATTCGTTGTGTGTAAACTGCCGTCACTAAAAAGCGCATGACTCGTCCACTTTTGCGATTGTTTGGCAGTTCACCCAACAGGTTGATTTGTATAAATATAACACCGCTACTTTGGAATTTCCCATATCGTTGGGGTCTCTGGAACGTAACCCCCATGATAGACGAGGGATCACTGTAGTCCTCTCATTGCTTTACACAGGTGAGTAATTATAGGTGGGGTTACCCAATCGGGGTGTGATAAAGTGCATTTGTGGAACTTCCTGTGTCCTTTCCAAACAGAGGAGGAGCAGAAGTGTTACAGAGAAGTGCTATATAGATCAAGCATAAGTGAGCATGCTGCTGTACTCTGATGGCTTTTACATGGTACAACAGTCTAGTAAACGGCTGCGTGAGCGCTGATGTCACCGCTAAAGTTGTTAGCGCTCGTGCAGAGTGTCTACAGAGGCAGAGTTCGTCACTGGATCGCTGGCTTCTTGCTAAGCGCTTCACCTTCTATGTGCAGCACTGAGCAGGAGCGTTTACACGGAAAGAAGCCCGCGATCCAGTGATTAGTTTTTATAATTTGTTTGAATTTTGAGCAATAATCCTGCAGTGTAAATGCGCTATAAGTGTACGCCTTAAGCGTGTGACTTGGGAATAGTGGTTTTGGCTTCAGGGACTTTGGAAAAGTCCCTTTTATTTAATTACTGCTTATTTACTTACATTTTTACATAGATTACTTTTTATCTAATCTGTACATATTTTATGTAATCTGTACATATCCATTTAGGATGTGTTCCATGATTGACAATGCCACCAGGTGTATATCTTGTGCCATGTATTCAGTCGAACAGCTGCTCGAAGGTGTACATTGCTGTACAATATGTGAGCGTGTTGCACATTTGGAAGCTCAAATCCTGGATCTAAATGAGCAGCTTGCAACACTGAGATCCATTGGCATCATGAAAAGGAGTCTGCTGCTCACTGAGCAGGCATTTGCTGGGGGGAATGATAGTATGGGAGAGCAGCATGATCAGTCAGCTAGCTTGCTGACAGGAGGAGGGATAGAGGGAAGAGATCCAGGGAGGCTAGTCTTGAACTGGCACACTCCAAGTTTGCAGAGTTGGCAGATGAGAGGAATGCCATTACAGGGTTAAGGCCCTTTTACAGCCATCTTTTGAGTGATAATCCTTGTGTGTAAATATGCCCATCTTTCACTTTTCTGCTGATTGATTATTTTATGTTCGGCATAAAATCCATCATTTGGCAGAAGAGCTGATAGCAGGGACTTCACACTGTGCTCTACCCGGGGAGTGCTGATAACATTGTCTCAGCTATCAGCCCTGCGGCAGAACAAAGGGAATGTATTCAGAGAACAGACCACCCGCTGTTCTCTGAATATAGCTCCCAGTGGCTCACAACCATTAATAAGCCACTAATTGGCATTGGTACCAATTAGTAGTTTATGCAAATTATCGCTCAAAAGCTATCTTTTGAGCGATCACATTTGTGTGTAAAAGGGCCTTTAGCTCTGCTGCGGCACCACATGCTCTCTGACTGCCGGGGGGGGGGGGATGTCTACTCCAGTAAGAAGGGGAATAGGCACAGAATGGGCTAGACGAATCCTGGTAGTGGGAGACTATTAGGGGACAGACAGGGCAATCTGCCACAAAGACTGGAATCTTTGAACAGGGTCTTGTCTTTCTGGCACTATAGTTCGACATATCGCAGATCGGTGGGTAAGTAACTGGCTAAATTATAGAAAGCAGAAAGTGGTTATTAATGGTCCATACTCTGAGTGGGTCACCATTACTAATGGAGTACCACAGGGGGTAGTACTGAGCCCTATGGTTTTAATATAGTAATGACTTGGTAGAAGGATTGCACAGTAAAATATCAATATTTGTAGATTATACAAAATTATGTAATAAAGTAACACAAGGACAGTATACAATTGCAAATGGATCTGGATAAGTTGCAGGTTTGGGTAGAAAAGTAGCATATGAGGTTTAACACTGATAAATGTAAGGTTACGCACACTACATGGGAAACCATTGGGCAAAACTGACATGGAAAAAGACTTGGATTATAGTTAACTGTAACCTTAACTGGAGCAACCAATGTCAGGCAGCTGCTGCCAAGGCAAATCGGTTCATGGGGTGCATTAAGAGGGCTAGGGGCACATGATAACATTGTTCTTCCTCTTTTCAAGTCACTGGTCAGACAACACATGGAATATTGTGTAGAATTGTGAGCAGCAGTAATAAATGGAATGGGTGGACTACAGTACCTAGAGAGTATCAAAATTGTGGTTATTTAGTTTAGAAAAGACAGCCGAGGGGCGACCTAATAACTGTGTAGCTATATTGGGGGACAATACAGAGATCTCTCCCATCATCTGTTTATACCCAGGACTGTGACCGTAACAAGGGTGCGCCCTCTACGTCTAGAGGAAAGGAAGTTTCCACACTGACCTAGAAGGGGGGGGGGGGGGTTCTTTACTGTAAGAGCAGTGAGACTGTGGAACTCTCTGCCTGAAGATGTGGCAATGGCAAACTTGCTAAAAGAGTTCAAGAGGGGCCTGGATGCCTTTCTTAAGATTAAGTGTAACAATATGTTATAGTCAATGTTTATAGTCATGGATTAACTCATAAGAGTCGTGAGCCAGGGACTGATTCCGACTGCCAAACTAGTCAGGAAGGATTTCTCTAATTCTAAATCTTGTCATAGACTCTATGTACCTTCCACCTCCGCACCCTGCAAAAGATGTGTTTTTAGGGCTCTCCTAAAATAGTGAATATTTGTGATTAACCTGGCTTGTCTGGGGTAGCACATTCCAGAGAACTGGTGCAGCTTGAAAATCTTTGAGATGAGACTTTGAATTATGGAGAAACTTTGGCTAAGATCACCAGCAGAATGTAGAGCACATGGAGGATGGTGGAGCTCTAAAAAAAATATATATATATATTAAAGTAAATGAAGAAAACCTACACAATTGATATCGCCATAACAATCCAGACTATAGAATACATTTTTTGTCCAGCATGGTAAATTCCCTTGAACAAAAAACTGCTATTAGAATTTCTTTTTAATCTTTCTTTGGCAAACCGGGGTTAAACAAATAACCAAAAAGTCAAATATACCTCAAAATGCTTCCAAAAAAACCTAAAGTTGGCCAACAAAAAAAAGCCCACATATAGCTCAATTGACGGAAAATTAAAAATGCGCTGGTTCTGCAATGTGATGCCACAGACAGTTGTTGTGTCTTCTAGGGTATATCTTTAAATTCGGCTTCAACCTCTTTAAGACAATCAAGTTCTGTGCCATATATATTTACTTGAGACATTGGATTCAAAATCTACAATGAAAACTACTTTTGAAAGGATTTTTCCAAATTTAATGTGACTTAGTGGGTTAAATATGATCTCAAGACAGCAGATGTGCTACTAGGAATAACACACACTTAAATAGAAATATCAGGTTTAGGTAGATGGGGGAAGCTCAGTTCTTGAAAGATTCAGTTTTAGACAAAGGACATATTGGCAACTGCAAAGTTTTGTAATCGTGAAGCAGTGACGTCACCGAACCCCAACAGTAGGGAAACTAAATAAATGGCATGAAGAAAGCCAAGAGAGGGGAGTAAACTGCGGAGGAGTTGGTGATCTACGGCGTCCAACGCTGCAGAGAGATCCAGAAGAAGAAATAGAGAGTAATGGCTGTTATACTTGGCCATTAAGAAATCATTTAACACTTTAGTAAAGGTGGTTTCAGTAAAATGTGAGTGTGAAAACCAGATTGCAAGGGGTTGGGAAGCAAACTCGCAGAAAGACTATAAGGTGACAGCAGACCAAGTGTTCCTGGGGTTTGCATATGCTTTTGAGATTTTTCTTTTTAGTAATGGGGATATGATGGCACATTTAAATGAGGGAAAGATACCAGAAGCGAGAGTTTAAATAGTACCTGCGCTTTCACCTTCGGAGCGCTTCTGCTCCGTCGGCTGTGTTTGGCTGCTGAAGACTGCCCATGTAGCACTATATAGGGTGTATTCAGCTGCCGAAAGGAGCTAACAACGTCCGACAGAGCAGAAGCGCTCCGAAGGTGGAAGTGCAAGTACTCTTAAGTATTGTAGGGATTAGTGACAGCCAGGGAGAGAAACCTTAAGGAGGTGTGTGGGAATATGGTCACTAATGCAGGTAAAGGGGGTGAGGAGGAGGGAAGCCTGGAGAGATGCTTATTCTGTTATTGGGTCAAATGATGAGAGAGAACAAGAGAAGATGGGGAGGGAAGGAGATCAAAGCTACTTGGGGATTGGGAGATTATTTCCTGCCAGATGTTGTCCATTTCATCTTTGAAATAAGTCCTGAGATCTCAGCACTACAATCTGTCTTAGGCGACTGCACTTTAGGGCTAAGGATGTATTGAAAAACTGTTTTGGATTATTGGATGGTGAGGGGATGAACGGTGAAATGCATTTTGTTTGGCACGGTGAAAAGCAGAGTTGTAAATTCCATTCTTGTAGCAGACTAAATATGCTGTGGCATGTGATTTTTCTCCACAGGCGTTCAGCACACCTAGAGCAACGCTAAAGGAAATTGGTGTGAGGTGTGCCAAAGTTGCTGTAGTCTGTAAGAGGAGGGCCTGAAGGATGGGGAAGGCTGCTTTGTCCACTTTTTTTTAAGAGTTTAGTTATGTTTTGGCAGCCAGATCAGGACAGGATGAGGATGAGATTGAAGACAATGAAAAGTGTAGCGAGTCTATATAAATTGCTGAGTGTTAATGACCTGTTTTCGGTGTGTTTTGGGAAGGACAGATCGCACATTATGGCTTATGAAGCTATTCAGATGTCATATGTGTGTGTTTTTTATATTCTCATCTGTTCTCATAGACGAGCGCAGGACATGGAGTCCATGAACAGCACACAGATAATGTATTTGCATTTCTTTTGGGCACAACTTGTATACCGCCATGTGAATATGGCCTTTAAAGAAGGAGGTTGCGGTCAGAGGAGTTTAACAAACAAAAAAAAGTCCGACTAAACAGCAGAAGATCAGGTCAGCTGTAGTGCCCTCTGTGTGGGAGAAGCAGTAAGTTGTGAAAGGCCTAGGGAGAAGGGTAGTGATAGAAATCAAGAGGCACAAGGGGAAATTAGGTTGTCAATGTAGAAGTAATGAGGGGTGAAATTTTGCAGTTTAACAACTTCGCATTTAATAAAACTCCATTCCTAGCAGGAAACGTCTTCATTGTGTTGTATGGAGAAATCTAGGGAGGATTAGCAGACAGATTGGAATGTCACAATTCTACAGGCCCAGAGATAGTCAGTTCCTAACCAGTGTGTGGGTATCTTGCTTCTATTTCAGTGACTGACGTGAAGCACCTGATATTTCCTTCATGATCTGCACAGGTGAAAGTTGTGTTCCTGTTCTGGCTGGTTTAACCCCTTAAGGACCAAGCGCAGTAAATATACGCTGCTTGGTCCTGGGCTTTAATCCCAGCCGACAGCAGACGTACAGCGTGGGATTAAAGCCTCTGCTCCTGCTATCAAGCAGGAGCAGTTTGGGTCTTCAGCTGTCAGACATAGCTGAGAGCCCAGAGGAAAAGATTAAAGCTGTTTTTAGCCTTTTCTGCATTCTCCTCTTTACGCTACATGGTGCTCAATGAGTGCTATGCACTAAAGAGTGAAAGTGGAACTATTACTTCCACTATGTGATCTGACTATCAAGTGATTGCTAGGTGTCCCTTGGCACAACAGAGCTGTAGGGTCCTGGCAGACCTTGATCAGCTCTGGTGACTATTTTCACTACAGGGGAATGTTTTCTCTGTAACTGGGGCTCCTATGGATGCCCCAGCTACAGTGGAAAAGTAATGAAATAAGAATAAAGAGAGAAAATGTGAATGATCTCGTGTGACGTAGATTTGTAAAAAAAATTGTTACAAAAATAAACTTACAGAAATTAATTGCAGAATAAAATAAAAATGACCTACCGCTGATGCCAACTAAAACCATTGCTGTATGCACCCCGTAATCCAAAACTATATAAAAATGTCCAAAACAAAATGAGGAACCCATTCCCATACTTTAAAATTTGTATATTTACACTAAATTAAACTATTAATTTTTTTAAAAAATCAGCGGAAAAGATATTAAAAATGCCCCAATATTAAAAATACATCATTAATAATTTTGGTAGCTAAATTAAAAATAAATTAGGGCAGTAAAACCACCACTTGGGTAATATCCCTAAAATGTTTCTGGTAATTTTAGGACCAAAGCACCCTGGTCCTTAAGGGGTTAAGTGCTTGGTAACAGATTAGAGATGTCAGTTGTCTGTGTTGTGTGGCTTTGCACCCTCCATGAGGTGACATTGGGGGTCATTGCTCTGTCCTCTACTGTAGGGTGTTGATGACGCAGATACCAGTGACCTCTGTAATTGGATTGATTAGTCACTGGGTTGTTGTTTGCTCATCATCCAATTTACTAGCTAAATTCATCCTTAACATGTCTGAGTCTTTAGAGATTGCATATAACCCCGGGCCTTCTCTCCACAGGACAGGAACGTGTGGATCAGCTGGCAGACAACACCCGCTACTTCAGACGTCGCCTCACAGAGATGGGGTTCATCATCTACGGCAACAGTGAATCCCCAGTGGTTCCGTTGATGCTGTACATGCCGGCAAAGATTGGGTAAGGGTTAGTAAGTAAAGTCACCGAAAATCGGAATGTGTCCCTGTAAATGAGTTAACCAGTTGTCTTCTGGTTGTTCGGAAGACTGGCTGGTCGGGTAAATAGAAGTTTCCATAGTCCTGTGCCACTGATATAACGGTACCTCTGTGTTTTTTTTACCCTGAGGTCCCTATGAGATGACAATAATATTCCAGACCTGGGTGTGACAATATGTCCCATGTAATTACTGGTGGGTTTGTGGGTCATCTCCTAGTGTTGGGCTGAGTATGAAGGATTCACCCTTGCCTAGGAGTGCTCCGCTTCTTGATGACGTTTACCAATGTTGTGGTTATGGAGGTGCCGCACGTAAGCAAACAATGATGTCATATTCCTTTACACAGGGCGTTTGGAAGAGAAATGCTGAAAAGAAACATTGGTGTCGTAGTTGTAGGTTTTCCCGCCACTCCAATCATCGAGTCCAGAGCACGGTTCTGTGTATCAGCCGCACATACAAAAGAAATGCTAGATGAGGTGAGTGACTTGTTTATTCATGGTCCCCCATCGATTGACCACTCTGGCCTGTGTTAAAGGGGCCCTCTACCAGCCAGAGCAGATGATTGGGTGTCCATAGGTAATGATTACCTGGATATGGACTGACCTCACTCTACATCAGTTGCAGCAGAAAGCTTCCTGACCCCTGAAATCACCTGACATTTGGTTGGCCACTGAGCAGTGTGGCTCCCGGATCGGCCACTGAGCAGAGTGCCCCCCAGTTTCTTCACTGATCCCCCTGATATTTCTCTTGCAGGCTTTGAAGAAGATCAGTGAGGTCGGGGACCTTCTACAACTGAAATATTCTCGCCACCACTTTGTGCCATTGCTGGATCGGCCGTTTGATGAGACCACCTATGAGGAGACAGAAGACTGATCTGTGCACCACACTCCCATTATCTGGCTGGGTATTCTGTGCAGAGCAGTGAGCCTGCTGCCCCAGCCCAGGGGCTGTTTTATATCTGTACATTTTTTTTTTTCTTTTCCATTTTACATCTTATTTATTCTGGATGGGACCTGTGACGACCTTTCCCTGTCTGAGGCTTTCACTCCATGTTGGGATCTGGGTTTAGTCTTTGGGGAGGGGGTGGTGATTCTTGGGCAGTTATTCACATAACTTATGTCTACAAGTCTTCCCTGGTGTCACCCTGCGGTGCAGACAAGTGTCCAGTGGAGGAACAGCACAGGTGCTATATATGGTGCTGAACTGAGGAGCTGTGAGGCTGGACCCCTTACGATGACGCCTCTCATCTACAGCCTGGATTGCTACATGGGTTGTGTGGGTGGAGGCTGAGGATGCGCAATAGTAAATCTGGGGTGAAGACTCCTGCCGCAATGGCAGTGTGTCTGGGCAGCAGTGGCATGCAGTGCATTACTGTACCATCTGCTTGTACTTGGCCCCTGTGAGCATTTGCGGTCATTGGCTGGCTTAGTAGGGATATAGACGGTTAGATAACCTCAATCCGGCCCTGGCGTTGAATCTCTGGAGTCATTAGTGTTAATAAATCTTCCTAAGCGTGACGCTGTCACACTTTCCAGACCCGTAGAGGCAGCTTTTAAGTCTGCCTGCTGCTCTTTCACTCAAACACATTATCACAAGTCCTGATGAGACCAGTGGTTGTGGGACCATTATAAGTGGGGAGGCGTTTGAGACGCTCTGTGGCGAATGTTTGCGGTTTCTACCCTCTTCTCCACTTCTCGTTTAGCTGCTGTGGGAAATTCACATTTCTCCTTCTGTGTCAATATTAATTGTGGGGCTCGGCCTTAAAAGAGATTTCCCACTGAACGCATTTTTCATAGCCATGGGATAGGTGATAAATGTAGAATTGCTGACTGTCTATAACTGCAAGGATCCCCAGGCATCACAAAGGTGATCCTAGAGTCCAGCTAGTGACTGGAGCAGTCATGTCCACAGCTTGGTTCACTTCTGTAGGACTGACAGCCGCGCGCTGACCACCACTCCATTCACTGGGTGACTCTTTAGGCTAATGTTCTTGTGATTCTCTGGGGCTCTCAGCCATCAGACTTTCAGTGATCATACATTTATCAGTTCTGTGGATAGGTGATAAGGAGATTTCCCACTAACCACATTTAAAGTGTTGGTTTCTTCATCCCCTGAAGTTCGGATCTAAAGAGCCGGAAGAGTTCACGCTGCCTAAGCCACACCAGAGTCAGCAGAGAGACTGAGGAAATGATGCACTGACATATTCTAGGGGAAGAGGATGGGGGTCAGCTGCTAATCAATAAAAGTTCGTTTATTTTTAAGGTTGTTCCCCTTTGTCTTATTATGTTCATTGGCCTTTGTTCATACTGGCACCAGCTAATGAAGAAATGTTATCGTGTGTGTTGCCATAACCAGTGGGACTGGAATCTGAGGAGCTCACAGATCCCTATGCTCTGACGAAGGGCTCCCACACGCTTGCGTTTGCGTTTTTGTTAACGCGATTGTCAATGGGACTTTCTAATGTTAAAACCGCAACGCAGTGCAACGTGCATTTTTGGTGCATTGCATTGCGTTTTAACATTAGAAAGTCCCATTGACAATTGCGTTAACAAAAAACGCAAACGCAAGTGTGTGGGAGCCCTAACACTATAAGAGTCTAAACCTGCAAAAAAGTGTCTTCCTGCAGGCTGAGGTGCTGCGTATGGTTAAAAGAACATAGTAAGGCCTATGCTACACTAGCGCTAGTGTGGTTTGTTTTTTTTTTTTTTTTTTTTAAATCCTCGTATCAAATGTGAAAAAAAAGGACTACACGCTGGAAGAATATGGACCCATAATATTCAAGGAAGTGGCACACTGCAGAGAAGTTTTTTTCACGCAGTCTGTGTGGGGAAAAAAAATATTGCACGTACTTTAATTGTTCGTATCACGCAAATGCATATCAATGTGTGCAGGCTGTGTATTGGACAGCACCCGGCCAGGTATCTAATGCAAGCTGTGCGCAAGTCTCTCGAGCACATGGCAAGTGTTTTGGAGGACCAAGGTAGTGATCTGGTATCATGTCGTCTACTCCAGTTCCCTTCTAAGCTGCAACTCCCTTCTGGGCATTCAGAAAGGTGCATACGGTTTACAAGACACTGCAGCGAATGGAGAGTCCAGGGATGCGCAGCGCTCAGCTATGTGCCCCCTGAAAAACAGTAGTCAGTGACCGCCCCACCCACAGTAAGTAGAGAGCAGTAACCACATCTTGCTACTGGTGCGCTGTCTACTATGGAATAATAAGACCCCTCAGGATAAACCTGCTGCAGACAGAAAATGAGAACCCAGGACACAAGAAGGGGTCTGATTGCTTGCTGTGGGAAGCCATCTGCCCCTCCGCAGCCGCTTTGTTGTAGGGCTTGACAACATTTGGTCAATTGAAGTGGTAAAATGGTGGCATTACCACAATCTTAATGTTTTTCTATTGGGAAGGGAGGAGGGAAGTTACAACAGGATGATGCAAATCGTCTGCTACATTCTCAAGCTCTCACCTTAGCGTTTACTCTACATTCAGGGTTTCTGTCTCTGTTCCAGTTTTGGAGGGAATTAAAACTGTTCCAGTTTTACTACCATCAATTTCAATGGGGCTGAAAAGGAAAAAAAAGGTAAATGGAACAAATGGCGCAGCGGCCTTCTTCCCCAGTGGTTGGAAGCGGTAAGACTAGGGCTACACCGTAACATCTCACAATATAAAATCTTAAAAAAATGAATGCAGAAATTTTCTCAGGGCTCATTCACATGGGCGTATGAGTACAACGCTGGTAGTCTCAGCGTTGTGCTCATCGCAGCCCCTACGCTTTGCCGGCAGAAATCACGTACGGACTGCGATAGGCATTGCACATGGTATGCCTGGGATTATGATATCCTAAACATGCACAGTGGCTTTTTTTCCCCTCAAATTCCTAGGGCTCCATATTAAACACAAAAATAGAGCATGCTGCGATTTGGTTACCCTGCGTTTTATACGGATGTCTCCTCGCAACTCCAACGCAGGTGTGAATGGAAGAATGAAAGTCCATAAACTTTCATTGCCTCCATTCACCATGTGTTACACATGGGAAATGCGTATGTGTAATATGTGGTGGCCTGTGTGAGTAAGCCCTTACTTGCAACTTGCTGTTGCACAGCGCTCTCAGGGATGCAATCTACCTGTTAACAGCTAAATCAGACTTGTTACAGGTGCATACAATTTACATTGGTGTCTTAATTATTGGGTGCACTTCATATGCAACCTTTTCACCTGAGTTTGAGTCTCTGTGACTGTCATGTTGGGTTGTAGTGTAATACCGTTGGCAATCATTAGTTGTGTAACATGTCACCATCTAGCCCTAGCCTAATCGCTTTTAGGCCTTATTCAAACAGTCATATTGTGAGTTTTTTAAAAGTCCTTTTTTTTTTTACACACACCCAGGTTTCAGATCCGCCTACAGCAAATAAGCGGGGAGCGGGTGGCTGGAGGAGAGTTCTCTCCTTGCTCTCCTCCCGCCCCTCTCCATTCACTGTAAGCTGCGATTAGACGTTCGTGATTTTAATTTCTTTTAAATCAAATTACATATGGCTTTTATGCTGGTGATTCCCCTCGCAGGGGCTATAACAAAAGATCGTCATGGCATTCCCAATCATATAACAATAACCGTTATAAACCATCCACGTTTAGTTACTGATATGAAAATCCGCAAGTATCAGTATAGAAATGGGTGATAGTAGTTGGTATCTAAATCGGATGTGGGTCACCTCCTCCAGTTCCCCTACTATGTCCCCAAAAGCCACGAGAGTCCCAGCAGGTCGAGATAACTGGACCATGGAGACCAGGTTCTGAGGAACCTTTCCATTGTATCATTCCTCATTGCTGAAAATATCTTAGAGATCCGGTCCATGACTGGTCTAATAAGTAGCCAGGCCAAATATACTCTGGCTGCCATGCAGATATACTGGGGCAATTTATGTTGCTGGCTATTGTACCCTATAGGTTTGTCAGCCAACAGGCATGCCAAAGGAGATGGAGGAAATGTTTTGCCCATCACTCTAGTTGTGATCCTCGTCACCTGCTTCCAGAAGGACTGTGCTGTAGGGCAGTGTTCCCCAACTGCAGTCCTCAGGGACTGCCAACAGGTCATGTTTACAGGATTTCCTCAGTATTGCACAGGTGATGTAATTATTGTCTGTGCCTTAGACATTGCCACAGGTGTTCGTACTATAGGATATCCTGAAAACATGACCTGTTGGTCCCTGGGGACTGGAGTTGGGGACCTCTGCTGTAGGGCATGTCCACCATATGTGTAACGTTGTTCCCAAGGTGGTGTAGCATCCTTTAATGCAATTGGGATGTATCCGGACAGAACTTGTGAGTTTTAGCCGGGACTAGGTAGCCTCTGTGTAAAATTTTAAATGAAGTTTCTGCCATAGTGACTTGATGGCTACCCTTCAATATGAAGTTGCAGCAATGCCGCCATCGTGCCCTTGCAAAGCGGCCTATTCAAGTCCTCCTCCCATAGCAACATAAATGGCAATTTGACACCTTCTGTGGGTTGATTCATGATGGAATATAGAAGGGAAATAGTGCCTGGGAGTAATGGGTTCCATAGACATCGTCTCTCGAATGCTGAGGGGTTGCATCTGGTCTGAGTCGTAGGTATTAGAGTACATATGAGGCTGCATTCAGACGAACGTATATCGGCTCGGTTTTCATGCCGAACCGATATACGTCGTCCTCATCTGCAGGGGGAGAGGATGGAGGAGCCAGGAGCAGTAACTGAGCTCCCGCCCCCTCTCTGCCTCCTCTCCGCCCCTCTGCACTATTTGCAATAAAAGGAGGTGGGACAGGGGCGGGGCTAAGTTGTGAGAATTACCCCCCCCCCCGTCCCGCCTCTCCCCATTGCAAATAGGGCAGAGGGGCGGAGAGGAGGCAGAGAGGGGGCGGGAGCTCAGTTCCTGCTCCTGGCTCTTCCACCCCCCCCCCCCCCCTTCCTGCAGATGAGGACGACGTATATCGGCTCGGCGTGAAAACCAAGCCGATATACGTTCGTGTGAATGCAGCCTGAAGCAGTAGATCTGCTTGAATTCTAACTAGATGTGGTTGGGTAACGACAGGTTTTCTTTAAATTGCTGTAGTGAGGGCAGTCTATTCTGTATTAGAAAATGATGGGAATAACTCATATTTCTCCACCACAAGTATTCACCTTGTTGTAAGCTTAGTGGGAAGGCTAGGCTGGGGATAATAGGCAATAAAGGTAAATTTGATATTAATGAATATTTAACTTTGTTTTTCCTCCAAATTAGAAATAAGTAATATGTTAGGGGTGCTGCTTCTTGAAAATCTGCAATATGTATGTTTTTATCCCAAAAAAGGGAATTTTGATTTCACCAGGGTGGCTTCTATCTCGACCCATAGTGGTCCTCTCTCCTGTAAAAATGGGTGGGAGTTGGGATAATTGGGCAGCTGTATAGTGTTTCAGTGGATTGGGGACTGGCAGATTCTAATCCAGTCATTCAGTTTCTGCATGCTTTTACATGGAACGATATCGTTCAAAACCCTGCGCTCCCGCGAGGTTTGGAAGCGCCAGAACAATAATCGCCCCGTGTGAAGGTGGTCTCATCGATTACTACTAGCTTCTTTCAGCTGTTTGATCACAACTAAAAATAATCTATTACAACAGTAATTTAGTGCGCAGTCTTTCACATATTATGCTGCCAACTACCAGCCCCGTCTCAAACCTCCCCTTCATCTCCAAATTTCTAGAACGCCTGGTCTACCCCCGCCTCACGCGCTTTCTCTCTAACAACTCCCTCCTCGACCCCCTTCAGGCTGGTTTCTGCTCTCTACACTCGACCGAAACTGCCCTTGCAAAAGCATCAAATGACCTGATGACTGCAAAGTCAAAGGGTGACTACTCCCTGCTAATTCTCCTTGATCTCTCTGCTGCATTTGACACTGTTGACCATGACCTCCTTCTCACTATGCTCCGCTCTATTGGTCTAAAAGACACCGCTCTCTCCTGGTTCTCCTCCTACCTCTCTGACCGCTATTTCAGTGTCTCCTTTGCTGGTTCTACCTCCTCTCCACTTCCTCTCGCTGTTGGGGTACCCCAGGGCTTGGTCCTTGGTCCCTTTCTCTTCTCTATCTATACTGCCCCAATTAGACAAACCATCCACAAATTTGGCCTTCAATACCATCTCTACGCTGACGATACCCAACTATACACCTCTTCCCGTGAGATTTCTGAACCATTGCTACTAAATATCACCGACTGTCTGTCTGCTGTCTCTAACACTATGTCCTCCCTTTTTCTCAAACTTAACCTCTCTAAAACTGACCTCGTCTTTCCGCCTTCAAACCGACCTCCCCTCAACATCTCCATTCCAGTGTCTGGCACCATCATAACCCCCAGACAGCACGCCCGCTGCTTTGGGGTCACACTGGACTCTGAACTCTCCTTTACACCACATATCCAATCTCTGGCCCAAACATGCCACATGCACCTCAGAAATATTGCTAAAATACGGCTGTTCCTCACCATGGAGACACACTAAAGACCCTCATGGTCACCCTCATCCACTCCCGACTCGACTACTGCAACTCGCTACTCGTCGGTCTCCCCCGCTCCAGACACTTTCCACTTAAATCCATACTAAATTAGGCAGCTAAGCTCATTTTTCTATCCAGTCGTTATTCAGACGCCTCTGCATTATGCCAGTCGCTGTACTGGCTGTCCATCCACTACAGAACTGAATTTAAACTCCTCTACCTCAACCACAAAGCTCTGCATGGCGCCGCACCACCATACATCGCCTCCCTCCTGTCAGTACACCACCCAGCCCACTCACTCCGATCAGCTAACACACTCAGACTAAACACCCCTGTAATACAAACCTCACATGCTCCCCTACAGGACTTCACCAGAGCAGCACCCATCCTCTGGAATGCTCTACCCCAAGGCATCCGGACAATTCCCAATGCAAGAAATTTCAGACGTGCCTTAAAAACGCACCTCTTCAGGGAAGCATACCAAATCTCCTGACCTAGTCCCCGCCCCTCTCCACACCTTCCACCCTGCCTATCACATACGACCTCTACCCCTGCACCTCCTTACCGCCCCACCCCGTTTGCTTTCTAATAACTGATTTCCACATGAAATCCCCTTTTGCCTGTGTTCCCCATGCCTCGCTCCCCACCGCACCCCCTGTACCAGCTCCACCCCATTTGTTTCAAACTGATTGTACCTCACATTGTAATTGTTGTATTGTTTTGCATTTATCCATGCCTGAAAGCGCTGCGGAATAAGTTGGTGCTATACAAATAAAGATTATTATTATTTACGCTGGGTAGAAGCTTGGATACCTTTTATGATTATTTTATTTAGATTGTATATAGCTTTATGGGGAGAGTCTGTATAACTTGTATTTTATTCATTTGAATGTCTGCACATTCTGAAAGGAATAGTCCAATAGGTGGTGCTATTAGTGATGGCTACTTCTGTAAATACAGTTTAATCCCCCTTCTTACGGGTGACAAAGTGGAACGATTTTGTAGCGTTGCTACAATGCTACAATAACATGTATGTGAAGCCCATGCTTTCCTATGGGTTAATTCACACCTGTGATGTTTTGCAGCATGCACCAACCTGCCACAAACACCTTTTAGCCCATGTTTCCCTATGGAGCCTTCCTCTCTGTTGCATCGCATCGTACAAAAATGCGGTTTTCGTGCAGTGCGATGCAACTTTGATAGTAAGAAATCCTACTGTCAAAGCCCTAATCTAAGCCCTAACTGCAGGGGGAAAAAAAAACATACATCACCTTAGAAGTGTTTGTCCAATGACGCCGAAGCTTCTCCCCGCGTCCTGACACTGTTTCTCTTCATCTTCTGCCTGGGGATTGAAAAATCCCCGCCTCCTGGAAGCACTTTCCCCCTCCCCTATCACATGCGACTTTGTAGCGCTACAAAATCGCGGTATTACCGCGAGAAGATGCAGTGATATCACTGCGATTTTCTTGCGGCAATGCTGTGGTGCCTGTCTGAGGGAGGCCTGAGGGTCCGTTTAGATTAAACTATTCTTGTTTGGACGAGCGAGTGATGTCAGCGCCAGCTCATATGTCCTCATTCAGCCTGTTAAGACAGGCAGACACCTTTCTGGATAATTCAGTCCTTCATATTCACTGCATAAACAAATGTGAAAGACTGAACGATAAGTGAAGATCGGGGGAGCCGTGCAGGTGTCATGGCAGCCGGGGGCCCTCTGAAAGGCCCCAGGGCTACCTTGGGAGACTGCCTATCAGCCATCCCCGTGGGGTGGCTTGATAGGCTGCCTGTCAGAATGCAGTATGACGTAATGCTATAGCACCATGTCATACTGCAGGAGCGATCAAAGTATTGCATGCTGTAGTCCCCAGGGGCACTTAAAAGTAAAGTTAAAAAAATTCAAAGTTTTTTAATTGTTAAAAAAAAAAGGAATAAAAGTTTAAATCACCCCCCTTTTGCCATATCTGCAATTGAAAAAAATCTAAATCATAAAATAAAATTACATATTTGGTTTTGCCATGTCCATAAAAGTCCGATCTATCAAAATAGAACATTATTTTCCCCTCACGGTGAACGTCATCCGAAAAAAAAAAAATTAAGACCGCCAGAAATGCACTTTTTCAGTCACCCTGTCTCCCTCGTGCAATAGAAAGCAATCAAAAAGTCGCATGTATTCCGAATTAGTACTAATGGAACATCCCGCAAAAAATGAGCCCTCGATCAACTACGTCGATGGAAAAATAAAGGTTATAGCGCGCACAATATGACTGCAGAAAATCTCGTGGTATCGTGGCAATTGTACCGACCCATAGAATAAAGTTATCATGTAGTTTTTGTTGCAGTTTGTGCGGCGTAGAAACAAGACGCACTGAAAGATGGCGGAATGTGTTTGTTTTTTTTTTTCATTTTACTCCACTTAGAATTTTTTTTAAGTTTTTCAGTACATTGTATGGTACTTTAAATAGCAGCATTAAAAACTACAACTCGTCTCGCAAATAACAAGCCCTCATACAGCGACGTCTATGGATGGATGAATGAATGAAGGAGTTATGATTTTTTTTTTTTTTTTAAAGGGGGGGGAGGAAAAGACAAAAGTGGAAAAAAAAAGGGCCGCGTCATTGAGGGGTTAATGTGCCATATAATGTACTGCAAGACTAAAAAAATTCTAAGTGAAGTGAAATGGAAAAAAAAAATATATATCATCTTTCGCTGCGTCTTGTTTCTACAACGCAGAAACTGAAACAAAAATGACATAACTTCTATGTGTCAGTATGATTACCACGATGCCAAACTTATAGGGGTTTTTTGCTGTACTTTTATTTTTTTTTTTTCAAAGATATTTAATTTTTTTTTTATAATTCCGTCGCCGTCTTCTCAGGGCAAGAACTTTTTTTAATTTTTCCATTGGCTTAGTTGTATGAGGGCTCAATTTGTGTGTGACGTCCTGTAGTTTTCGTTATTACCACTCTGGAATATATGTGACTTTTTGTTACATTTTTTTTCTTGAAGACGGGGTAACCAAGAAAGCACAATCCTGGCGGGTTTTTTTTCTGTCTGATGGCGTTCACATGCGGGGTAAATAATGTTACTTTGATAGATCGGGCTTTTATGGCTGCAGCGATACTAAGGCTGCATTCACACAGGGCGGATTTGCCGTGGTTCTGCCGCAGTAGATCCGCCCGCGGCCGCTGATCTCGGGATTAGCCAGCCATGTGGACGAGGTTTCTCAGAAACTTCATCCACACGGGACGGCTAATCCGCTGCGGTAAATCCGGTCGAAACCGCGGCTGCAGCCGCCGCAGCCGCGGTTTTAAAAGATTGAGCATGTCTGTTTACAGTCGGTTTTTTGTTTATTTATGTTACGGCCGCGCTCTCCTCTATGGGAGCGCCGGCCGCAACGGAAAAGCATGCGGCCGGGCTGCTTCAAAGCCGCCGCGGCTTAAACCGCGGCGGTTCTCCCGGCGGAAATCTCGCGGTTTTTGCTGCGGCCAAACCGCGAGATTTCCGACGGGAATCCGCCCTGTGTGAACCCAGCCTAAATATGTATTTTTGTTTTATTTAGCTTCTTTTATTATAAATATAACAAAAGGGTTTTGTTTTTTTAACTTTTATTTCTTTTTATAATAATTAGTAAAACTTTTTTTAAACTTTTTATTTCAGTCCCCAGAGGAGACAAGAACAGGCGATGCTTTGAGGAGACAAGAACAGGCGATGCTTTGAGGAGACAAGAACAGGCGATGCTTTGATCGCTCCTGCAGTATGATGTAATGCCATAGCATTACATTATACCGCAGTCTGACAGGTATTCTATCAAGCCATGCCCTACACCCCTGTGGTCTTTCACAATGCCCCTGGCTGCCACGACAACCGCACAGCAACCCGAGATCTCATCGTGAAGGGTGGCGACAGCCGAACATTGGTCTGGGCATTTAAAGGGTAAACAGCTCTGATGAGCCGCGCGGCTTATCGGAGCTGTTGTGGGCGGATGTTGGCTCTACAAAACAGCTGGAAGCCAGTAACGGTACATCCTGTAGCATTAAGGGGTTAAAGAAAGACAGAATTGGAAAGCTTGCTGTAACATCAGGTCTTTTTGTCCTACACGATTACTTGGCTTCCCCTGCTGGGGACAGCCACACTGATCACCATGTGTCACACTCGGGTCCCCAGGAGCCCCCGGACCACAGAGCTCAGCATGCCGCACGCCAGAAGCCGGATGGCTCCCATTGTACTCCGTGCTGTCCGCTGCGGGACCAAACAAGGGAAGCCACTGAGTGTGAGCCGCCATGAGCCGGCCGTAAAATGCCGTCTCCGTTATTTCCTCCCAGGCGCCGTCATAAAGCAGCAGCGGCTCCTCCCGTCTTCCCGCCTCTTCATTCATGTGGACGGCCGTACTACACCCCTTACCTCTACGTCCATCCCAGCCCCGCCCTCAGCAGCGGAGGAGACCTGGAGAGCGGCGGAGATGGAGGTGCTGGAGCCCCGCAGTGACCGCAGGAAGCAGCAGTGACCTGCCGGCTGTGCGGACAATGCACGGGCTTCCGCTGCTGCTCTTGCTCCTGCACTTCCGCCCACAGCTGCCTACAGGGGCCCCAACTGTGAGCCCACAACTCGCCCAGGTGAGAGGCGCAGCGCTCCGGGGGAATACGGTAATTGTCAGCGGCATGGAGACACTGGGCGACGCGTGCGATCCGCAGTCCCAACAGTCCGCTGCGGGTGTGAGCCGTGTAGATTGTCAGCTCTGGGCACGAGGGGCGATGTATGTGGACTGGGGGACGTGCTATGTAGATGATGCTTGTGTTAGAGTGTCAGCTCTTCAGATCAGTAACTTCTTCGCTGTTTTTGTGATAGGATAACTTGGTGACTGCTCAGTGGAGAGGAGCTTCCGAGCAGCCCCAAGTGCAGGAGGCTGAAGGTTTGCCCACTCCTGCGGATATTGTGCCCACACAAGTTTCTAAGTTGCACCTGGTCTTGAGAGGATTGTCCCAGGCCAACCTGAGCTCAGAGAACCCCAATATCCAGGTAATCCTCGGTGTGGGGGCGCTAGGGGCACAAAGGACGCGGTCTCATCCGATGCTGTCATATTGCAGGTGACCATTGAAGTGGACCCCAGTTCTCAGACAGAAGTGGAATTGGATCTCTCGGACACTCGCACGGAGTGGAGTGATCCAAAGTGGAGATCTCAGCATGAGCTCTTCTGGCCGCTCTTCTGGGAATACAGTGACTTCTCGGATGCAGAGGTGTCCCCAACGAGTGATGTACGGATAGAGAACGGAGGGGACTCATCGCAGTACGACTGGGATGATAATGTCCTCAGCGGAGGAGACAACGGCCGCAGCTCACCCAGTGAGAACTGGATCACCGACAAGTATCTTTACGGTGAGGCTGGTGACCCTTCTGTGAGATATGTATACACACCCCTCCCACTTTAGGGTGACTCGGGCAGCAGCTGGGGTTCTAATTCTGAGATATTTGGATTCTGCAGATTACGAAGATGAGGATTGGAGCTCTTGGTCTCCTTGTAGTGCAACATGTGGCCACCCTAATCAGAAACGCACCCGCTCCTGCGGATATTCCTGTACGGCCACGGAGTCTCGTGTGTGTGACCTTCCTTCATGCCCAGGTGAGATGCCCACATATCCAAGAGATAGCATAGTCTAATGGGGTAAATGCTTATCTATTTTACCTTTTCAGGAGAAAACGACACAGAGAATTCCACACCTCTGTGGCTGACGAAGGCAAGGAGCAGTGCTCCGACCCAAGCCTCAGGTGACATTAACCCACCCCACTCTTCACCTTTTCTTCATCTGCCACCACTCACATCCTTCCTCACACTTTCCATCTCTTCTTACATACCAGTCAGTCTTTTCCTCTGTCCATTTCTACCTCGGTGTCCTCTATCTCACACACCTTCCATCTTTTCCCTTTGCTTGCTTACATCTTGTATTAGATTGCTTCTCCTTTCTTCCTTAGCCTCCCAAGACAGCTGTGATCGGTGGCTGACTTGTAAGAGCGATTTCCTCAGTAACTATTTGCAGAGGGTGCTGACAGAGTTGCCCAGTTGCCCGTGTTACTACCCCTCAGAGGTGGTATACAGTTCCTTGGTGTTGCGGGATGAGAAGTTGGCTCGGAATTTCCGCTGGCGTGATGCTAGCGGTATGCGGGAAAGACTGGATATCTACAACCCAGGCGCTCGCTTTTGTCTGCGTTCTTTACTTTCAAGAGACAGCAGCAGCCTTGGCGCTCAGCACTGCTGCTATGATCATTCCCTTAAACTAGTGACCCGTGGCCGGGCGGCTGGGATCCCAAACCTCATCAGTGCGGAGTTCTCCCCTGAACTGCATTACAAAACTGATGTTCTGCCATGGATTCTATGCAAAGGTGACTGGAGCCGGATTCATCCCCTGCGCCCCCCAAACAATGGATATGGCTGTCTGGAGAACCCCAATGAAGAGGAATACCTCACCCAGCTCCAAGAAGCCCGGGAATTTTAGCTGTCTTGCTTTTCTCCAGGACAAAGATGCAGGATGGCGCAAAAAAATTGTAGTCTATTCAACACATGTAATAAGTGCGATAAAGGACCTTATATACAGTCAGTATAGCGGGATCATGTATTTATTAGCATCATTTTTATATAACACAGACTCACAAAAAAGTGAAAATATTCCTCCTGTAGGGTGTAAAGTTGCTTGAACAGAAGTGCTACCTTCTCCCCCCCTGTGGTCAGTACTACTCTGCAGGTGCAGCAATCACTGCTGTACTGGAAAGGAGACTTGTTTTACTCGACTATGGCAGATGTCATTAGTGAAGAGTACTAAAAGTTGTATTTCAATCACTGTAGTTTAGCACCACCTGGTGGCCATGTGGCAGCAGCACATGCTGTTTAAGGCAGCGGCAACTTCTGAGTGCCGTTACATACAAGAATACAATATACGGTAAGCAATTAGTGCATTGCTCCTGCAATAATTTTGGAAGATCCAGATATTTGCACATATGTTCTAATATCCAGGCGCTCCAGCTGCCCGAATTCAGATTTCATTCTGTTCAAGCAACTTGTCAGTCAATCTTAGAGCTGGTGTTAGTTCTTATCAGCCTCTTTGTCCAGATGCTGGATTATCAGACATTAAACAGTATATAAAAAGTCACAAAAAAAATATGCTGGCGTTCGTTTCATTTATTCTCTCTGCCAAGGCTTCTGCTCATGCCAAGCAGTGAAATTTGAGTAGGATGCTAGATTAAAAGGAAGGTTGATGTACTAAAGCTGGTTACACACTACTGTATTTCAGCCACCGTTTTGCGTCCCGGTCTGACCGCATTCCTTTGGTGCTCAGAGTTTGGGTCAGGCCAGGACGTACTCTTGTATTCCGAGTGCAAAATGGGTTGAAATACGGTAGCATGTCTGGAGTGCTGTCCCTAACAATTCTGTATAATATCCGGTCATGAGATGGGCGTATCGGCCCCACTTTGTTTCATACATTAGAGCCACAGATTTTACTCTGTCTTATGACTGAAGTCCAGGAACTATGGGGGACAATTTATTAGGACTGGCATTCTCAGTGTGCCCAGTACAAGAGGTAGACGCCCCTTCATATTTTAGGCACATGTCAGCAGCTCTGTGCGCCTGGATGATATCAGTCGGGGGCGGCCATGGCCCAAACAAGGTAAAGCACAAAATGTGCAAAAATCGGATGCAACCCCCAGAGGGCACGGATCTGAACTAGGGAACTCGCATCAGATCCTCACACCTCGGGCAGAGTTAAAAATCACACCCGAGGACATTGTTCTGCACCAACAGTAATTGGCAGGGTCAGCAAGACGTCTCAAAAAAAAACAAAAAAACAAAAAAAAAAAAAAAAAAAAACTTAGAATGGACCTGAATGAGAATCCACATTCACCATAGATCTCACTGGCACAATGTCCTATCTACTTCATGCAGTCTCTGTCCGTTACACCCTCTATAATCATGGCAAACTGATAATTTACACGTTTATTGGTGTGACAATATACGCAGCTCAACAGATCAGACACGTAAGAACTGGTCATCAGTGCAAACATCAATCCTGAGCCGCATCCCTCCCCTTCCCCATTAAATACAATGTTCAGTCCACAAGACAGTATATTCTTATTTATACAATGGTTAAAAAAAATCCCACCACCCCAATTATAGGAGAGCTGCCCCATATCCAAAGGTCTGCTTGATGCCATCAAAGTAGTATCGCTTCCAGCCTTCCTTCATATGCTGCTCCTCGCTCTGGGGGACACCTCGTGCCTCCATCTGTAGATCAGTCTCTCCCCCCTTGTCTATGAAGGTCAATGTGATGGTGGCATGGTGCCCTGCAGACAGAAAGAGAGTCACATAAGCTCCACCACCTTCCCAGTAGGTCCTTCCCCCTCTTACAACTAACTGACACAGCCCATGCTTAGCTTATAGGACAAATCACTCATTGCAGAGTCTAGATCAGTGTGACCCAATTCACAAAAATGCTGATACCACCAGAAAGTTCACCGGAAGGATGTTCTGAATCCTGGAACATGTCCCCCTGTCAGGTACAAAGCTGAAATCACCACCACTTACATCAATATCTACACATCTGTCACTGTTGAGTCCAGACAGGATGTAGATATTGAGGAGGACATTGCTGTGGAGCAGCCATAGTGCATTCTAGAGTCGTAGTCGATGCAGCCCATCAGAGGTCTTGGGCTCTGCTCACATGTCCATTAAAAAATAAGACATGCCAGAGCCATCAGCAGCTCCTGACAGATCCCATTGGCTATAAGGTGTCATTTTACCAGTAGAACATAGTGCAGCATGCCTCGATTATTTTCCACTAATTATGACAAAACCCCAAGTGGAAATATTAATACTTATTTGGCAAGACGAGTTGTATTTCCCATTTGTACGCAATATATTTTTTATCTCTCTTAAAGGCTGCTCTCACACATGCATTCAGAAGACGTCGCTTGAAATCGCAGGATTTTACTGCAATGTTGAGCACCATTTTTAACCCCTTCATGACATGGCCTATTTTGGGCTTAAGGACGCAACAATTTTTGGCGGATTTTCTTCTCAGTTTATCAAAAGCCATAACTTTATTTTTCCGTCGACGCGGCCGTATGAGGGCTTGTTTTTTGCGTCGCGAACTGTAGTTTTTAAATCGGTGCCATTTTTGGGTACATAGACTATATTGTAAAACTTTTATTTATTTATTTTTTTATGATCGCAGGGAGTGAAAACGCATCAATTCTGCCATAGATTTTTTTTTACAGTGTTAATCATGCAGCATAAATGAGACATTCCATTTTTCTGCGGACCGGTACGGTTACAACGATTCCAAAATTCTTACTTTTTTTTAGGTTTTCCCACTTTTCTGCAATAAAAACCTTTTTTTTGGAAGTCTTTCTATTCCAAATCGCTGCATTCAAAGTCCTGTAACTTTTTTATTTTTTGATGTACGGAGCTCTATGAGGGCTTATTATTTGCGAGACGAGCTGTAGTTTTTACTGGTACCATTTTGGGGTACATATGGCTTTTTTGATCACTTATTGCGTTTTTAGTGAGGCAAAATGCTAAAAATGAGCATTTTGCCTCAGTTTTTTAGCGGTTTTTTTGCGCGCACAGTCAAAAGCATGTGCAGCTTATTGTATGCATCGTTACGGACGCGACAATACCAAACAGGTGGGGTTTTTTTTTAAACTTTTTTTATGCTAATCTGAGAAAAAGCATTAAAAAATGTTTTTTTTAATTTTTTTTTTTTTTTTTTTTACACAACATGTGTGTCCCCCTGGGGGACTTTAACCACTGCCCTGATGATCGCTGTCATAAGGCATGGCAGAGCTACTGCTCTGCCATGCCTTATTGCTTATACAGCGATAATAGGCATTGGCAATACAGGACGCCAGTGTCTGGCGTCCTGTTAGCATGGTGACAGGCCGGGCTCTCGCGATGTTATCGCGAGAGCCGGCCGGAGACACAAAGTGAGTCCGCTCCCTCTGTGAACTCTTTCCCTGCCGCGATCTACTTGTTGCTGTTGCAGCGGGACGCCGGCTGTGACTGACAGCCAGCTCCTGCTGCGGGATAGCACGGGATCATATGTGATCCCGTGCTAACCCCAGGACGCAAGTTTACGTCCTGTTGCGGGAAGTACCCCGCTCCCAGGACGTAAACTTACACCCTGCAGCGGGAATGGGTTAAAGACATTGTTCAGCGTCTGACAGAACTTTTTAAACGCACCCCATTATTGTGATAAGGTGTGTTAAAAACCTCTAAAACTTGAAATAGAGTAGACGGTGCTGGTATGCAAGGCCCCATTGAAATCAATGGCAGTGTTGTAAGTGTTGAAAAAGTGGCAAGTGTGAGAGTGGTCCAAGTGTATTCTGTGTCTTCATAGTACAGGTTCATGGGAGGCTCCACTTTTGTTATTTTATATTGTATGGATTTTATTAAATGAAATATCTTATTTAAAGTTAGTGCTGCGTATTTTTATTTCCACAAGTTTATTTTCGTTTCTGCCCCATAGTACAAGTTACGTCCTAATGGGCATTTAAAACTGACAGCTTAGGGATCTTCATCAGGTCCTGGCTGTGTCTACGGCAATGCCAGATCCAGGACCACCATTACAAGGTGGCCTCCCTGCCACCACATTCATGTTAAGATGTCAGCTGCCCATTAACTTTCTTCCGTCAATGCTGAATTTTGTTTGCTCAGACGATGTGTTCTGCAATCTGCATCACGAGTCTTCTGTAATCTGCATCACGAGTCTCTTACCTGCCGGCCACGTCTTGAACCTCCAGGAAAGTACGATGCGCTTCTCAAACTCCTACAATGTAAATGATGTGGTAAGTATTGTCCTGTATCCCATCCCCCACAGAGAAGCAGGTATTGGGGGCTCCCCAAAAATCACTCACCAATTCTATGAACTCTCCACTGACATTGCCTCCCAGTAGCTGAAATTTGCCGCCTTTTTCTGCCGTTACTGTGGCAGGTGCGTGCGTGAATCCTTGAACCAACTGTAAAAATGACGAACGTCAGAAATGTTAGTAGACAGGTCAGGATAATCTTCCTGATCATCTGGTACCTCAAATCTCATGTTTAATCTCTTTTTATTAAATTTTCCAAAATATTTTACAACCATTAGAGAATAGCAATAAAGGTAGAAAGAAAAAGGACAAAAAGGTAATGGAAACAGGTCTCGCAGGACCTTCAATTCACATTGTATATCAATTAGGCATGTCTTCTTGTTAACAAAAAAGTAAAACAGTCGTTTCATCCAGCCCAAGATTGATTCCCAGGCCACCTCCCCCTAATCAACTATTCTTTTACTGTATTGCCGTATAACTGACTGAAAATAGACATGGGGTCTGCGTCATAGTGAGTGTTACCATTTATATAATGGAAGTCCCTTTCATTAGAGGAGGAAAGAGAGAAAAAAAAAGGAAGAAAAGGAAAATGGAAACGATATAGAAGCAATCTAAGCATGTTAAACAGATATAAGAGAAAAACAAGACACCTCGACAATAACACACACACACACACACACACACACACACACACACACACACACACACACACACACACACACACACACACACACACACACACACACACACACACACACACACACCTTTTGCGCACTAATTGAGCCCGGTAGAATGGAGAGGAGGGCTATCTGCAGGGTATTGCTAACAGATTTTATGCACATTGAGTTATAGGTGGCAAACACTTTGTCCCAGAAGGGCCTCAGTTTATCGCAACCCCACCAGACATGTAGCAGTGTGCCTCTATCAGTACCTCAAATCTCATAAAGGACCAAGTTCAACCCCTTCCAATGGAACTGTCCCCTCCCAGGTCATACATTACCTCCTGTTGTGTCAGCACTCTGTACAGCTCCTCAGGGGAGGTCAGAAATGTCTCCTTCATGCTGACCTTACAGGTGGGGATCTTCACTCCTGTGCTCTGACAAGTTACAGTCTTGACATCACGAGTCTGAAAACATGACAGAAAACGGATTACAGACAGTAACAGACAGTAAATGGCAGCCATGTCATTTACTACATGGTGGATCAGAAATATGAAGGGGTGCATTCCCTACACCTCGTCATTAGTGGAATGTCAAATCTAGATAGATAATGTGCAAAACACAAAAAGCACTAGCCAATAGATGGCAACATGAATCGAGCTGTGAAAGGAGCAGGGCTCACAGAAGGGGCAGCGCTGCCACTTAATGCAATAGCAGGAGCTTTCCCCCTAAAGTGACCCCCTCAGAGAGAGCACACCCACAACAGCACAATAGGGGATCTTTGCTTCATGATCACACACAAAAAGGACTTACTGATGAAGGAGCTACTTTCTGCTTTGTGTCCGGCACGGCCGTGTGAGAGACTCCGTTCTCCGTAGGTAAAATCATTCCTTGAGTGAACTCTGCAAAACACAAACTGTCATTTCCCGGCAGTCATACGTTCCAAGCAAAGGTGATACTCTACACTCTATGGCACAAAGCATGTGGAGATCACTCTACACACCACAGGTTTAACTTGGCAATGAGAAGGGGCCCAGCCACAACTGATCATGAGAAGTATTGTCCCTCAAACCCTGCAGATCAATGCAGAGTTTACCTACCAGTCTTCAGGGAAGAGATGTACTGCACCACAACCTCCCGTAACTGCTGCACCCCGCTCTTCTTCATCAGCTCCGTCAGGCTAGTCTCAGGCTCATCCTTTGCCAGATAGACTCTGAACTATAAAAAAAAAAATAAAAAAATACACATTTATGAGAAGTCCCCTACAGCTACAGCACATTGGGCCCTTATCTACAGCACAAAAGGGACAACCCCCCCCCCCCCCCCCCCCAATTTCCAGGTGACTAAAATGGAGTTTTCTAAAGCCTGGCTTAGACAACGATTAATCGCTCAAGCTTTTTTCTGAGCAATATGAGCTATAATTGTTGTGCTTTTTTACAGCGCAAGGTGATCGCTCAAACGTTGAGCAATCACCTTGCGCTCCAAGTGGGGGATGCAGAAGACAAGTGGGGCCGCTTGTCGTCTTTTGCATCCAGCTGTTCTCTGCTCAGAGCGCCCGGCTGTGCGCTCCGTGTGGAGTATGAAGAACACAGCTGGACTGCTCTGTTCTTCATACCCCGCCTGTCTTCAAGTGAGCAGGATGCAGCTGAAACGATACTATCAACTGTATTCTGCTTTAAATTCATGATAACTGATTGTTGTCCTTCAGCATGTCGAAAGATCAGTGATCAGCAACAGCTTAACGAAAGCCGCATGATGTCAGTGCAGTTAGACACAACGATTAATCGCTCAAAAGATGGCTTTGAGCGATTTTTGAGCAAAAATAGTGTCTAAAAGGGCCTTAACACTTTGCAATCCAGTTTTGGATTCAGGGTTTCCTAGGGGGCTTTCTCTTTCTGCCATTATAAAATGACGCCATCAGCTGGCTAGAGCCAGTACTGCGGTATGGGAAATGCTGCAGAGGCCCCTGACAACAGAGAGGCCAGTAAAATACAGTAAGAATACCCTGCCGGACGTCTTCCGACATCAGAGCTATACAGGCTTCAATCCGAATGTCTTCAGACGTCAGACAGTGGATTGGAAAGGGTTAAGAGTGGCTTTAGATGAGACAAGTATCATTTAAACAGCTGCTGAAAATAGTCACTACAGTGAGTTGTAACAACTGTGCTTAGAGCGATTGTTCGCTTCCCTGCAAAGTTATTGGCTAGTTATTAACCCATTAATGACTACCAAATCGCCACAGTGCAATGTTAGTGACTATCAATGCACTCTTCCTGCTCCGATTGGTCAGAACTGCTCAAGTGATAGCCACTGGCCAATCTGGGAGCACTGCAGTGTGTGCATTAGCTATTTAGAAAATTACTGCAGCAGTCTTGGACCGCCAAAAACACGGCCTAAAATCAGCAGATTGGAGGGATGGCGGAGAAAAACTGCAGGTAATATACCCCCACACTTCTGCCACGGGACAGAATTTTGTCCCAAAACTACAGGGTCACATTAAAAATCAACCAGCAACTATTTTTTGAGGAGAGTTGAAATGAAGAGATTACCAACTACTGGAGGAATTATCGCTCACCACTCTGGCTTGGCTGAGATTACACAAAAACAACTATTGCCTAAAGTCACTCAAAAGAGCGAATGTTTGGACGGTAGTTGTCCCGTGTAAAGCCATCCTACGCCTGACAACCCGTTCTACGAAAGGGACGATCACAGAGGAATAACATCTTTCTGTCCTACACTAAGCCTCTCCCCAATCTGTAAAGGCTAAAGACGTGGCGTCAGATATTGTATTCACCTCCATAACAGACTAGTGTCAGACTTAGAGCCTCCAGGTCTGTACAGGGTTTTGGTGTCTGCCCCCTTCAGACAGGTTATAATAATAGGGATGATAGGACCATGGCCCTCTGAAGGAGGAATCCGGAAACAATACGGCGACTCTTTACCTCCACCTCACTGGGGTCGTTTTCATCGGAGAGGTTGGGGATTTCCACGTGGCCCTTGTACTTCACGCCGGATTTGGAATGTCCTGTAATACAGTTAAAATAAAGATGTAAAACAAAAAAACGTAAAAGCTATAAAACATGTCTGACGAGGCGACCAGTAAGATGCGTGCCCAGCGATTGTCCATCAACCACAGGATCCACAGATGGCAGCCATCACCTCACTTATTACATACAGAGCGCCAATGTTAGACAATAGAAATGACAGGGCAGCACTTTACTGAGTGAACTAAACCCCGTATCTTCAGTACAGATACTGGATTATCGCATGTAATTAGAGGGAACACATACGACTATGAGCAGTTATCATAGCCAACAACCAAAGATAAAAATGATGAGGGCCAACTCTTAAGGCCTATTAAGACAATGATTAACGCTCAAAAGCCGTCTTTTGAGGGATAATCGTTGTGTGTAACTGCACTGACATCTTCGTCAAGCAGTCGCTGATCAGCCTTATCAGAAGTTCACAGGGGGAAACAGCTGATGGATACAGCTGAAACAAAAGTATCAGCTGTATCCTGCTCCCTGAACACAGGTGGGGTATGAAGAACACAGCGGTCCCCAGCTGTGTTCTTCATCCCCCGCTCGAAGCGCTCGGCTGTATACCAGCTGAGCACCTTGGTGAACAGCCGGGGTATGAAGAACACAGCGCTTCAGCTGTCTTCTGCATACCCCGCTCGGAGCGCTCGGTTGTATAACAGCCGGGTGCTCTAAGCAGAGAACAGCTGGATGCAGAAGACAAGCGCCCCCGCTTGTCTTCTGTATAGCCCATTCGGAGCGCAAGGTGATGGCTCAACGTTTGAGCGATCACCTTGCACTGGCACTGTCAAGGCAGACAACGATTATTGCTTAAAAGTCGCTCAAAAGATATCTTTTGAGCGATAATTGTTTCTGTCTAAACCAGGCTTTAGGTCTACAAAGATTATTGACCATTTTAGACACTTTTACGGACTGCTCATCATTTGGCAAGAGTCATATCTTATGCCCCTTAAGTGATCAAATAGTGTGTGGTCAGATGAGTTCCATAGATTGAAAGGCATGACACATTTTAGAGGGCACTCCAGCAAAAACAAGTTTTCCAATTCCTGCTCCCCTCACCTGATTGCCTACCACACTCTGGAGGTCTCCTATGTATATTGCAGTTACTTCCATGCAATGAAACCCCCTGTCTTATACTTATCAGGCATCTTTTTGATGCCAAGATTTCTCCTTTCACTTTCAATCCCATGATGCATTAGCATGGCATTACATGAGCAGCTAGTGAGTGTGCCATCTCTGCTGCAGGGAAAACCCTTCCATTACATGCTGTATTCACCTAAATAAGCTACAAATATTAAGTATACAGTCAGGGGTAAGAGCCGTGATCTCCATAACTATGTGACCATCAGTAACTGTGATAGGAGTGTGTGTCCCCCATGTAATATCACATGGCAGTTATGCTGTCTGGTTTGCGAATACATAAAGCTACGTAAATCTGAGCTGGTCAGAATTGAGACTACATGACCCATATGATGAGAAGGTCAGGAGTTTCAGATAGAATATAGCAAAAGTAATACTACCCAATTTAAAAAAATAAATAAAAATACATACAAAAATATTTTTCATTTGTTAGTATTACTTTTATTATATTCCATCTATCTACACACACTGGAGGAATAGTTACATAATGAAGGGGGAAAAAAACAAAAGCGTCCCTTTGAATATTTAGGTATAAGCATTCTTCGAGATGACCCCAGTTCCGATGAGGTTAATGTCTGCGTGCTGAATTCACTACAGAAGAAATTTGCAACATGGAAGCCGCTTCCTCTTTCTGTAACTCGCAGGGTAAATAATCATTTTACCTGAACTACCATGTCAGCTTGAGCATGCCAACATCCTGGTACCCGCGATCGATCACTGAGCTGTTATTGGCTGCAGCCCCTGGAAAGTCGCATAAACCAGGCGGGGCTGCAGCTACGGAGACCAGAGCGGAGGACCAACCACCGGTTATTTTACTGCATGGGGAGATCTTACAACCCCTTTAGACCCCTTAGTGACTGCCAATACGCCTTTTGACGGCCTGTATCAGCGGTCTATGTATGAGGGGAGATCGCACGAAAATGGGGAAAAAAAGCCTGGTCACTAAGGGGTTAAGTATACTAGTAATGGGCCATTTGCAGGGGACGATTATCACTTAAAATTCGTCCAAACTATAAATCTTGAGCGATAATCGTGCAGTGTAAATGCAAAAAAAATAAAAATAAAACGCTCACTATTCGGTCGCAGTTCATTACCGCCGACTTTCAGTCAGCATAAAAACTATTGGAGGCTTCTGGTTTCGTGTAAACGCTCCCTGGTCAGCGCTTCACGTAGGAGGTGAAGCACTGAGCGAGAAGCCAGCAATCCAGTGGCAAAGTCTGCCTGTGTAAATGGTCTGCGCGAGCGCCAACAACCTTAGCGGTGACATCAGCGCTCGTGCAGTCGCTTCCCCAACTGTTGGCCCGTGTAAAAGGGCCATTACTGTAAGTGTAGAGATACGGTACCACCACAATATGGTTTCTCTTATTTGAAAGGTTTCATTTTTTCCTTTGCTGACAAATCTGTAAACAGTTCTTCAATAGAATGAGTTTAACCCCTTAGTACCGAAGCCCGCCTTTAATTCATATCATAAATATACACTGGATTCACTACAGACAAATCCGTAACATGCAAATACACCTTAATTACGATCAGTGTCAATAGGCAGACAGCACCGAGTTGTGATCATTTACAACAGCCTCTAGGTGAAAGTTACACAGCAAGTTAGTAGATACATTGGCTAACTGAGACCAAAGACAAAGCTCCTGATAGATATCTAATAGAACCATCCAGAGGGGTCAAGAACCCTAAATAAGTGACGCCTTCTGTGAGGAGGAGCGCCAGAGATCAGCGGCTCTGTGCAGGATGTACTCACCCGTCCAGTTCAGCTTGATGTCCCACTCATAGAAGAAGATGAGTTTTCCTTTGCGATTGTTGATTGAGGCTTCTCCATCAAGCTTGCTGACCTCGGTCACTTCACAACTTCCCTCCTCTCCCGTCACACTGACCGCCAGGAACAGCTCTTTCAGTTTATCCGTGGACCAGGCTGTGGCATCACGTTCCGTCCTGTGGGAAGAAGAGAAGAAGTCAGACAGAGCAAACCAGAGGGTTCACTTATTTATATACTAAAAACTGATTGCCAGATATAATGCATTCAAATACAACATGGTACTCTAATCGCAGCATGGGAGCGTTTGCTTGTGCCATGGTAAAACACGACATGCACCCCGGGCATTGATCTGATGCTATGTGGGTAGTCTGAAGAGCGAGCCCCAGAACACATGGACCAGTTCTCAATATCGGCAGCCATGCAGAATTTCCTTCAGGAGATACCACAAGACAGACTGTCCTGCAGAAAGATGTTACCCGTCAGTCCCTCCAGCCAAGTGAAAACCCTAGGGTCCTTTTATACAAGGAGCACTTTGTAACCTGATGTAATGAGTGCCTATCGGCAGGGCACATCCATCCACAACGCAAGTCAATGGGGATTCAGTACTACTTCTTACACGCAAAATATATGTCTGTGTGAATAAGCCCTTCGTCACCAAAGAGCCAGCTGTAGATCTCCCTTTTCACATTGACCAGTGAGCAATTTTGGGCTTGCTAGCAAATGATCAGCCAACAAACTAGCGTTGGCTCATTCATCAGCTGATCGGCCCTTTTAACAAGGTCCAAAAATCAGGCAGATGTTCATGCTTGATCAGTCTATGCATACAGGCCGCGTTTGGAGAATTCAGGCTGCTTTGTGTATCCAGGCTGTTGTGAAATCAAAGCCATATTGTGGCCACCCGGTAAGCCAGTCATGTGATTGGCACTGATACCTACCCCAATGTGCCCACGGCACACAGCTACATGGAGGCTTGTTAACAGGAAGCTAATCATATTGAACAAGTGCTATTTGAATAAAATCTTCAGGTGCTTTAACCCGGTAGTGACCGCGAATACTCCTTTTTACAGCCGTCAGTGAGTCTCTAGACCTGCCAATGTGCTTTACTACAGCATGCAGGCTCAGCCCGACATGGGAGACCTGAGCCAGAAAGAGCAGCTGGGCTTCTACTCTAATGGCCGGAACTGGAAAAGTCTCCAATCGGCAGCATATATGGGTTAAACAGCTAGGGCGATAGTAACCACAGCATCAAAGTGGTTGACAGAAGGTAGGGTAAGTTGCAATATAGATTCCTTGGTTTTTAACATAGTAAATCTCCTGACGCAGTTAAACACGCGTCATAATTTCTTCTGCGGAATTCTTGCAGTATTCATATATTTAACCCTTTGCAATCCTATTTTGGATTCAGGGTTTCCTAGGGGGATTCTCTTTTTCTGCCATTATACAATGGCGCCATCTGCTGGCTAGAGCCAGTACTGCGGTATGTGGCATGCAGGAGAGGCCCCCAGACAACAGAGCAGCCAGTAATATACAGTAAGAATACCCTGCAGGACGTCTTCCGACATCGGAGCTGTACAGCCTTCAATCAGAATGTCTTTAGACAACAGACAGTGGATTGGAAAGGGTTAACACCATTTTTTTTTGATAGACCGATAAATTTAAAATGTTGTGGCAAGAAGGCAGCCACTGTACATATGTGCCATTAGGTCATTACTATGAGCCACTCATGCTGTATATATTCTCCCTCTATAATTATATGATGACACTATACACAACAGGGTTATTACAAATCATCCCGATTTGGAACCCTCATAACCCACATTTAATAACACGAAGATACATAAAATTTGATACAAATGCAAAAAGTTTTGTTCCACAACATCAAAATGTTTTCCCCATCAGAAGTGATCAGTGCGGCCCCCTTTGTCACTGGGCACACATGGAGCCTGTAGTCAGGTTCCTGCCATAGTAGAGTATCACGACTGACTGATGCAATGGCTTCTGGGATGCGTACTTGCAGATAGTCTACATGCGACCCTTACCACCCACCATGCTTTACCTTTAACACTCCCCCAGAGGGTCGGGGTGCATACGTTACAAGTCTAGGGAACACGAAGCCCAAGACGGTCACCATCACCTCCTGTATGGCCGAACCATCTGTTTGGCAGTCACCTTATTGAGCCTGCTGCAAAAATAGGGGTGGGAGGTGCCCCATCCTGTTGGGAGATGAAACCAGGGATTTTCTGTACCAAACTCAATTAGCTATTAAAGTGAATGGAATTAGAGCAACCACTGGACATGTAGAGGGAGAAAAAAAAAATGTGGATTTTCTGCTGTAACTGTATTGTAAGGCTAACGTCACAGGGGCGAGTGTGATAAGAGGCTGTGAATCCCGCCCTCATATCGCACTCCCCACCATGTGAATTCCCCAAAACTGTGAGGCATTTTCATGTCAAAAACAGCCCCCGAGCACGTCGGGGATGAAGGGATCCTCTGCCGTGGCGGATCGCGTACAGCTATCATGTGGTGCGATGCTGCCGCCAACCACAAGACAGAACATGCTGCGATTTGTTTCCTGCAAGAACACATTGCTTATGTGTATGGCCCCATTCAAGAGAACGGGGTTCATATTTGTGTGTTGTACAATGCACAAATCTCACGCAGTTTTGTCGCCCGTGTGAAGCCGGCCTAAGGACGTGTTCACACAGGATGGATTTGCTGCGGAGCATCCGCATTGGACAATGCTCTGCTGCAGAAAGTCTGCAACAAAACCCACATTTTGATGCAGTTTTTCATACAGATTTTGGTGTGAAATACGCTGTCATGCGCAGTGAAAAAATAAAATATTATTGCTGCCATACAGCAGTAAAACGCTGCACTATATAGAGTTTTGCAACAAGCTTGTGTGAGCCCAGACTTCTTACAGAGGTGGATAGATACAGAGCTATAGATAGAAATATATTAATGGTTATCACTATATCAAATATTTAATAGAAATAAAGATACAAGATATTACATATAACAAATGCATCAAAGCAAAAAACACTGAGACAATACTACAATAGAATGGACACACAGTGATACAAAAGGGTTGGCTCTTACGTGTGAAAATACACGCAAGAGCCAACACTTTGAATCAGTCAAACTACCAATGACCACTTGTCAGCACGATATTGCTGCGGTTTCTCATGGTGATACTGAAATTTTGTGGCTATACAAAAGTAGGCAACTTTTAGCACCACATGTGAGGATTTACGGGAGTGGAGTGTGTCTTGAAATATAACCCCTACCCTGAAAATAAGCCCTAGCTGCAGGGGGGAAAAAATATAAAAAAATAACTATATATCACCTTAGAAGCAATATCCAGGGCTGCTGCAACTTCCTCCCGGTCCCCGGCACTATTCTCCATCTCTTCTGGCCAGGGATTGAAAAATTCTTGCCTCTTAGAAGCGCTGGCTGTGATTGGCTAACCCTTAGCCAGAGGCAGCGCTTCCAGGAGGTGGGGATTTTTCAATCCCTGGCCAGAAGAGATGGAGAATAGTGCCAGGGACCAGGGAGAAGATGCGACAGAGCTGGACAGCGCTTCTAAGGTGATGTTTATTTTTTTTTCCCCCTGCAGCTAAGGCAATCCTACTGTCAAAGCCATAACCTACTGCCAAAGTGGCATCACACGAAAATCACGTTTACTTGCGATGCAACAGGGGAAGGCTCCATAGGGAAACATGGGCTACAAAACCTGAAGAGCCACGTGCAAATCGCTGGACCCGAGAGATTTTTGTGTAAGGATGTCGCAAACTCCAAAACATCGCACGTGTGAATTAACCCATAGGAAAGCATGGGCTTCACATACATGCGATTTGTAGCATTGTCGCAACGCGACTTTGTTACCCATGTGAACGAGGCCTTAGTATGCGAGTGCTTCTAATGCTCTGCCCCTGCAGACGTCATCGCTCCGTAGTAGAGTTGTGTGTGTGAATCAGGATGGATGTAGTAGAGCTGTGTGTGTAGTAGAGCTATATGTGTGATGTGTGGGGATCATAATGAAGTACCATGTAGCAGAGCTGCATGTCTGTGAATCAGAACTGTGTGTATCATGTGCTGTGTGTGGGATCAGGATGGATGTAGTAGAGCTGTGTGTGATGTGTGGGGATCATAATGGATGTACCATGTAGCAGAGCGGTGTGTGTGAATCAGAATGTAGCAGAGCTGTGTGTGTCATGTGCTGTGCGAGGTCAGGATGGATGTAGCAGAGTTGTGTGTAATGTGTGTGTATCAGGATGTACTAGAGATGTTTGTGTGTGTGTGTAATGTGTGAGAATCAAGATGGATGTAGTAGAACTGTGTCTGGTATGGAGTAGTGTGTAATATGTGGGAATCAGGATGGATGTAGTAGAGCTGTGCGTGATCATAATGGATGTACCATGTAGCACAGCTGTGTGGCGCATTGCGCCACCAGAGACACTGGTACTATAATTTCCTAATAATTACTAGTATTTTTTTTTAGAAGTACCGGTTGGACTGCTGGCGTGTCTAGAGCTCCGCGTGTTTTTACGCTGGTGAACCTGTTTTTTCCGCTGAAGGAGGCGAGTTTGTTTTTATGACTACATACAATAAAATAGATCTGGATTCAGGAACAAAATAGGAACTGCTGCGGGGCCCCGGGAGCCAAGAGGAAAATAAAGGCTATAATAGCCATTTACACATCTTATCTGTTTTGTTCAAAATAAACTGTTCCTACACCCCGTCACAATTATACAGCGAACTGATACCATGTAACACGCAGTTCAGTCTATTTATGCATCGTGTGCTGAACTGCATACCTGGATTTGCCACTTTATGCATCAACTGCACCTTCTTCCATATGAAACTGTCAAGTTGTATTTATATATGAACTGACTGCCATATACATGAATTATCCATTTTATAGAGAAATCAAGCAAAATACTTAATAAATGGAGGCAAGTGTATGTTGCACTAGATTTTCAATATCCCATTTACCGATGTCCCACATCCCTGGAACAAGTTAGCGGGTGCAGCCCCAACTACCCGTCATCCAGTCACATCCTTCTATTGGTGGCAAGATCTCCGGCAACACACGAGATTTCAGGCATACAGAAACTAAGCCCACTTACTGCCGACCCCGGTTCATGCGGCTGATGGAAGGCATGTCTTGTTCATCATGTTGGGTGCACAGTGATGCCACCTCCACAGGTTATAGGCGAGCTGCAGACATTACATACATGGTCCTTCTTGGATCAGAGCCTGCCTGATCTTCTGTTGCTCTATAGGTAAAGCAGCACATGGTAGGTTTGTAGCAGAGCAGCCACTTACCTCTCTATGGCTGCAGGATGTTCAGCTGATCCAAGCCAGCGTTTGCGGTAGAAGATTGTTGGGAGACATCATGCATGGCCGATGAGTCAGGCTGGCTGGACCCGGTACACCATGACGACTTTGGGGTGGATGGGACAGAAGGGGTCATTCTCCAGACTTCATGTCCTTTACCTAGCGGTTTGGCGAAGACTTTTCCCACAGATGTCTATGGCATGCCCCTCCGCACACAGGCGCCCTGTGCTGGTACCAGGGAGATGTCATGGTGTCCGGGTGACCTGCGCCTCATACATGGTGGGGTGAGCTATTTATAGGACACAGCCCCTCCTCCAGCAGGCTATTTATAGGACACAGCCCCTCCTCTAGCAGGCTATTTATAGGACACAGCCCCTCCTCTAGCAGGCTATTTATACATCAACCAGATGCCAACAGACTGCAGGGAGGCTCCTAGGCCTAGAGATAAAGACATCCCATCCTATAGGAACACACAATGTACAGAAGAGAGTGCATGCCATCAGTGGGAAACCAGGGGCCATGACACCACAGCTCAAGTGACAATGGCCATAGATGTAAATTATAACTGCAATATAATAGCACAATGGTACATGGCGTTCTAATGTAACATAACAGTGCCTGGAGCCAGGTGTACAGTATTACAATGTATCACTGTGTCAGTTATCTCTCAGTAACCCCTTACCATCTAGTTTCCACACTCCATACCGTAGAAGCCGCTCTTACTGAAGTTTCAAATCATGTGACAGCTACTACTATAGTATACTGCTCCTCCGTATACTGTATTACTGGCCTTCAGGATGGGCTCAGATTGACACAATTCGCTGCATGCCATGTACGAGGCGATACACAACAAGTATGCAATGAAATTGCATACTTAGTGCATGGCGATTAGTGGCACATCGCATCTTGGCATATATGCCCGCGCAATAAACACCAAAATAGACAAATGTTTGGTACGCTGTTAGCCAGTAGAGCAAAATGTGATGGTGACTCTTGCTGAGAACAAAGTAATCTTGTAGATATGATACCTTTTCATGGCTAACAAAAATACATGATGTTACAGCGAGCTTTCAAACCTACTCAGGCTCTATAAGATTCAAACGCTTGCTGTAACATCATATATTTTTGTTAGCCATTAAAATGTATCATATCAATAAGATTACTTGGTTTCTCTTACTGAGAACAATCACATTTTACGCCAAAATAGAATATGCTGCATTTTTTCATGCGCAATTCGCGTGAGCAGCAACATGGGGGCCTATGGGAGATTGGTACAGCATATTACAGGTGTAGAACCTAGGTGCCTAATATGCTGTGACTATACCCTCATGCGAGTCCGGCCTTAAGGGGACACTCACACTTAGGGTGGACACCCACTGGCGATATTTTCTTTCCTGCGCTGTGAGAGCACGAGAAAACTCTCGCCTCGCAGCGCAAGAAAGACGCCGAAATACAACCGGCATATCGCCAGTGTTTTCAATGGGGCCAGCGGCAGCAGCGCTAGCCGCATTGAAAACATAGGGAGAATACCACGGACTTCCGCCACAGCTGTGGCAGAAGTGCAGAATGATATCCCATTGCTTTCAATGGGATCGGCACTGCTATCGATCCCATTGAAAGCAGTGCTTTCTGGCAAGCCCCGCAGTATGATTATCAGGGAAGGGCTTGAACTATAAGCCCTTCCCTGAAAAGTGGCAAAAAAAAATTTGAAAAAAAAAAAATAAATAAAATTACTCACCTCTCCACCGCGTCCTCCGGCTGGCTCCCCGGCACTGCTGTCCAGCACTTTCAGCAGGCGGGGATTTAAAAATCCCCGCCTCCTGGAAGGGCTGTGCTGATTGACTGAGGGCTCAGCCAATAGCAGCTAGTGCTTAGCTATTGACTGAGCGCTCAGCCAATTACAGATCGTGTTTAGCTATTCATTCATGAATAGCACTATCTTAGCTATTCATGAATGAATAGCTAAGGACTATGCTCGGATTGTGATTGGTTAAGCGTCAGCCAATCACAGCCAGCGCTTCCAGGAAACAGCGATTATTCAATCACTGGCCAGAAAATCATTGTATGTGGTGCTACAAAAATTGCAGTATCACTGCGAGGAACCGCAGTGATATTGCACATAACAGCGATGCGATATTGCTGTGATTTTCTTGCAGCGATGCCATGTCACCCGTGTGAATGAGGTCTAACATACCGTGCTGTCTTATGTTCAATTTTGCCATAAGAGAAACGCAGTATATTATTTTCAGGGGGTGTGGGAAAGAGTGTGCGTGGGGAGGGGGGCGCGAGGGCGAGCACCAGCCAATCACAGCCGACACTCAAACCGATCACAGGCATTCTGTGATGTCATTCACTGAATAATCGAGCACCAGCTGTGATTGGCTGCCACTCAATCCAATCACAGCGCTTACTTGCTGGAGGCGGGGGAATTCACAGCCCTGTTTACCAGAGAGATGACAGCAGGGAGGATTACAGAGCAGCCCGCCGCACCACTAAGGAGACCATTGTTGGGGACACAGGCGCCGGCTGCGAGGCAAGCATTGCGTTTTTTCAGGGTTTTTTTTTTTAACCTAGCATAGCTAGCGCTAGTTTTCAGGGGTGACATATTTCAAACCTCCCCCTGCCCCTGAAAATCAGGGTAGAGCTTATTTTCGGGGAAACACGGTACATGCATTTTGTAGCTCATGTGAGAGGCCCAAAATCAACATTCTCTTCTGTAAAGCTCTCCACAGTGCTGCACCACCCTATATCTCTGTATACCACCCTGCTCTACCGTATGCTAAGGATTAATGGGGCTTTTCCACTGCTTAAAATTGCTGCACAGTCACTCCCTACTACCAGTCGCTAATCAGGGACCACAGCAATGACATTCTATAGCCATTCAAGTGGGCATATGCAGTTGTCAGTGAATACGCAGCATTTTGTTTCCAATTCGCATTAACAGCGTTATTCACGCACTCAAAAAAAAAAACCCCGCAAGGACATCCTTTGCCTTCATATCAATTTTCTAAGTTTAGGGGGAAAAAAAAAAACAAAACAAAAAAAAAAACACAACACCACGACTACACACAACAAGCCTCAATACCCCAATGCAAATCAATGTGGATTCAGCACGCCATATTACACGAGTAATACGGAGCACATATACACCCGTGTGAATGAGCCCTTCGGGTTATGTTCACACAGCACAATCCGCATCTGATTTTCCCCCCATGAATTCTGCATCCTAAACCCGCAGCCGGTGTACAGAACACCTCTACAGTCACCCCTTCCCTTCTAGACTGGGCCAGGGCCCTCGGAACATGTGGGTTCTACATGTACTGTGTTTGTAGAGCGGCACAGAACACAGTGACACATTCGGAGCCTCCGGCAGATCCTGCACGGTGTGCCATCTCAGGCAGAATGCTGGGCATACCCATATAGTCAATGGGATCTGTGCAGAACCACTTGGGTCCAGCATGTGCCAATGCATCAGTGCCAGTATGATCATTGTAGAGGGCAGAGATGAAGAACAGAAAACAGCCCAAGCCATGGGCAGAGGTGTGAATGTGCCCTTATTACCATTGCAGGCTCACAGCTTAATAATGTATTTTGCTATATGGTGCCAGGCACACGGGGTAATATAATGGTCTCTCACCAGTGCCAGTTGTTGACATTGGTGGCGTCGGCCCTCTGCTCCACGATCCAGCGCGGATCTCCTTGTCCCCATTTGGCCATTCCGTCTCTCTATCACCGTGCGCGCGGCGCCTACCGCCTCCTCTCCTTCCCGACACTTATATATGGTGTGGAAGTTACTAGAACAGCCTAGAAGCCGGCACAGCCTGGCCCGCCCCTATCGTCAGCACGCTCATGCTCTTTAGGTCGTAGCCGACATTTTACTGAAGACCTAATGGTCGGGTTGTTACTGTGACAGTCGCTATGAACTTCTGTAAGAAGCCCCGGCGGCCATCTTGCTTTTGGTCAATCAGTGAAGTAGGAAGTGATCCTGGGGGATGCTGGGAATTGTAGTTTATAATATACAATTCTATTACGCTGTGTGACAGCGTGAACTACAAGTCCCAGAGGGTGTTGCGCTCCCAGTTTTGTACGCGTACTGGTGACAGGTATGAGGTTTACTGTGCTTTACACCCCTTTGTAGTCCAGTATGTAGGAACTATGTGATGTTCTCTTTCTTACTCCACAGTCCAGATGTCCAGGCTGAAAGGCGATGAGGAGGATTACTGGCATGCCTCCAAGTGTAAGGCTTTCACGTTTGAAGATGAAGATGAGGATGGCCTATCTCAGGTAGATGGTCAGCACCCCTTCCACCATTTAGTTACCCCTTCCTTACATTGGGCACCATCTCTCCTACTGGTCATTGCCAGTGTACCAGCACCCCCTGGAGTTGGTGTGCTCTCCCTTCTTACCTCTACTCAATATCTTCACTCTTACAGCTGAAGGAGTCAAAGCGAGCCGTAAACAGTATAAAGGCTTTTGTGGATGAAGAAGATGAGGAGTGGGAGAAGTTCACCTGGAGTGGAGAACCAGTGGGCAGTGAGTGTTGTTTTTCACTATTAGGGGGCCTTAACCCTTTCCAATCCACTGTCTGATGTCTGAAGACATTATGATTTAAGGCTGTACAGCTCCGATGTTGAAAGGCATCCGTCGGGGTTCTCTTACTGTATATTGCCAGCCTCTCTGCTGTCGGAGCCTATCCAAAGTGCCACCTCATGCAGTACTGGCTTTAGCCAGCATATAGCGCTATCGTATAACAGCAGAAAAAGAGTAACCCCCTAGGAAAACCAGGATACAAATTGGATTGGAAAGGGTTAACACTGGCGTAAAAATCGTGCAAGATTTGTGCGTTGCGAGATGCACAAATGTCACACAGATATGAAACCCGTTACTTTGGGTTCATTCACATTAGTAATGTTTTCCTGCATGGCACCGCAATGCGATGCAAGGAAAAAATTGCAGCATGTCCTGTCTTTTTGCAATATCGACCATTGTCCTCAATGGAGCCGGCAGCAGCAGCAGCATTGGCGACATTGAAAGCAATGGCAGGACTCCGCAATCCTCTGCCACGGCTGAGAATTCCCTTCAGCCCTGCATGGATGGCGAGCTGTGATTCATAACCCGATATCATCCTCGCCAGTGTAAAGGAGCACTGAGGCCGCATTCACAGGGGCAATAAAATCGCGTGAAAATGCAGAATTATGAAACCCATGCTTTTCAGTGGTTTCCTTCACATCTGCAATATTTTCACTCATTCGATGCTGCGATTGAAAAAATCGTGGCAAGTCCTATCTCTCGGCATTTTGTGTGGGTTTTTTTTTTTTTTTCTAAATTGCCCATGTTTCCCTATGGAGCCTCCTTTTTATTGCATCACAACTCACGAACTTGCGATTTTCATGCAACGCGTTTTTCACATTAGAAAGTCCCATTGACTTTCGCAATAAAAAATTGTGCAAGAACATCATAAGCGGCAGCGATGTTTTTGCGAGAAAAAGCACTGATGCTCAAAAATTGCAGAAAAAAGAGGCGATCACCCGTGTGAAACTGCTCTTAGGCCTCCCTCACACAGGGCGTTTGGCTGCGTTTTCAGCTCGGCTGAAAACGCAGCTAAGAATGCTGAAAAGGAAAAAAAAAAGCTATACTCACCTAGCCGCTGCAGTCTGGGTCGCGGCCGCTGGTCTCTGCCGCTGATCCGGGCTTCCTCGGCACCCCAAAGTCTATTGCCGGAGGCCAGGTTTGAGAACCCTGTCTCTGGCAATAGAGTGCTGTGATTGGGCATGGAGCAAGCACCGACAACCAATCACAGCCCTTTATTGACTGTCTCAGCCAATCAGAGCTTGCCGACGCTGATTGGCTAAGACAGTCAATAAAGGGCTGTGATTGGGCATCGAGCGTGCCGATAACCAATCACAGCCCTTCATTGACTGTCTGAGCCAATCAGTGCCGGCAAGCTCTGATTGGCTGAGACAGTCAATGAAGGGCTGTGATTGGGCATCGAGCAAGCACCGACAACCAATCACAGCACTCTATTGCCAGAGGCGGGGTTCTCAAACCTGGCCTCCGGCAATAGACTTTGGGGTGCCGAGGAAGCCCGGATCAGCGGCAGAGACCAGCCGCAGCGACCTGGACTGCAGCAGCTAGGTGAGTATTACTTTCTTTTTTTCTACCTAGCCTAGCTGGGACTGATTTTCGGGGTAGGGCTTCTATTGCAAGCCCTCCCCCTGAAAATCGGCGAGCGGTTAACGCTGCCAAAAACGCGGCACCAAGTGTTGCCGCGTTTTCAGCAGTGCTAAAACCGCTGCCCATTCATTTCAATGGGCGATGCAGGGCTGAAAACGCCCCAAAATAGAACATGCATCGCTGTCAAAGCGCAGCGTTGGGAGGCGCTACGTTTTCAGCCCTGTGTGAGCAGCCCCATTGAAATGAATGGGAGTGTTGTACAGCGTTTAGCGCTGGGCTGAAAAGCCAGCGCTAAACGCTGTATAAAACAATCTGCGTGAGGGAGGCCTTAGGGCTCCTGCACACTTGCGTTTTTTTCACGCGTTATAGTTGTTTTTTTTTAACATTAGAAAGTCCCATTGACAATTGCTTGAAAAAAAAGACAGCTATAACGCGTGAAAAAACGCAAGTGTGCAGGAGCCCTTATACTGACATAGCTGGCTGATGGATGTTGTTTGACCAAGCTCAGTCCAGTGGGAGACTGTAGTGTCTCGCAATCATCCATTTGGAGATGATATATAGTGTCAGTCATGTGACCTCCTGTATCTTTCAGGTATATCCTGGTCGATCCAAGAAACGTCCAGTTCCCGAGGCCCCGAGTCCAGAAGTTTTGCTGCAGACAAGTCGCGTCCTGACGTTTCTAGCTCCTTTTACTCCTTCCCCAGACCTGGCTCATTCAGCAGCCTCTTTAAAGGTGAGTGCTCCTCGGTGAGCCTGCTGTGTGATCAGCGGCAGCTCTGACTCTTCTTTTCTCTCTGCAGGGAAGTCCAGGCCCGGAAGCTTCCAGTCGATCTCTGATGGTACGTTCACCATCTTACGGGGGTGTTACCAGGCTTCTGACTCATGCTGGATCTTCTGACCTTTTTATCTTCTCAGCTTTTTTAGATACCAATATTAAATATGTTGCTCCAGAGTTGCGCAAACCGAAGTCCGAATATCAGGTATTGAGCGAAGGAGTATTGCTATCTCCTCATTGCACCCTATGACATTACATTATATCCTGTGAATCTCGCCTCTATGGGGCCTGGCAGACGCCCTCACCCCCAATGTGTGCTGATGGGGGTCAATTGCTGACAGCTGCACTGTGTGATCACCATTGGTGTCTGCGGTTATATTGCAGGATTACAGTGGAGACTGGAGTACTGAGGAGTCTGTACGGAGGATGCAGCGAGGCAAGGTAGGCATGAACACACGGTGAGGGGCAAACTGTCATTCTGTACCCCCATCCTTCACCGTACATTGCTCTCTGATCACTGCAGAATACTGCCTAACTCAATTCTGTGTCCCCACAGATGTGCTCTATGGAGAGGTTCCGCTCACTGAAGGAAAAGCTACAGTTACTGGATGAAGCAGTAAGACTCCACGATGGAAATGTCATCACAGCAGTAAGTTTGGTGACGCCACCCTACTCGTTCGTTACAGTTTATTATATATTTGCACACTTGGGAATGATGTGACCTCCTTCTCTGGCATATGAAATACACTCATTGTAAAAAATGCCCCTACAAGAAATTGTCTGAATTGAATTAAACTTTGTCTCTGTGATTGTAACATTGACATAAGTAAGTGATTACAATATCAGAGCAAAAGGATATTTATTGTGCAGAACTGACCCCTTGAAGGGAGGCTCTAGTACCCAATTGGGTCGCCTCTAGCTTGGATACAAGATGTGATATGGGCAGGCATGGAGGCATACAGGTTCCTTATGGTATCCTACGACATATCTGTTCACATTTGCTGTAACTGAGCCTCTAGATCAGTGTTTCCCAAACTCCAGTCCTCACGATCTCCAACAGATCACATAGGATATCCTGAAAACATGACCTAAAGGGTGGGGGACCATAGTTTGGGAAACACTGCCCTAGTCTGTCGAAGTTGGTGTCTCAGATGATCCCATACATGTTCTATTGATGATAGATCTGGCACCTGGGCAGGCCAAGGAAGAGTGGCAATGTTGTAGAGACATTCCTGTGACACCATTGTGTGTGTGGCCAAGCATTATCCTGCTGGAAAATACTTAGAAGCCCTGCCATGAGAGGAACACATGTAGCTGCAGGATGTCCTGAACATATCGCTGAGCTGTCATTGTTCCCTGTACCATTATTAGGGGTGTATGACTGTTGTATGCGCTGGCCTCTTAGACCATCACACCAGCAAAGGCAGGATTGAAGTGCTCACCCCTAGGTCTCCAGACATCAACACCGCTGTCGTCCGTCCCGAATCTAAACCTGGATTCGTCTACAAAGACAACCCAGTTCCACTCCATAACAGTCCCACTGCAAACAGAGGCGTTGGTGGGTGTCAAAGGCAGGACATGTAATGGGCACCATGAGTCCAAATGTCCTTCAGCCAAGTGCCTGGAAATAGTTCCGAAAGACACAGGAGCCTGTAACGATCGTGTCACCTGTCGTTGGATAGTGAACAACAAAACAGTTTGACCTGCTCGTGTTTGTTGGACAATCAGACGATCCTCTCTACTGGTGATCTGTCGAGGGCATCTTGAGCCCGGACGCGTGTGTGCATGTTCTCATGCATCCACTGATCCCAACACCTCCTAAAAATCTGGTCAGAACAGCCTAGACGGCGGGCAGTACGTCAATATTACCATCCACCTTCTCGCAATCCAATAATGCGCCCCTCTCAAACTCTGTTAACTGGGTGAAATCTCTTTAATTGCATCATAGAGGTGTCTAGTGGTGAACAAGCTCTACACAAGCAGAAAGAGAGGTCCATTACACACAAGTAGCCTCTGAGAACCTTTTTATAGGCCAGGGTAAAACCACTTTTGTGGCTTCAGGTGGCAAGACCGTTCATCTAATCACCCCACAACTGTAATCATTTACATATCTGTCTAAGATGTAACGGCATGCCAAATTTTTCTGCAAAACGACAACACCTTTTAGTCATGTGGCCATAGATGTGCAGTGTAGTATTAACCCAGTTCCATGTAGACCCCTATAATTTTAAAATAAAACGCCTTATTACCATTCATCCTATTTCATATACTCCTCATATACACTGTCTTCTCTCTCCCAAGCCAAGGTCTTCACTGAATTTTCTCTCCTGTTTCTAGGTTTTGATCTTCCTGAAGAGGACGTTACGTTCTGGTGAGCGCCCCCTTCAACCCTGATATGAGTGCTGGACGAATGTAAACAGTGATGACTATTTGTAAAGAAAAACTAGCATTTGTTTCCCCTAAAATCAATTATTATTACTTTAACTTGTATTAGATACAATGTCTATTTCCTTTTTCTTAAATGTCCGTTTTTCCCAGTCCATCTACTATGCTCCTGACCTGAGCAGTGGAAGGCTGAAATTGTACAACTACCATGTTGCCCTGTGGCATCAGCAGGGAAATGACTGGCAGGGGCAAGGAGAGGAGAAGCTGGGATGCAGCAGGAAAGGGGCAATTGAAGAGATGCGTCAAACTGTAGATTACCAGAAATCAGGGATGCAAGAGACGAACAAGACTGACCTCTGGTTAATAGTGACTCCCGTAGCTGGCATGTAGTGTGCATCATGTGATGCAATAGTCAGGAAGTGCGGGTACCTTGAAAAAGACAAGAGAAAAGATGGACACCATTACTGCAATGAGGGTCAGTGTTACGTGGGTGGAATTAAACAAAAAAGACAGCCATGTTTTACTGCTTTAGATTGTTCACATCATCTACCCAATGTGCTACACTGGCCTTTCCCTGATTACTTACTTATGGTCACTTCCTCCCTGTGAGACACTAGCATAATACCAAGTAACTATGTAGCGAGGCAACAGCACACAAACTTCATTGAAAATGTGAAATCCTCCTAGTTTGTTCACTGCATGTGAACACGTGTGTATTTACATGTGCTGAATAAATCAAGAGCTTTTCACCTTTTCCATGAAGTTTGTGTGCTGTTGCCTAGCTACATAGTTACTTGGATTGAAGCTGGGGTTTGATCCTCTCCCATGCTGGCATGCATGTCAGACCTGTGAGTTGGGAGTGTGCGGCATCTGGTATTTCTTGCTATATACTAGAATCAGGCCAATCTGCTCTCTATGCCAGTTTGTGGTCCCTCTTTGTGAGACACAAACTTAGTGCAAGTTTGCAGCTCTGCCATGTTATTCTCTGTCTCCTTTAGACATCCTGTTTCGGGAACTTAAGATCAGGCAAGTCGCCTTAAGACATTTTATTCATTTGTTGAAGGAGATATCCGATCAGCAGCTGCTAATGGAGCTTCTCAGGTGAGACAGCAGAGAAATGGGGACACAGTAAAGAGGGGTGCTCACAGCTTGGGTTGTGTTGCAGGATTGCTGTGATTGAGAACACTAATGTGAGCTCTTGAGATTGCCTCATTTGAATCTTGTTATGATCTTTCAGGTTCCTGGAGTGGACAGAGGAGCTGGCTGTGAGTATTCATGTTGGGTTCGGATGGATGTCATTACTTGTGTTGTGTGCACCCTAATAATACTAACTGTTTTCTCTCAGCTTTGTAAATACAGGGAGCATTTGGACATCTTGGATGCAGAAGAGCGCAGAGACTTCTTGAAGAGTAAATGCATTGGGTCAGTAAGCAGACTTGTGCCTCACTGTTCTTCGTGCATGAACCCTACAGAAAAAGGCCTGTAGTGGCTATAATGCCACAGCATTGAATTCTGTCCTTAGAGCCTTCCAACCTTGACTTGTGCCTTCTTCTCTCACCAGCCTCCCCTTCTCCTCAGAAGATGCTGCCCATGTACAAGACCACTACACGCTGTTGGAGAGACAGATCATCATTGAGGTGAATGCTGGCCCACATATGTGTAAAACATAGATCTGAGTTAGTCTTTGAATGGTTAGGCACTCTCCCCACTTTCACACTTATTCAACTGAGCTGACTGACTGTGCAAGTTATTATTTATAAGTGGTTGCCGCCTTGTTCCAGACATAGTCAGATCGAGACATAGTTCTTGTGGGTGGATCCTGTGTATGGTGGCTTTTATTGTGGGCGTGGGAGTGAAGTAGTAGTGAGGATGACAACGTTCGGCCCACTGTGCTGGACAATGGGCTGGACGATCAGCTAATGGATAGGGGGCCTGAGCGTCTGACCCCCGTCCTTCAAATACTAATGACCTATCAATAGGATATGTCATCCTTTTAAAAAAAAAAAAAAGGGGCAGACACAGCCTTTTTTTTTCCCTCCATTTTTGTTTTTTTTTTCACCGTCCCTTTCAAAAAAATCATTAAGTTCTTATTTGTCCTCCAACATAGCCGTTTGAGATCTTTTTTTTGCAGGATGAATTGTATTTTTCAATGGTACTATTGAATGTACCATATAGTGTGCTATTGATCTTAAAAATTTCAAAGTTGAGTTAAAAGGGAAAAAAAATACAATTCCACCATCTTTGGGGGGCGGGTGGGGGGTTGGTCTTGTTTTCAGAGTGCACACATTGCGACAAAAATGACAAGATAACTTTGTTCTGTGGGACAGTATAATCACAAAGATACCAAATTTATATAGTTTTGTTCTTGTTGTACTACTTAAAAAGCCCAGTATATACTTGAGTATAGCTAGGCTTATACTCGAGTCAATAAGTTTTCACAGTTTTTTGTGGTGAAACGTATTGTCTCGGCTTATATTCGGGTCGGCTATTACTCGAGTATATACGGTATATATATATATCTCCCTATCTTTGGAAAAAATAATTTTATTTTCTTTCGACAGCCATAACTTTTTTTTCTCTTGTCGATATAGTTGTTTGTCTTTTTTGTGGGATGTCCTGCTTTCTATTGGTACCATTTTGAAGTAGATGTGACTTTTTATTACATTTTTTTTCTTGGTGACCAAAAGATGGCAATTTTTTATGTTTTGTTTTTTTCTGACAACCTTCACCTTGTGGGATAAATATATATTACTTTGATAGATTGGACTTTTACGAACACTGCAATACCAAATATGATTACATTTTTTTTTTATTATTATTCATACAAAAAAAGGTTGTTTTTTTTTTTTAAACTTCCTTTGATTTCTTCCAATAAAACTTATTTTTACATTTTTTTTTCTTAGTTTCTGTAGGAGACCTGAACTTATGAGCATTGCCATAGTATTACATTCTACTGCGTTCTGACAGGCAGACAATCAGCCATGACAGTCCGGGGAACTTTTAGAAAGCTCGTGGCTGACATGGCAACCAAACGACACCCCGCAATCTCATCACGTGGGGCATACTCCTGAACAATAATTGGGGCATTTAAATGCCGCTGTCAGAATTGACAGTGGCATTTAGAGAGTTAACAGCCTCGATCAGCTTCAGCCCTGATCACAGCTGGTGCCGGCGGGTGTCTGCTAACATAGACTGCCAGCACCCGCCTTGTATGGAGCAGGATTCGCTTGTGATCCCTCCCCATGTAAACCCTGCACACCCAGGATGTAACTGTACGTCCTGTGGTGTTAAGGGATTAAAGCCTGGAATGACCCTACACCATCATGGCTCACTTATCCTTAAATTGGGCTGCCCCTAGCTGTTCATTATTGTCACTAATACTTTAAATATGGATTCAGCTTTATCCCTTGTATAACGGTCTCTCTCCTCACAGGCAAGTGACAAGCATCTGGAAGCCTCCGGCCAGGAGCTTTTCCGCAAGCACCCCAGGAAAGCCTCTTTGCTCTTCAAGCCGTTGGTCACCACACTGTTCTACTCCTGTATCTATCACTATACAGAGGGGGAGGTGAGTGATGGCCGTCCAGGGCTCTCGGGGTGTGCCTGGGATAAGATTCACAGCTGTGTCTCTTCATAGGGTACGTTCAGCAGTCCGACCAACCTGCGTAAAACCTTCAAGGTGAGGAGTGAGCGTCTTGTAGCACACTGTGCCCTTGCATTATAAGTGTCACATGTGAATATTGTGCTGTGTTCTTGGCAGATCCCGGAGAAGCTGTATGTCTTGACAGCGCTGGCAGCACGAGCCAAACTGCGGTCTTGGGTTGACGTGGATGCTCTGTTTACTACAAAGGTATGGTGCAGTTTCATTCTTGTAGGATCTAGCTAATCTATCCTCCTGTAATGGTCTGTATACACACCTGGGAGCAGTGAGAAGACCGCAGTGTTGGGGAGGATAGTTTGCAGAGCAGGACAGCTTCCAGTATGATGACTACATGTGATCGCATCTTGCTAGGTCCTTATTTGACATGACATGACATGGGTTTGAACTGCAGCACATGTAAAGTGCACAACCGTATTAAAGCTCACTATATTTGAGCAGTCGGGGACTTGCTGGCACCATTACTGATTGTGACATGCCCTCTTGTATCTTCTTAGAACTGGCTGGGTTACACCAAGAAGAAGGCTCCTGTTGGCTTTCACCGTGTGGTGGAGATTTTACATAAGAACGGGGCCCCTGCACAGGTAAGTAGACTCCTGTCTGTGGCATGAAAGGAGGGTTACTGCTATAGTGCTGTATATATGTTCAACCCATATGGGCACTGGCTGTCAGGGGTTCATATTTCTTCTGCTTTCCAGGTCCTACAGGATTACATCAGGCTGGTGGAGGATGCTGAAATGAGAATATCCTTGGCAACTAAGTACAAGTGTCACAATGTTGTGATTGATGTGAGTGATGGAGGGGACCACCCTTGCCAATTCTGTAATCATGCAGTGCTGATGTATGTGACCCCATGTCTTGTATCCTCTCAACAGACCTACAGAGACTTGAAGGACCGCCAGCAGCTAATGGTTTATCGATGTAAATTAGATCGGGGGTCTCCGGAGGAAGAGAAGATAGACAGCATCCTCAGTAATATGGTGAGTTAGGGGTACAGAGCACCTCAGTACTAAAATGGGAGATGCAGGATTTAGAGCTTTCGCAACGCCGAAAGGGAAAGTGCGTGGTCCAGAACTCCCTATATGCTACAAGTGGATATACAAGTTATGGCACTACCCTACCCAGTTCTACAACAGATGATGTGATAGACCTCCTCAAAATGAAATGAGAAGTACAGGATACATTGGTCATACATTGCTATAAGTGGTTACGCAGCTTGATTCTGTGTGTGAGAGTAGAGGGCTCCCTTAAAAGGATTTTCTGGGTAGATAAAACTGTTCACTGCTGGACAAAAAAGTAGTGCATGCCCTTAACATTTCCCACCTAGTTTACTGCAGCATCCTTCTCTGTGGCCTTTCACCCAACTCTTTTGCATCCCTACGATCCACCCCTGAAACTGCTGCCCTGCTAATTTTTCTCTTCCTGGTACTCCTTTGCCTCTGTCCTCCACCAGTCATTTCATTGGTTACTCACTGCCTATTGAATAGAATTAAAAATATCAGCACCATACAAGGCTGTCCGCAACCTGTCCCCCTCCTTACATCTCTGACCTAATATTCCGATGCCTCCTCATACATAATCTCCAGTCCACTTTGGGCCATGTCAGTAGTATGTGCATTCATGCACTTGGGATCTGGGGTCATGTGATGCAGAAGTGACAAGCGCTCAGTGAAGTGTGATGTAGCATTCGGAAATGGGGGGAAGGGGGACTCCTCTCACTTCACAGGAAGCTGAGATCACGTGCGGTGAAGATGAGAACTTAGAGGGATTCCAACCCTTTAATGGTGTAGACACTTCATGCTGTAGCTTGTTGCTGCTGCTTCACCTGTTGGGTCCTTGATTGTGCCTCATCTACAACACATAATACCCTCTAGGCCCCGCTGAACCGTCCTGCTGATTATTATGGGCAGTATTCTGCACCGTGGGACTGCATTGCAGTTGTTCTGCTGTATGAAAGACATTGCGCTGTCTTTCTCATGCTGCTGGCCCTCTTGGCCTGCTGTATATTGTGCTGCTCCTTCATCTGCTGTTTTCTGTTTGTAGCAAATTCGTTGGAAGAACTGAGCAAGGTCAAGAAAAGCAACCGATGGCGAGTAAGGACCAAACAATCTGCAGTACTAATCCTATTAAAATGAGAACAAAACCTTGGGTGACCTGTGCTGCATGGTGGAGTGACACTTGAGGAGGGAGTCCCAAGAAACGTTTGCCATTTGGGGAAGGGCCCAAGAAACGTTTGCCATTTGGGAAAGGTCTCCAAAGACAAATGGGGGGGGGGGGGGGGGGGACGACTCTCCAAGTGACACATTATGATTTTTTGGTTGGATTGTTACACAATGAATAGAAGGACTGAAGAGAGAACAGTATCAATAAAGTTTATTGCTCCTTCAGAGATCACCAGAGCATGAACAGATTTCTGGTTGAGGGCCATGCTACACAGCAAAGAAACAGTTAATAAATGGAGGCTAAATTAGTCTATGTTTCACACATTAAAGCGACCTTATTGTCCTGGACAAACAAAGATGGCTACACCGGTTCTCTGACTACCTGATGCACACAGTACACTAGTATGCATTGGTAGTCTAAGACACTGCATTGTGCTCTAGCTGCCAGTGATGCTCTCGTGAGCAGCACTGGCCAATCAAATGAGCATGCAGTGTCTTTGGGTCCTTTTACACGGAGCGATTTATCGTTCGAGCGAACGATGACAGAGTTTGCTTGCGCAGCCTGTTTATATAAGCAGATAAATTGTTCAGTTGTTCACATTCTTTGTAGCAATAAATTAGAACAACTAAACAATTGCTGTTTTATGCTTGCATAAAATTAATGCCACGAGAAGTGAATGAACTTCTGGTTGTGTTTACACTGAGCGATTATCATTCAAATTTACGCGATCCGACGATTTTTTGAACGATAATCATTGCATGTAAAAGGGCCCTTAAGCCAATAATGCATACTAATGCACTGGGTGCATCAGGTAGTCTGAGAAGCACTGCTACCATGTTTGTTTGTCCATGACTGGAGAGTCGTTTTAAATCCTAGGGTTCTTTCCAGATTGCCGTATCAGGTTTTCAGCATATAAGACAGTAGCTAGATAATTTGGTGCTCAGCAAAAACCATAGTGTGAAAATAGCTTAATTTGTTCTACTGCTGTTGGTGAGGCCTCGAGGTAAGCACACAATGTTCATTGGGCCAGTAAATTGGCATTTAACATGTTAATTGTTGCCACTGCATCTTTTGGCCACAACTTTTTCGGGGGCCTTCTTGCCTTCCAAGACTCATAACTTTTATTTTTGTGTCATCATGGCCTTATGAGGGCTAGTTTTTTGAGGGATGAGTTCAGTTTTTTAATAGTACCATTTAAAGGGAAGCTGTAATCATACTTGCCTTGCCTTATTTGAGAGCAGCATAAACAAGTGACAGAGACCCTGAGTGTGTAAGAGGATATGCCCTATATCAGGGGTAGTCTACTTTTTGTAAAGGTCCATTTACTTGAACCTGCTGTCAGGTGAATGTCTATCAAACCCAGATAATGACTATTAAAACAATGCATGTCATTATAATTGCATATAAATTGTGCTACGATTATGGCAATTCCAAATATATTAAGGGCCTTTTTCTTCTTGCACGGCTTTTTTGAACACTTGTGAGCCAGGATACCAGTTCTTCAGTAATTCTGTTTACAATGTAGTGGGTCCAGTGATCACAGGTGATTAGAGATGAGCGAGCGGACTTGCTAAGGCAAATTACTTGAGCGAGTGTTGCCATTTACGAGTACATGCCCACTCGTGCCAAAAGATTCGGGGGAGAGCAGGGAGGACAGGGGGGGAGCTCTCTCTCCCAACCCCCTCCCCGCTCCCCCATGCTCACTCCCGCAACTCACCACTCACCCCCGCCGGCCCCCAATTTTTTTGGCACGAGCCGGCATGTACTCGAAAATGGCAATACTCGCTCGAGTAATTTGCCTTAGCGAGTACACTCGCTCATCTCTACAGGTGATGTCTTCTCTGATTGGTGACTGCCGTTCTTTTTTTTACTCCTCTATCTGGGTCCAGAACGCCATCATCAGCCATGGCTTATCTCTGTACACAAGGGTTATAACTTTTTTTACAAACTCATATTCCTGTAACCTAATTTGGGTATTACTACAGCATGTGTCCACGTAAGGTTTTAATAAAGAATCGGTCAAAAAACAATGTCAAACAACAAGAAAACAAAAAGAAGTTGTTTGACATTGTTTCTTGACCGGTTCTTTATTAAAAACCTTCCGTGGACACATGCTGTAGTAATACCCCTAATCTGATGTACTTTTGCCTAAAAACAAAGAATTTAATTGTTATTTTGATATTTTTTCAGAAAAGGCCACCCCCCAAAAATATCATTGGGATATATGGATATTTAGAGATTCTATATACATCCATTTATCCCAATGATATTTTCTGAGTGACCTTTTCTGAAAAAATATCGAAATAATTAAATTCTTTGTTTTTAGGTAAAAGTACATCAAATTAGGATACAGAAATATGAGGTTGTAAAAAAGTTACAACTTTACTGCACACTCTTCCCATTTTGCCGCTACCCCAATGCCCCTCTCAGTAACTCTCCCGTAGTAAAAAGTGCCTCTATGTGGTCCCTCATATTATGCTGACCCCCTGTGGCCCCTTTGGTTATAGTGCTCCCCCTTCACTAATGCCATCATTGTCCAGTCCTATGTCAAAACCACAACCACCCTCCCTTCATCTTCTTCATAATGCAGTTGCATTCAAAGAAATATCACTTCCCTCCGTTCGACCCCCAACATTCCGTCTCATGTAAACGTCAAACTCTCCCTCCTATCATCTCCTCTTTCAGTCCCTTGTAAAAAAAAACAAAAAAAACCTCAACATCACCCTTTCATGTAAAACATAAACCTCCGCAACTTTCAGAAGATCTTATATAAAACACATCTCATACCCTCTCTTTTGCTGTGTCTTACCTCCTGCTATGAGCAACCTCTTGGTTTCGCTCCTCCTTCATCCCCGACTCCTGTTCTGAAAATCATGAAGAGTCCAGAGCCAGGCAAGGAGCAAAGCTGCGCTACAGCATCGGGTCCTGTCCGCGTGATCACACTAACAGGCGTTAGGGGAACTGGCAGTGTCTCTTTCTCCTGGTTCGGACCTCTGGCAGCTGAGGTCTGTTTTCGGACCCATTATCGCCAATTGGGCTACTCACATGAGCGTTTCTCACACAGACTGATAGTCCATGTTAAAAAATTTACAGCATATCCTATTCTGGTCCGATTCATAACTGCTTATATTATTTGCTGGATTTAACTATAAAAAAAACATTTTTAATGGTACAACCCTTTTAATGTGGCATGAAAATATTTTCTTGAGGGCTGAGCTGGAACAAAACAGCATCTATGCAATTTTTGGGGTTTAATTCTTGGGTTGTGCTATAATGGCATTAAACGTGAGATAAAAATGACGTGTTAACTTCATTCTGAGTTTCAGTACGACTTACAATACCAAATTAATCGTTTTTATTATGTTTTACTACTTTTTCAAATTAAAAACCTTTTTTAAAAATTGCATTGTGTTGCCATAGTCTGAGATGCAGTTTTTACTTGGATGCACAGTTTTTTTGATACTTTTTTCATTTCATCTTTTCATGAGATTATATTTTAATAGTTCGGATTGTTATGGACATAGCATTACCAATTACATAACTCGCAGAAAAAGAAGCCAAATATGCATCACCTGATACTGCAGGGCACGCTCAATAACCATATCCCCTAGTAGCATGCAGAAAGCCAGATTGCAATATGATGGAGCTAAATGTTCAGTGCAGAATAATGTGCAGTCACTCACCTCAACCCAAAATTGGGGGAGGGGTGACTGCAGACAGACAGAGTCCACACATATGAACTGATACCAAGGATGCCAGCCATAGAGAAGTGTGCCACACCATATAGTAATACAACCCCACATATTGCAATCTGGTTTTTTGCATTCTACTAGGGTATATGATGATTGAGCCTGCCCTGCAATGTCAGGTGATGCATATTTGGCTTCTTTTTCTGTGAGTTATGTCTTTGTACATTTTTTTCTCTCACCTCTGTGATTTTATTTAGCATTACCAATTAGATTTATTTTTTTCTTGTCTTAAATTTTTTTATGTAATATGAAAAGTTTGTTTCTGGTTTTGTTTTTAACTTTTTATCTCTTTGAACTTTTTATTATTTTTGACAGTGTTTTTTTTTGTTTGTTTCATCTTTATGTCCCACAAGTGGACTTTACGATAGTCGCTTGATCCTTTATATAATACATTGCAATACTTATGTATTGCAGTGTATAGTGCCCATCAGCATTATCCTATTAGAGGGGTTGTACCACTATTGACTTTTATTAACTATCGATAGGATAGGTGGTGAAAGTGTGATCATTGGGGAAGAGTGGGTGTCCCATGGAGCAGCGGTTGCACATTTGTGTTGCTGCTCCATTAATTTTCAGTGGGAATGCCAGAGATATTTTTGTCCGCTCCATTGAAATGAATAGTGACCACTCATTACAACTGTACTGTAATCACTTATACAGCATGCAGTGTTCCTGTGCAGGGCTGATATATACCACTATATGGTCACTGTATGGTGCTCATATTGATCTTCGTATGCTGTTGTTTTCCCCACTAACAGTATAGTGGCTCACTTATGGCTAATATTTGGCCCTCATCAAGTGTTATTATTGGTAATACTGATATTTGGGCAGTATGATAGCTCAGGGGTTAGCACTGTTGCCTTGCAGTGCTGGAGTCCTGCATTCAAATCCGACTAAGGATGACATTAGTGTGGAGTTTGTATGGTCCCCCCATGTTTGTATGCGTTTCCTCTCAAACTCCAAAAACATAATAGGTTAATTTAGACTGAGTGCCAATGGGGACAGAACCTAATAGCAAGTGATGTACAGTGCTGTGGAACATGGTGCTATATAAATAAAATCTTTGTAGTGGTCTTCCTTTAGTAATAGTTTGGAAGGGCTCCAGATAGGGACCAAAATGGTTGCCAGTGTGACCACAACTTTGCAAATGGTAACAAGATTTTTCAATCTTATTTCCAGTTGTGACTAGCCTTGCTGCCAGTTTGCCAACAGCATGTAATAGCGGAGGATGCACTCTACATCTAGTGTGTGTATCAGGGGGTGGGGCAGGCATGCCTATCAAGTATCAACTCCTCCAGAATTCTTACCCCATGATGCACATGCTGGCAGGGTCTGAAGAATCGGCGCTGTACTGCTCCTGCTGACTGCTACACGTAAGACATCTCGGTCTACCCCCCTACCTGTGCTCTCTGTCCTGCTAATGATCTCATACTAATGGAATATATTTGCTCAGTCTTTCAGAGGCTGAAGAATGGATTTTAAGTGAACCAAAATCCATCGTTCAAATGAAAAGTGCACGATGCCAGCGTTTACATGTAACGATTATCACTCATTTTCGGCAGTTTTGGACAGATTTTGAATGATAATCGTTGCATGTAAAAGGGCCTTAACATCCTCCCTAATCCTAATCCTCTCCAGCCACATCTCCAGGGCTTTGTCTGGAGTAGCGCATTCCAGAGAACTGCTGCAGCACAAGCAATCAGGTTAATTTTAAATATTCACCGTTTTTAAAAGTGCCCTAAAGACGCATCTTTTTTGGCAGGCCTATCACATTCCCTAATCTAACTCTACTCTATTAACTCTTCTACATTATTCTGCAGAACCTGACCCCTTCATCCAACAGTAACCCCGACGATTCATGCTCTCAAAGGCACTTCATATCTGTACATACACAGATGCTGGCTGCTGCCTGTCTCATGCAGCTGTATACTACATGTACTACCTTGTTTTATAAAAGTTGGTTGGAGAACCATGTTCAAAACAAGCACTTTTACTTCTTCTGTTACCCCTATTTCCTTATGGATCATAAATTCTTAAGAGCAGGACACTCGCCTTTATTTTTCACATTTTTGCTTACTACTGTATTAAATGGTATCCTTTGATTTGGAAAGTGTTCTGGAATATGTTTGTGCTAAATAAAGATTATTATTAAAGTAGTTTCCCAAGTTATTGGTAGCAGTGGAGGATGCAGAGTAGAGAGCAGAAGAAAAAAACAATACACACCTCCCACCACCACACTCCCAGTCCGACTGTCTTCCGTTTACAAGAACTGCAGCGGTTATGTGGGTGGTTTAGCCATATGACTGCTGCAGCCGCTAGAAGCCCTGAAAAGGACGTCACTGACATCAAGTAAACCTGCAGGGGCTTCTACATTAGAAGCCCACGTGATGGGTTTATGGGATTCCACCGCCCCTTCTGGCCTGGTGATGTCGCCATCAGATGGCGAAATGGATAGTGCCGCTGTGAGTATATTTATTCGATATAGTTTGGGGCACTTGTGACTTAAAACTATATTAAATAAATTGGAAAAACAAAAGCAAATAAAGGATAGCAATAACTAGTCTTCTGAGGCATCCACCATGTTATGCTGCAGGAGCGCTTTACCCCTTAACGACACAAGATGTACAGTTACGTCCTGTGTGTTTAGTGTTTGTATGGAGGGTGATCGGAAACAGCATTTAAACCCCTTGATCAAAGATTGCACTCGATTATGGTACCAGAAGAAACTACAGCAAGTCCTGCAAAAAACAAGCCATCACATAACTATGGTGACAGAAAAATGAAAAACGTTACAGCTGTCAGAAGATGGTGGCCGAAAATTTTAGTTTTTTCAAAGATTTTTTTTTTTTTTTTAAATAGTACAGCAAAAGAAGTATGCAGCCATGGACTCCAAAGAAATTCCAGAAGAAAATGTGCTGTACATAACTAAGAGACTAATATGATGTGTACAGGTGGTTTTTATTTTCATGACTTGGATGTTCCATTTGTATGTTCCTCCCATATTCTTGTTCATTTTCTGTACCTTTATGGAGTTTCCACACACAAGTTCTTGTTTTGGGTATGTTCACACGGAACAGAAATGTTGCGTATTCATTGATGTAGATTTTCACTCTGCATATCCGCAGCTGATTTCACTTTGGAAGTCTTCACACTGTCAGTACACCCCTTCACCCGGCGGCCTCTAGTGAGCACCATGCCGCTGGTTAGGGAATGTGGCTGTGCCGTCACCTGACCTGCGGCTCGGCGCTCACTAGAGACATCAAAAATTGCCTAAAAACTGCAGTTTTTCTATTTTATCATTTTTAACCTGTGTTTTAAACCACCCTTAAACACGACATATTTGGTAATTTTAATAAATATCTTTAACGTGAATAAAACTTTAATAAACCGGACACAAGCCTCCATCTTTCACCAGCAGTGCGCAAATGCTCCTTGTTTTTCTTCTGATGTGATATGACTTTTAGTATTTGCCTTGATGCAAGACCAGGCTTGTAAGGAGGAGCCATAACTGGGTTAAAGGGGTTCAGAACTACTGTGCATTGTGCCCATCTTATGCAGTTTGACATTACCCTGCTTACAGTATTTCTGCTGGCTGGAGGTCTATGCGCTATGGAGAACAGTCTTTTTTTAATTTTCTATGTATGCTTAACCGCTTTTATGACCGCCTAATGTAAATTTACATCATGTGGTCATGAAGGGTGTATGGAGTGGACTAGCTGTATATGTTTAGACGTGCGGTCAGCTTTGACTGCGGTATCTAAATAGTCAGCGGGAAGGGGTAACCCATTCCAAATTATGAATGCTATAAAAAACGAAATCCCTCAAAAGCACGGATTCATAAATGAATAAAATTAAAAAGTTATGGCTCATGGCAGGCAGAGATGAAAAAACTAAAATAAAAAAAAAAAAGAAAAGAAAAATATCTAGTCCTGAAGGGGTTAATCTAGATTATTATAATTATTGAAGTATAAGCCCTACTCTAAAATAAGCCCTAGTTACAGGTAATAAAAAAGTCAATCTAAATAGAGTCCAGGCTACTATAGATGGAAAAAGTAATATAAGACCCTGTATTATTTTTGGCGAAACAGGGTATATATTGTTGCGACACTGCCTTTTCTTAATTTTTTTTTTGGGGGGGTGGGGGGGGGGGGGGAAGTGATATGTCATGTGACATAATACAGACTGAGAATGATGAGGATGGACAGAGGATGCATTTATTGCAATGTATGAAATCCATAGAGAGCTGTTGCTGATGTCTTGGGGCAGACGCTTGCTGACTATAGTCCTTGCTCCTTGATGAACTGGTTGTAGATGAGGAGGTCATGGTTGTGTCCAGTCTGAGATTTCTGCTCCAGGAAAAGCCCCATATTGTCTCTGCGAGGAAGGGAGATGCTGCGGTTCCAGGACGGCTCGGTCACCCCCAGCAGATCCCTCACCAGCTGGGCAATGACCTGAGAAGAGGAGTAAGAAGACATCAGGAGTGCCCCCAATGGACTTGTAACACTGTAATCACCATCACTCCCGGTAACCTGTACATACGTTGTAACCACTATCAGCCCTTACCTACCTGTACACACCTAACCGCCATCGCCCACTGCTGACCCATGTGTACACTGTAACCACCATTAATTACTTCCTGATGACCTGCACATGTTGTAACTGGCATTGCCCCTGCTGACCTGTACATATACTGTGACCACCCTCACCCTCCGTTAACCCATGTGTGCACTGTAAGTACCCTCGGCCCCTGCTTATTACCTTGTCCTTTAGGACTCATTCACACTAGTGTTTATTTTCGTTTTCGGTTTTCGGTCTCTTGGTTCCATTTTTGGAGCAGAGAAACGAAATGAAACACTTCAGTTTTTACCACCATTGATTTCAATAGGGGTTTTAAAAAATGGAAAGCTTTCAGTCTGCTTCTGTTCCACGATGCTTCCGTTCTTTTTCTTAAACAGAACAAATAGAACAGTCTGTATAGGTATATCTCATGTTTAAAAAAAAAATGGAAATGGAACAGAAGCAAATGGAAAGCTTTCTGTATTTTAAAAACCCCATTGAAATCAATGGTGGTAAAAACTGAAGCGTTTTAATTCCATCTCTGCTCCAAAAATGGAACAGCGAGATGAAAAGTCAAAAAGCGGAGAATAAACGCTAGTGTGAAATGAGCCTTATGGAAGATGTGGACTCACTTTCATATCCTCAAAACCAGTGACTCCGATGTGCGGGAGGGTGGAGCAGGTGACGTGGATCAGTTTTCGCCCATCGATGCTGTTTTCGGTGAAGCACGTCTGTAAAGTGACACAGGACGTTACTACTGGTTCATATGGAGGCTGGCAGAGATGACAGTTTTTGCGTGGGTTAATAATGGGGTGATGGGAATGGGTAATATGTGGCTTCAGTGAATGTTAAGGGATCATGCCCACGGCCGAATGCGTAAAACGCCCCGGGGGCCTCCCACAGCGTTTTACACATTACAGCCCATACGTGCTGACGGCAGAGACCGGCTATAGACCGAGTATGGCACTGCGCATGCCTGCGTATCACATTCCACGCTCTGTTCATAGTGGGGATGCATATGGAAATGCTGCCAGTACGCAATGTATAGCGTATGGGCTGCGTATGATACACAGAGAAATACAGCATGCGGCGATTGTTTTTTCTTGCGTATCGATACGCTGTCTCCGCACGCGGGTATGCATGGATCAATGAAAGTCCAATGAAGTACGGTCGTGGACATGAGCCCTAACAGTGAAAGTATTAAGGCAACCACACGGCTCATGAACCAGGAGCCACTGAAAACCAAAAGTTGTCACTGAGCTTAGTACCCCACTATCTCATTTGGTCTTGGCTCGGCCCCTACTCACCAACTCTCCCAGAATATCAAGAGACTCAAAAATGAGAGATCTCCAGGAAGAGACGACAAATGTCTCAGAAGGCACCTGTCTAGTCTGTAGACACTGGAGCAGTGCACTTCTGCCGCTCCACAGCAGGTAGCCTTGCTGCATTTCGCACTATTTTCACCTGTTGTCTAGGTAACTGTGTCGCCTCTTTCTTAGTCCTGGCAGCTGCAGAGTTAAGTGAAGTTGTGCGGCTACTGAGGGAGCTGGTAATGTCTCCTTGGTTTCACCTCACTCTCCGTCTACAACTTTTGACTCTGCATTAGGTGCCAAGTTGGTGGCGCTGTGCCCTCTACATGCCGGAGAATGATGATGGTGCGGGGAATATGGGGCAGCGGCTACAGATCTCCCCCTCCATTCATACATCTGGTATTGATTTACTGTTCTATGGATGTATTGTAGATAAGGGATTCCATATACAGGGAGTGCTAGACTGGGGTCTGTATACAGATCAGCATGACCGACCTTAAGCCAGATGGCGCCCGATGCAAAATTCCTACCCCCTAATTGTAATAAAAATAATTAGGTAAAACAGTGATTAAAACCGGCATCTAAAAAGTCTTCGGGCTCTTTCACACTGGCGATCGTAATATCGCCGCGAGAAAATCTTAACAATCGCAAATTTTTGCTCATAAGAGGTCTGAGCATCAGTGATGCTTTTTCTTGCAAAAACCTTGTTGCTGCGGGCGATTTTCTCTCGCGATAGACAATAGGAGTTTCTAATGTTAAAAACGCAGCGCATGAAAATCGCAAGTTCGTGCTTTGCGATGCGATAAAAGGGAATCATGGGAGATAAAAAGCAAAATGCAGAAAGGTAGGACATGCTGTGTTTTATTTTTCACTCCACATCGCAGGAGTGAAAACATCGCAAATGGGGATGAAACCAATGAAAATCATTGGTTTCATAATTCTGCGTTTTCACTCACTCTCGCATGATTTTATCACTAATGTGAAGGCACCCTTAGGCCTCGCTCACATGAGTGCTGTTTTAGCGCAGTATATGAAAAGATCGTGGCCATACTGCGCTAAAGATCGCGTGAACGGGTGATTTCCAACTATTTTAATTAGATGTGAAATTACCCGTTCACACGATTGGAGGTGCGCGGTGCGTGTTTTCAGCTCCCATAGGAGTCTATGGAAACTCTAATGCAGCACGCACCAAAGATAGGTCAGGTCTTATCTTTTCACGGAGCACGGACCTTTAGGCTGGGTTCCCACGGGGTGTATTCCCGATGGAAATCCCGCAGTTTGGCCGCAGCGAAAAAGCGAGAGAACCGCTGCTTTAAAACCCGCGGCGGTTTTGAAGCGGCCCGCCCGCTCGCTCTTCCGCTGCAGCTGGCGCTCCCATAGAAGAGAGCGCGGCCACAGCGGGAAGAAAAAATGAACATGCTGCGGTTGGCAAATCCGCGCCGCAGCGGCGGCTTCTGCCGGCTTAGCCACAGCGGATTTGCCATCCTGTGTGGACGAGATTTCTGAGAAATCTCGTCCACATGGCTGGCTAATCCCGGGATTAGCGGCTGCATGCGGATTTGCCGTGGCGAAATTCCGCATGGAATTTCCGCGGCAAATCCACCCCGTGTGAACCCAGCCTTAGATGCGAGATTTGCAGTCGCATGTGTTATCTTTCATTGGTGCGAGTATTTATCGCATGTAAAATTCCTTCATGTGAACGCTTCTGCAGGAAACCATTGGTTCTAATAGTCACGTGCCTATAAAGCGCTAAAACAGCGCTTATGTGAATGTGGCCTTAAACTCAGCTTTAGCAACCAGTGCCAGGCAGCTGCTGTAACAGCAAGTATGATCATGGAATTCATCGATAGAGGCCTAGTCAGACCACGCATGGAATGCTGAGTACAAGGAGGACATAACTGAACCAAAACGGGTTCAGAGGACAATAAGTGACCTTATGGGCTTATTTACACGAGCGTATATCGGCCGGCGTTTCCATCTAAGCAGTTCCCCCCTTCCCTCCCACGCTCGTGTGAATGAGCCCTAACATACCGAAGATTTTAAATAATTGCGTATTACAGCATTTATTACATGCCCATATAAAACACTAAACTCGGTCTCACATAAAACGCAGTAAAATAGAACATGCTGCGTTTTTATGTGCGTTTTATACACAAAGTATGTACGCAACTATGACTAGATCAATGAAAATCAACCTACTTTTATTGACTCCATTCACCACGTAATACGCTATTATATTACGCTCCTGTGCGCCTGCCCTAAGTAAGGAGCCCTGATCTGCAAAAGGGGGCGTTCTGTCCAAAGTTTTCCAGGCCCCATATTATTATCCTAGCAGCAGGTTTTCTGCAGCTGCCAAGTATGCCGTTAGCGCATCTCCGGTTACCTCATACTGCGGGAATCCCTTCCGCCGGATCCAACCCCCGACATCACGGCAACTCCACCTCAAACATCCCGGGATCTGCGGCTCCATTTCTTTTCCGACCTGAAGCGTCCATAGCAACCACAGCTCCGGCGTCGTTGTTTCTCCCTAGCAACCATTAGCATATCCGGTAAGACACGGCACTCGGAGCTGGGGGACTCGGCTCAGATCGGATTCCTTCGGTAATTTCCGTCCTGTCCTGCTTTAGGTCCACCTGGCGCCACCCGCTACACGCACAGGGCTGTGATTGGCTGGCTGGATTTCCCTGTGGCCGACTGTCACTCCTCTCTCCGGAGATCCACGATTGTAGCCGAATCATAGGAAGTTGCTGATGGCTGTGGTGCAGGATGCTGCGGCTGTGTCCGGGGAGCTCTCCGGGGCCGGCGGTGCTGACAGCGAAAAGGCCGAAGGGGAGACGTGCCTGGAAACAGGGGGAAGCAAGGAGGAGGTCAGGGAGACCCCACCAGGTGAGGAGTGTGCCCCAACAGCGTCCCCTCCTGCACACATCACCGGAGACAGTGGCTGGAGGGTGTGTGGACAGGGGGTGTGCCCCACAGTGACAGGGGGTGTGCCCCACAGTGACAGGGGGTGTATGGGGTACACATGGTGTTGGGGAGTACTTAGTAGTGTGGAATGGCCCATGCTGTATGGGGACACTGACTGCTAGCAGTGGGGTGTTGTCCGGATACGGCCCCCCCCAGTTCTATGCTGCTGCCGCTGGTTTCCATCCAATATTCAAAATTATTCAAATCCTCTGAGGACATTTCCATCTCCAGCGAGCGTAACTCAATCCTGACACTTCACCCCCCCGAGCCATGTTACAGCATGCACACAAAGATGCCGCTCCGGCCAACGTACAGGTGAGCATCAGTGATGAACAGATGTGTGGCCCCTGTAGCACTGTATGTAGGGTCCAATAGCATTCATTTGCCTCTCAAAGGGATCTTCCAGGCATTTTTTATTGATAACCTAGCCTCAGGATAGATCATCAATAGTTAATCGAGTGAGGTCCGCTATTTGGGACCCCGAACTTTACACTGTTCTGGTGCCGCTGTCATTGGCAAAACACACAGGCCCTGGCGTAACTATAGAGGATGCAGGGGATGCGGTTGCACCCGGGCCCATGAGCCTTAAGGGGCCCTTAAGGCCTCTCCTCTCCATATAGGGAGCCCGGTACTATGAATAAAGCGTTATATTTGGGGGCCCTGTTACAGATTTTGAATGCACACAGGGTATGGAGTGGAAGCAGATTGCTCCGATCCCTGTGTACTGGCCGGCGCTGGTAATTACAAGTGCAGTTCCTGTTGATTTGCAAGCTCCAGCCACTACACAGGGGTCAGAGCAGCTGCTTCCACTCCGACCTCTGTAAGGTGGTGCTGATAGCATGCACCTGATCATCTGACCACTGGGTTCCCAAGCAGCGGACCCCAGCCGATCAACTATTGATGAGCTGTCCTATTGTGAGTAAAATGTTTGAAGAGTTTCTAAAAGATGCTTTCCTGGAGGAAATTAGCTGCATAAGGGCTTATTTAGACGACCGTATATCGGCTGGGTTTTCACGCCGAGCCCATGGAAAAACCAGAAGCAGAAACTGAGTTCCCACCTCTTCGCCGCCCCTCGCCACTATTTGCAATGGGAGGGGTGGGGGTGGAGCTAAGCGCCATTACTTAGCTCCGCCCCATCTCACCCCCTCCTATTGCAAATAGTGGCAAGGGGCGGAGAGGGGGCGGGAGCTCAGTTTCTGCTCCTGGCTCTTCCATCCTCCTCCCCCTGCAGACAAGGACACCGTATATCAGCCGGGTGTGAAAACCGAGCCGATAGACGGTCGTCTAAATAAGCCCTAACTCTGTATCAGCATGGGTTTATGAGAGGTCACTCCTGTCACACCAATCTGATCGACTTCTACAAGGAGGTAAGTTCTAGACTGGACTGGAGAGAGTTATTGGATCGTGTGTATCTGGACTCTTCCAAAGTGTTTGATATTGTGCCACATAAAAGATTGGTATATAAAGTGACAATGCTTTGTCTGGGCGAGAATGTGTGTAAGGGGGTAAGTAACTGGCTCAGTGATAGAAAGCAGAGGGTGGTTATAAATGGTACATACTCAGATTGGGTCACTGTTACTAGTGGGGTACCATAGGGGGCAGTATTGGGCCCTATTCTATTAAATATATTTATTAATTACTAAATGGGAAAACACTGGGCAAAACTGACATGGAAAAGGACTTGCTGATTTTAGTTAACTGTAAGCTTAACTAAGCAATCAGTGTCAGGCAGCTGCTGCGAAGGCAAACAGGATCGTGGGTGCATCAAAAGAGGTCTAGGGGCAAATGACAAGAGCATTGTTCTTCCTCTTCACAAATCACTGGTCAGACCACACATTGAGTATTGTGTAGTTTTGGGCATCGGTACTCAAGAAGGACATATCAGAGCTTAATAGGGTATAAAGACTGGCAACTAAATTAATAAATGGAATGGGTGGACTACAATACCCAGCGAGATGATCAAAATTGAGGTTTAGTTTAGAAAAAAAGACCGGGGGGCAACCTTATGACTGTGTATACGAGTCGGGAAAAAAACTGAGATTTCTTCCATGATCTGTTTACACTCAGGACTGTGACTGTAACTGTAACAAGGGGGCGTCCTCTGCATCTAGAGGAAAGAAGGTTTCTACACCGACATAGAAGGGGGTTCTTTTCTGTAAGAGCAGCGAGACTATGGAACTCTCTGCCTGAGGACGTGGTAATGGTGAATTCATTAAAAGAGTTTAAGAGGGGCCTGGATGCGTTTCTTGATCGTTACAATATTACATGTTATAGTCACCAATTACTTCAGAAGGGTTGTTGAGCTAGGGATTATTCCTATTGCCAGACTTGGAAAGGAATTTTTTTCCCCCTTAAATGGGGAAGATTGGCTTCTAGCTCACTTGGGTTTTTTTTTTCCCCAACCTCTGGATCAACATTGGGGGAGAAATAGGCTGAACTGGATGGACATATGTCTTTTTTTCGGCCTTACATGCCAATTTACTACGTCATCAATAGTATTTGTGCCTGGAAAACCCCTTGGCCCCCATACACATAAAAAGAACTCATCCTAATCTGCATATCTTGGCAGAGATTATCTTACATGTATGGGGGCTTCGCGATTCATCTGTCGAGGGAAAGAAGAATTAAGTATATTGTATTTCAACACCCCATCCTTTTCTTCTCAGGGCTGATAAGCTGCTGCCATAGGTGCCTGAAAGTGGCTTACTCCCATCCCCCGATGGAGGAGTCAGGAGGAATAGCTGCTGACCTAACAAGTTTTTGTCCAACAGCCACTGAAGATGTACGAACACCTTGAATGTTACCATTGTTTCTTACAGTTTATAAATAATGCTCAGCCTCTCCTCACCTGAGCACAGGTTGTCAGCTGCTGGATTCATCTTCCCTAGTGATGGGGGTATGACTCTCATCCTCCCCTGGGCACACTGTGTACAGGTGACAGCTGAGTATAGCTCCCTCCCTCAGAACTAAGCTCTTTATTTATAGGACCCAGGTACCTTGTGCAAGACTTACATCATGTGTAGTGTGGCCCCTGGGGCCCGCCTTCTGAGCTTTTCCACAGCTGTTTAGCATGTCTGTAATGAAATACTGTGCATTGCTGCACTTTTCTTATATTATGTTATCTCCCTAATTATTATGCGTTATAATCGGAGGCTACAGAGAGGGAGCGTGCCAGGTAATGGGGACAGAAGTAAAGTCCTGGAGTAATGTGTGAGCAAGGCGAAGAACTTAAGATAAGGGAGGTTATAAGGAGTCAGATGCTTCTGCCAGGATTGATCAGCTCTGGGTTATAGATCCAGGTCCTGTGTAAAGGGTCAGAGGCTGAGGGGGTCTCAAAGACAGAGTATGACAAGGTAACCACATTCAGCCATTGCTGTTACCTGACCGCTATGATGTTTTCTTCCTGCAGGTGATAGCGTGTTGGCTAAGAATGAGTGTCAGACCGAGCCAGGGGCATCAACATTCACCCCACAGCAAACTACACATCTGGAATCTACTGTTGCAGACAGGTAATAGTTAATAGCTGGGGTCTGCCATTTGGGACCCCAACCTTTTTAGATGTTCGGGTGCTACTGTCATTGGCAAAACACACAAGGTATGGAGTGGAAGCTGATTGCTCCAGTCTCTGTGTAGTGGCTGGTGCTGGTAATTGAAAGTGCAGTTCCCGTTGATTTACAAGTGCCAGCCACTAGACAGGGTCGGAGCAGCTGCTTCCACTCCGACCCCTATGTGGCGGCGCTGATAGCATGCATGTGCTCAGTATGTGCAGGTGCTGCTCTTACTACAGGTTGCTGAACCAAAGTGAAGGGGTTAATCTCTGTCTATTTTAGGTCATCATCTGACGGAAAGGCCAATACCACAAGATCATCGGAATGCATGGAGGTGGAGGAGGAAGCTACAGGAAGTACAGAGCTCACCAAATATGATGACCTAGGAAAGTCCAATGGTGATACTGCTGCCACCGATGCCACCCAAACCACTGCAAACAACACAACTGTGGATACAACCAAAACTACAATGAGCAAAGCACCTGCTGAGCCCACAAAAACTGCCCTGGACAAGGTTAGCGAACGCTGCTGGTTGAGGGAGTGTGAATTGAATCACGCTTGGTGAAAATATGTTTGATAAGCCCATCTAGAAGTCAGCCATTCTGAAATCTCAATTCATGGAGGAACCCTTTAAGAGTGCTATTACATGGGGCGATCTGTCGGGCACAGCTGTCCGACAGGTTGTCCTATCGTTAATTGTTCTTGTGCTTTTACATAGAAACGAGCATCGCTGACTGAATGGTGGCGGAGCGGGCTGGAGCGGAACGACGAATGAGAAATAAATGAGTTCTCGTTTTTCGTTGAGTTGGTGCATGCATTTACACTGAATAATATTCAGATTCTCGTTGGATCGCGGGAATCCAGACAATAATTGTTACGTATAAGAGCACCTTAAATAATATACAGCTGGTCCATGCCAGAGCTCAGTATGGCAGACTAGCCTTGGGGTTGGGTTCTTATAACCTGCAAGTAGTTGTCCAGGACTTTACATAGGATGAGGACATGGGTACACACATGGGATTTTGGAAACGCTGGATGTGTGTGTCATTTCTTATATAAGATAAAGGAATTTAGTGATGTTATAGTGGAAGGTAGAGCTTTAGTCTGTTGAGGTTTGGCTGGCTTGGTTGTCATCTTGTTGCTCCTCATTTTTCCATGTTTCACGATGTTTGGTGTGTTGCAGGAGCTGGAAGCTCTTCTGTCCCTTGGGCTGACAGATCCTGCACCTCATGACATCCTCATGATCCAGTCAGAACACAATGGCACTGAAGATATCATAAAGGCTGATTCGAGCCTGGAAGACGCTAGCGTGACAGAGGGGAAAGGTGAGTGGGTGTATAAGGGGTTATAACCTCTGTCAGAAGGTGACACTGACATTTCAGCTGCTGTCCGCTCTCTTCCAGGTCCTCCACCTCCACTTAGACCTGCTACCACATGGACCAGCGTCAACCTGCGCGAGTTCAAACATCGGATGGCAAATGAGAAACACGGACTGCTGACCATACGTAGGGGGGAGGTGGTGACTGTCCGAGTACCAACACACCCGGATGGAAAGCGACTTTGCTGGGAATTTGCCACTGATGACTATGACATTGGTTTTGGGATATATTTTGACTGGACCCTGGTCACCAGCACAGCGGTGACTCTTCAGGTCAGCGAGTCCAGTGATGATGAAGAGGAGGAGGACACGGAGAGCCCCTGTGAGTGTACTACCCATAGTTCTATCCCTGCTCATGAAATTTATTAAGACCACCATTTTAAACGTTAGTCTTAATATAATTTCCCCCTGGCACATGATGCACCCAATACATGAAGAGGCATGCAGCTCTTTGTGTTTTAGGCACTTCTTGGCTCCTTCGTGCACCTGCACAAAAAAAACGCCCCAAGCCCCTGGCGTAAACTGTACACAAATGTCTCCTTTCAACAAGCCCCGCCTACTTATTTATTTATTTTTTTACATAAATGGTGAGGGCAGGGTGAAAAGTAGCAATTTTTGTGCAAAATTTATGACTTCTTCATGCTAGAAACTGGCTTAAAAAGGCTTTTTGAATGTCTTCCTATGTCTATGCAGGAACCCCAATAATTTTAGGCAAGTTGTCCCTTTACACAGAAACAGTCAGAATAGCTGGTGTGAACCCATCATGTCACAAACCAATCTGACTTGCGTGTGGGTTACGTATGCCACGATGTTCATACGCAATATATTGTGTATGGGCGATGACACGTATGCAACTCTCATAGCAGGGAATTAAAAAAAAAAAAAGACAAAAGTCACACAGTGATGACCGCGTGGGTGAAATATGCTGTCATGGCTGGCTCATGAGCCCTCACACAGACCGATAAAACGCTGCATGTTTTAGGAGTACGGTCATGTGAATGAGCCCTAAGTTATCAATAGTAAAAGTTGCAGACAAACCCTTTAATGGACTGTCTAATTTTATACAACTCTGTCAGTTAGACTTCTAGTTTCTGTTTATCTCATATAGGCAGGCTTATTTTCTTTGTACCATATTACTTACTTCTCTATTAAACCATAGTGGTTTTTTTTCTTCCTTTTACTTTATTGGTTTCTTTGACATAAAGTTTAGTTGCCTTTAGAGTACATTCCCACGAACGTAGATCGGCTCGGTTTTCACGCCGAGCCGATATACGTCGGCTCTCTCTGCAGGGGGGGGGGGGGGGGCTGGAAGAGCCAGGAACAGGAACTGAGCTCCTGCTCCCTCTCTGCCTCCTCTCCGCCCCTCTGCACTATTTGCAATGAAAGGAGGCGGGACAGGGGCAGGGCTAAGTGGGGTGAATTAGCCCCACCCCCGTCCCACCTCTCCTCATTGCTCCTGGCTCTTCCATCCCCCCCGCAGAGAGAGCAGACGTATATCGGCTCGGCCTGTAGACCTAGCCGATATACGTTCGTGGGAATGCACCCTCAAGATGGCCCTTTTTAATAGATTCCACTGGCACTCACTGCTGCTGTATCATTCCATCCTTTGAAATCACTTTTTGTTTTTTTACCATACTATAGTTCCATTCCATTACAATTCGCTTTTGTATTATTTTAAGTAACACTATTTACACTTTAATAGCAACGAATGTTATACCTACATCACTTATGCATTATATTCACCATAGTGCAAGGTGTATTTTACAATGGAAAGTTGTACTGATTCAAAAAAAAACATGTTGAAACAGGAATAACCTACTTAGAACAGCAGCCTCTCAAACCTAGGTAAACCCCTTTTTTTTCTTAGAATATTGAAAACAAAAAAACAAAATTGAGCATTTATTTGGATTCTTGGGTGTCCACGTCTATCATTATGAGTATATTGCTTTGTCTTCAGGAGGGGATAATGGCTGTCAATCTAATACCTTATATCCCAACGAGATCCATCTAATTTCCCATTATTAAATAACTCAATTATAATGACTAATCCAACCCTTTCTGGTATTGTTTTATGTTTTTTTCATTGTGGAAAATTTACTAAGCCCAGCATTTGCAATGCCAATTTTAGTATGATTCCCTCCAGCGCCCTATGTGCTTAATACATGAAGAGGCTCATGCCCATTCAGCACATTCCAGCTGCTCCGTGTGCCATCTCAGAAGTGTATGCCAGTTAAGACCTGGCATACATTTCTGGTATAATTTACACCAGTTTCTGGCATAAATAATACATAAATTTGTCGGTCTGGGGCAGCCTCACCCACTTTTCAAAAAAGTGGCGGAGTTGGAGCAAAAAGTTAAAAGCATGCAAATTTCTGCACAAATACCCATTTGCATAAAAATACGTGACTTTTACGCCAGACTTGGCTCGATACCAGATGGATGTGGAGGTGCTGCTCTGCCCAACGCCAGCTGTATCAAGGTTTACCAGGAGACGCTGTTCTACCCTATACCTGATATATTTGGAGGCATTGCTCTGTTTAAAACCAGGTGTATGTGGAAGTTCTACTCTTCCCATAACCAGACGTATCTGAAGGTGCTGCACTGCTACTGCCAGATTGTCTGAGCACTGACTCAGGAGGGGGAGCAGATTAACTTTCTCTGTGCCTGCTCAAGTGTAGCAGTTAGTGTAACACTTCTCGGCTCTTCAGGTGTGCCTTCTGTCTGAGCAGAACTAGTGTGCTGTGCTCTGGCCGATACCAAGTATATCTGGAGATGCTGCTCTGCCTGTCATTAGTCGCATCTGATAGTGTTGCTCTTGTACTGGAAGATTGTCTGAGCACTGAATCAGCAGGGGAAGCAGATGAAGTTCCTCTCTGCCTGCTCATCTGTAGTGATCAATGTTATTCCCATCCATAGCAGCAGCACAGTGAACATTAATAAAACCAGTCTGTGCTTCTCTGTGCACCTTGTGTTTGAGCAGAACTAACGTGGTCATGGTGCTCTGCTGTTGCCCCTGTATATGCAAATATTGGGGGGGTCTCATCACAGACGTGAAATTTCCCATTTTTTGACATGAGGCTCCTAGACTCTTCTATTTTGGTGTATTTTTGCCTTCTGATTTTTCTTTTTCAGGGCACAGCCGAGAGGGAGATGTTGAGCGAGGATCGATTTACCGCCTGCGCAGTCGATATGGTGAAATCATGCAGGTTTCCCGCCGAGACAGTCACCGAGAAGTCCAGGCAGGAAGCCATGAATATCCAGGAGAAGGAGTATATCTTCTAAAATTGGACAATACCTATTCACTCCTGCGGAACAAAACTCTGTACTTTCATGTCTATTACAGCAGCTGAAGTTTTTACAAGTGTCCAGCAATTTTGCCATATGCACTCAGGATGGTAGCTCTGGCTAGTGGAACGGCTTCTACCTACAATTCCTCCAGTGCAGCAAACAATATAGCACCATGTGCTCACGTATATGGAGGCAGCCAGCATATGGTGATTGTAGTGCTCCACGCAGCGCAGCAGGAGGAACAATGCAGGCAAATTCCATCAGCTTTGGGGGTTCACAACAACTTTTTTGTACAGATTCTACAATAGAGCTATATTTCTACATGATAAAAATACGAGTCAGGTCTATAATAAGAGGAGGCAGCGCCAGCCAGGTGTCACATTCCCAGAACCATGTGACACCTGTCATATTCAGCACCTTTTTTGTTCTCTGTTGTTACCTGCAGGACACTGAGCTCAGAATTTATATTGAAGAAGTTGAAGTTATCAGCAAAGTACCCTGATATACATTTATAATCATGGCCAGGAAGGGTATCGCTTCTTCTTAGGGAGGGCACCTAAAAGGTGGTGTGAGGAGACTTATAAGGCCATCCATGCTCCTCTGGGAAGTATGCAAATGGAAATATTTAATAATACCTCTATAGCACCACCTATTGGAAGGCATTATTTCTGCAAGTCAATGCTGGACCTTTTAACAAGCCTTGTAACAATGACTTTTAATTGTAAGCCAAAGGCTTCTTTCCCATGAGCGTATCAGTCGGCCGTTTTCAGGGCCGGCCGATATACGCTATGTTAGGAAAGATAAAATTGGTGAACGGGCGCACAAATCAAACGTTTGTGCGACCGTTCAGACGGCATGGGTCCCGCCGCATATGCGTCGCCCCTTTTCCCTCCCTTCCCATCGCAGGCTCACCATTCTTCTCCTCCCCTCTCGTTCTTTGCAATGGGAGGGGACGGAAGCGGAGCTAAGCGTTGTCCCGTCCCGCCGCCTCCCATTGATGGCTACGGACAGGGGACGGGAAGAGAGCTGGATCTTAGCTCCGCCCACATCCTGCCCCTTGTCCACAGATAGCAATGGACAGAGGCGGGATGGGATGGCACTTAGCTCTGCCCCCGTCCCCTCCCACTGCAGAGAGCCAGCGGCCGGCTGATATACACTCGTGGGAAAGAAGCCAAAGCCTACTGCAAATGGAGAAGGTAACCATGCACAGACAGATATTAACACTTTGCAATCCAATTTTGGATTCAGGGTTTCCTAGGGGGCTTTCTCTTTCTGCTATTATACAATGGCTCCATCTGCTGGCTAGAGCCAGTACTGCGCTATAGGATATGCTGGAGAGGCCCTTGACAACAGAGTGGCCAGTACTCTACAGGACGAATACCCTGCTGGACATCTTCCGACATCGGAGCTGTACAGCCTTCAATCGGAATGTCTTTAGATGTCAGACAGTGGATTGGAAAGGGTTAAGGGGTGATTTTCCCCCTCATCACTGTGCAGCAGGTTTCTGGCTTGGCTTTACAAGGCTTGTTAAAGTCTGACATTGACTTGTAGGAATGCTGCCTTCCAATAGGTGGTGCTGTAGAGGTATTGTTTCATTCTTCTATTTGCATAATCTCTCTCTCTCTGTCCATGGACTTTGGTAGTGCAGCTCAGCCTATGCAAACAAATCAGCTTTAGTTGCAGTACTGCACACAATCCATGTACAAGAGTGCCATTTCTGGAAGATAGCGTCCATGTTTTTCTAATCTGGTAATATTTAACGTCTGTGGACACCTTTGGAGTGGCAATTTTTTCTCAGTTTGTCTTCTGCAGATTTTGCATATCACTGTACATAGACACTGCAGTCTAAGGTTTAATAGGAGAACCTTCAATCAGACTAAAGTGATGGTTTAGGGCTGTTTTAGATGGGCTGATAATCGTTTAGATTCCTGCGAACCAGCGACAATCTGAACTATATCGTCCAGTGTAAATGCATGCGCAGAATAAACTGCGAATGATATTTCGTTTGCTTAGTGTTCGTCATTCAGTTTATGCATGCATGAAAACTGAATAATGATCAGCCCATGTAAGCAGGCAGTCATTCATCTATGATTGATGTCTGTTTACTATTAATGGAAGTGAGCGGGCCAGAATGATCCCCATCCTGTTCCGCCTCCATTCACTCAGCGATAATCATTCCCGTGTAAAAGCACAGGAATGATCATCGCTGGGATGACCTGTCTGGCATCTGCACCCAACAGGTTGTCCTATGTAAAAGTGCCCTTAGTTTTATCCCTTATTTCTTTTGTCCTGCGCTTTTTTATCAGTTAACACATAACCGCAACACAGATAAACTTTGTTGTGGTCATAAATTAGCTAATACGAAGGTGCAGGAGAGTAGAGAGCAGATGGAAACTAAAGGCCCTTTTACACGCAACTATTATCGCTCAAAATTCAAACGTCTGAAAATGAGCGATAATCATTACAGGTAAAAGTGGGCATCGTGCATTTTTTGTTTGAACGATGGATTTTAGTTAAACTTAAATACATCATTCAGCTGCTGAAAGACTGAGCAAATACATTCCATTTGAATGTATATCACTTATATTTCAATAGACTGCATGATGTTCTCCCCAAGGCATGTTTATACTAGACATGAGGAGAACAATGGAATGTGGTGGCAGCTGTTAACACAGCTGGGCGTGTGTTTAAGTACACACTGGGCTCTGGAAACAACTCATGGAGATCCTTTTACATGCAAAGAAGATGAAGTGTTAATGGTCATTAACACTTTATGCAAATAAATCACTAAATCTTTCAGTCCATTGAAAGATTTTCTTTGTGTGTAAAAGGGCCTTAAGCAGTCAGTCCGCCTTCATAAACAGATCTCCTTTTGAAACTTAGACTGCAGTGTCTATATAATGTGATATGTAGAAGCTGCAGAAGACAAATTGTGCCAAATTGTTAAAGTCTATTTTAAAAATGATAGTCAGCCCCAAAATACATGCACTTAATTGATACAGTTCCCCCCCAAAGGTGTCCTTTCAGCTTCTTTATGTTTTAAACATTGATGTATTTACATTCATGATGCAATGAACAATGTAAAAATTAAATCTAAAAAATAAATATAATCTCATGTAAAGTTTACTTATTATACAGTTAAAGTCTATGGTTGAGGGGGAGGACACTTTTTTCACCACAATGCATATATTTTAGGCTGACAAATCATTTTTGCAGTAGGGTTTAATTAAACACTTTGCACAGTTTATCTTCTGCAGCTTCTACATATCACTGTATATAGACACTGCAGTAGACCCAATAGATCTATCAGTGAAGTTGGACTGAGGGTTCAGTTTCCCCTCTTCTCTCCTCCTGAAGTTCTCATGATGTAATTTATGACCACAATACTCTCTTTATTGTGGTTATAAATTAGCTCATAAAAACATGCAGGAGATTAGGGATGAAAACTCAGGCATCAGTCTAACCTCACCGACGGACCTCCGATTAGGACTTCTGCCGTTTCTATATACAAAGATATGTAGATGCTGATAAAGGGTGCAACATTTTTTATTAAACCCTATTGCAAAAATGATTCGGTGCAAAATACATGCATTTAAGTGAAAAAAAGCCAACCTCCCCCTTCAAGATGTCCATAGCTTTTCAGGGCAGAACACTAAAAATGCAGCGTAAGCATTACAGCAGATCAGTGGTGATTCACTGAGAATGCAGCCTACTAAAGAGCAGTGGTGATCTTCCTGAGAAATGCAGCCCATCCACTAAAGAACAACAAATGTATAAAAAGTCCCACTTTGACTCGAAGGAATGCTGCCTTTCAATAGGTGGCGCTGTGGAGGATTTATTCCATCTCCCTTATTTGCATATTACCCAGAGGAGCGTGCGTGGCCATTTGAGTCTCCTCACTTAGTTTATAGTATTGCTCTCCCTAAGGAGAAAAGAGCGTTTCTGACCCCTAAAGAACAACAGTGACATCACTGAGAACTCAGTCTACTCCTTCACTAGAGAGCAGCGGTGATTACATAAATACTGCAGCCTATCCCTTCACTAGAGATCAGTGATGACATTGAAGAAGAAAGGGAATCCAGCACATTATTAGTTTAAAACCGTCATTCTTTATTTTGTCCAATGTAAGGCCTCCTGCACACTGGAGAGAGCAATATCAGGCCATGATTGAGGTCCCAATATCAATCTCACAATCCTTCTGAAAAGCCCTGGATGCGAGGCGTTTTTGCAGGGAAACATCCTCGCATCACAACAGAGCTGAATGAATCTGCTGCTGTGGCTGTCACAGCTGCAGCAGGGGATCGTGATATTGTCCCATTGTCTTCAATGGAGCCGATGGTAGCAGCACCAGGCCCATTGAAAGCAATAGATTATTGCAATCCTCTGCCATTCCTTTATTCCTGCGGGGAGTTCCCTCATTACTGAACACTGTGACAGCATTTCAATGAATGACTTGAGTGCTGCCTCTGATTTGCAGAAAAAAAAAATTTGTACATCACCTTAGAAGCGCTGTCATCTCTGGCATGCCTTCTTCAGCATCTGTTCTGGCCAGGGATTGAAAAATCCCTGTCTCCTGAAAGCGCTGCCTCTGATTGGCTCAGCACTGTGACCAATTGGAGGCAGCGCTCAGCCATTCATTGAAATGCTGTCACAGTGTTCAGTGATGAGGGGACTCCCCGCAGGGATGAAGGAATCCCCTGCCACTGCTGTCATAGCAGTGGCAGAGGATTGCGATCATCTCCCATTGCTTTCAGTGGGCCCGGCGCTGTTGCCGCCAACCCCATTGGGAGCAATGGGAGAGATCGCAAAAAGATAGGACATGCTTCGATTTTGTTTTCACGCTGCATCGCACATGTGAAGGGAGCCATTGGCTTCATAATTTTGCGATTTCTCGCAGCACTGGGAAATCGTGCAATTTCATTGCCATTGTGAAGGCACCCTTAGGCTGCATTCAGACGAACGTATATCGGCTCTGTTTTCATGGGGGGGGGGGGGGGGGGGGAGGATGGAAGAGCCAGGAGCAGGAACTGAGCTCCTGCCCCCTCTCTGCCTCCTCTCTGCCTCCTCTCCGCCTCTCTGCACTATTTGCAATGAAAGGAGGTGGGATGGGGGCGGGGCTACATCTCATGAATTAGCCCCACCCCTCCCCATTGCAAATAGGGCGGAGAAGAGGCAGAGAGGGGGCGGGAGCTCAGTTCCTGCTCTTGGCTCTTCTATCCTTCCCCCCTGCACACGAGGACAACGTATATCGGCTTGGCGTGAAAACCAAGCCGATATACGTTCGTCTGAATGCAGCCTCAAACAGCACAGCTATTGCTTTTTTTTTCTCATCTGTCTTCTTATCCTCTAAGTGCTGTACTAATACCACTTGCCATGCTGTTTTAATATTGGACAAAATAAGGAATGAAGATTTTAATTAAAAATGTTGGATTCCCTTTCTTGTACACTTTCTTACCTGGGAGTTCCCAGTCTCCAAGCACAACTGAGGTAAACTGATTTTTGCTTTTTCATATGATCAGTGGTGACATCACTGAGAATGCAGCCTGAGGATGCATTCAGACGACCGTATATCGGCTGGGTATTCACGCCGGCCGATATACGGTGTCCCTCTCTGCAGGGGGAGGAAGCTGGAAGAGCCGGGAGCAGTGCACTGAGCTCCCGCCCCCTCTCTGCCTCCTCTCCACCCCCCTGAACTATTTTCAATGAGGAGAGGGGGGACGGGGCAGAGCTAATTCCCGAAACTTAGCCCTGCCCCCGTCCCGCCTCCTCTCATTGCAAATAGTGCAGAGGGGCAGAGAGTGGGTGGAGAGGAGGCAGAGAGAGGGCGGGAGCTCAGAGCACCGTTTCCGGCGTGAATACCCGGCCGAAATGCGGTTGTGTGAATGCACCCTCAGGGTGACTACCCACTAGCGTTTTTTTTTTTTCTGCTGCGAATTTGCTGCGTTTTTTTGGGAATTGTCAATGGGACTTTCTAATGTTAAAAACGCAATGCACCAAAAATGCAAGTTGCATTACGTTTTTAACAATAGAAAGTCCCATTGACAATTGGAGAAAAAAAACGCTAGTGGGTAGTCACCCTAAACACTCACTACAAAGCAATGACGACATTACTGAGAATGCAGCCTATCTATTACAGAGCAGTGGTGACATTGTCAATAAAGATTATCCATTCAGTAGAAAACAGCAGTGACATCACTTAGAATATTAACTAGCTATTCATTAGAGAGCAGAGGTGACATAACAATACAGCCTATCCACTCACTAAATATCAGTGATGACATCACTGAGATTGTAGCCTTTCCATTGTTAGGGAGCAGCGGTGACATCACTAAGAATAGAGCTGAGCTTAACCATTCATTAAAGGGCAGTAGTTCGATAATTGAGAATATAGCCTATCCATTCACTAGAGCAGTGAATGCCAACCAGCGTGCAGCGGCTGCCAAACTAGGAATCACACAGCTTTTTATTCTATTACTGCTAAAAAAAATTCTTTTGATTTCACCCCCTCCCCACTGGATTTTGTAGCAAAACTAGCAGGGGGAGGGGGCAGCTCACGGCTGCACTGACAGCACACCATCCCTGTACCTTCAACACCTAAACGCCAGTTATGTGATCAGCACACCGCTGCTGTGGGATTCACTGACCGCAGTGTGTGCACCCAGATTCCACTTCACCTGACGTCTCCTCCTTGGTTCTGAAGAAGGAAGGAGTCGTCCAGCTGCACACACTGCCGTCCATGCATCCTGCAGCCGCATACTGATCACAGGAGTGGTGCTTAGAACTTCAAGGTACGGGATGGTGGGCTGTCAGTGCGGCCGTGAGCATGCCTCCTCCCACACGTCACTGGTAGTTTTGCTAGGAAGTCGGGAAGGGATTAAAGGGACCGCTGTTAGGGCTCCTTCACAATGGAGAGCGTGATTTTGCTGCAAAAAAAAAAAAAATACCGCAATATTGCAATTTTGTTCACGAGATGTCTGAGTGTCGGCGATGCTTTTTCCTGGAAAAACATTGCGCATCGCTGCTGTCCACAATTTTCTTGCGCAATAGATACAATAAGAGTTTCTAATGTTAAAAATACAGTGCAATGCACGAAGATTGCAAGTTAATGCGATGCAATAAAACGTAGGCTCCATAGGGAAACATGGGAGATAAAAGAGGGAATAATGCAGACAAATAGGGCAGGTAGCGATTTCCAAATCTCACAACATTACATGAGAGAAAACATTGCAGGTGTGAATGAAGCCATAGAAAAGCATGGGTCTCATAATTCTGCGTTTTCATGGACTCTCGGATCGTGCAAAAATCGCGCAATTTTCTCGCAAGTGTGAAGGCAGCCTTAGAGTACATTCACACATAGCATATTTTGGTGCGGATCTGTACCAAAATCAACATCCGTTTGCTTGGAAAGTCCCATTAGGCTGGGTCCACATAGGGTGGATTTGCTGTGGAATGTCCATGCGGACCCTTTGCATGGACATTCCGCGGCATTTACAGTAGCAGCAAAGTGGATGAGATTTTGAAAATCTCATCCACAAGTAGCAGAAAAACTCTGCATAAAAGTGGCAGAATTCAATTGCCACTGCAGAATTCACCTCTTATGAATGAGGGGGTGATTTCACGCAAAAATATGCCATAAGACCTGTGTCAAAACACGCACCAAATGGTGTGGGTTTAGAGGCAGACATTCTGTTGCTGATCTGTTGCAGAAGGTCTGCTGCGGATATCACGCAGCAAATCAGCCCTATGTGGAGCCAACCAGCGGAACATTTTGTAGCAAAATCTGCATCATGTCCGCAAAAACACAGAGTGAAAATATGCACCATGAGTGCGGATTTGGCTCAAAATCAGCTGCACTTTCGAAGCTGAGTTCAGAAGATACCACACTCCCCGCGGCCTCTAGTGATTCTTGCTTTGCCAACACGTGTTTTGTGCCGCTACATTAATTTGTATCACACCCAAACTGTCCTATGTGAATACAGCCTTCCCTTTTTTTCTACAGGGATGGTAGGGGTGGAGTCTCCATTTTTGCTGCTGATATCTTGATGACAAAGATCAGTACGCGGGATTCCCGCAGCTGAGTTCGACCCGCTGCCCGGCTGGTGACCCCAGCTTACCTGTCTGGTGTCTTCTCCTCTGCTGCGAATGTGCCAGCCGGAGCGCTGACCAGCACATGCGCAGTTAGGGGGACGCCGCACCATCGCTTTGGCGATGACGCAGCTCCTGTGGCCAATCTGCAATGATAATTGCAGAATGGCTGTGGGATGGACGGCTTCTATTGACTGCAATGAAAGCCAACTGTGCATAGCCCGCACAAAGTTACAGCATGCTGCAATTTCTCCCCTGAGAGCAGAAAACCACATGCTATGGCCTGGATTTGCTGCAGAGTCCGGAGGTGGAATCCCACTCCAGATTTCGCAATTCAAATCCGCCCGTGTGCAGGGGGCCTAAAAAGAAAAAGGCTATAGTAGTCACCTTTTTGTGTGTTTTAAATATGTTTGGTCCTTTTTGGTATTTATTTCAATAAAATTTTGCATATGATATTCACTCATATTTTCTAGGGTGCTGGTGTTACTTGCAGCCTTTTTCTTTTAAGATAGATCAGTATTGTAGGCCGGTGCCTGGAGTCCCCATCTTAGCAGTAACTACTCATACAAGCCCCTACACAGCTGCTGCTGTGCCTAGCCGTCCCCGCCTCTGCTTAACGAGCCCTCCTGTCTGTTTGCTCCTGCTGTCACTGCCCACAGGAGCTGCTGGAGCGTCGGATCGCAGTATAGCAATGTCTCGGGTGGAGTTCTACGCGCTGTGGTCGGTAACGGATGCACCACGGCAGCTCATTAGGTGGGAGATGGACGCCAATCCCCTGGCACAAGGCGCCATCGTCTGTCTGCAAGTAGAATTACATGTAATTTGCCCTCTGACTTCACGCATATACCCTGTGCTGGGCTCCACACTAAATATGAGACACAGAAGTGTGTAATACTTACTAGTCATATATATTACAGTACCCTCATATACCCGGGCACATGCCCTCTACCGGCATGTACGCCAATATAAACCAGAGTGTGCCTCCTAGCCGCTTACACACTCTCTATACATACCTGCAGTTGGAAGTTCTATCTCAGATCCGGCACAAAACACCAGGAGAAAAAATGCTGCATTCAGTTTTTTTTTCTTCCAGCTAAAAGCCAGGTAGCTGAGCAGAAGGCGTATGGACACCATTATAGTCAATGGAGTCCTTTTGGCACTGTTTGGCTCTGTCCTAAGACTGAGCCGTCCAACGACGGGAATTTCTATTTCCTGCTCCCCGATCAAAGCAGGAAAGCAGAATCTTGAGCACAGATGTGAAACCATTAGAGATGAGCGAGCGTACTCACTAAGGCAAATTACTCGAGAGTGTATTGCCATTTTCGAGTAGATGCCCGCTTGAGCCAAAAGATTCAAAGGGTGAGCGGTGAGTTGCAGGAGTGAGCCAGGGGGGTGGGGGGAGACAGAGAGGGATCCCCCCCCCCCCAATTCCCCCCTACTCTTTCCCGCTGGCCCCCGAATCTTTTGGGACGAGCAGGCATGTAATTTGCTTTAGCGAGTATGCTCGCTCATCTCTAGAAACCATCCTTACTTTAATTTCTGCCAGAAACTTACATTTTTTTGGCAAATGGACGGCACCAAAGACACACCAAATTTATTAAGAGGCAGACACCTCCCTCCCCATATGCTGTAGTATATTCCTCCCCTTTGAGTTCTTTAGGGTGTATTGATGGTGCAGTTAAAGCATAAAAACTACATATTGAAAAACTACAGTTTTACCACAATTTGCGGTGGTATTTAAAGTGGTTGCAGTTTTTTTTACCGCAATCACATTGAAAATCATGACAAATTCATGATAAAACCGTATATTGTTTTAACTGCACCTCAACTGCAGCATCTGAACACACTTTTGGGATATGTTACCATGTGTAGGATCAGCTGTGGATTTTCTACAATGGAAAATCAACAGCAAAGAAAATGCATCAAATGGTGCAGTTTTTGCATAACAAGCGTTGAATTCTGCTGTGAAAATTTGCAGAAAACGACTGACATGCTGCAGATTTTTTTTTTTTTTTGCTGTTTAAGTAGTAAGGCCATATTTTAGGGACAAACTATATGATTTCCTACAGTAAAAGTTGCCTCACACTGCACGAAAACCGCAATTTCGTGTGATGCAACGCAAAGGAAAGCTCCATATGGAAACATCGCAAATCGTGGCAATTTTCAGCATGCTGCGATTTTTTTTTATTTTTTATTTTTTTTTCTCTCCTCTTCTTCTCACAATGTAGCAGCCTACAAAACATCGCTAATGTGAAGGAACCCATTGGAAAGCATAGACTTTACATACATGTGTTTTGTAGCACTGTCGCATCGTGAGAAAATCTCGCGATCTTGTCGCCTGTGTGAACGCAGCCTAAGGCCTCATGTCCACGGACATGAGTGCTGAAAATAGCAATTTAAAAGCATTTACCTATCCGTAGCGGGCGGCGAAGCTCTGCTCTTCCTCACGGCCGGATCTTCATTTTCGGCCGGCGGATAAATTCCTGACGCCGGCGGCACATCCGCCGAGCCGAAGCAAGGGAGATGCGGCCGTGAGGAAGAGCAGAGCTTCGCGGCCCGCTGCGGGTGAGTAAATGCTTTAAATTCCTATTTTAGGTCTCCCGCGGATCCGGACGGCTTCCATAGGCTTCAATAGAAGCCCGCGGGAGCCGTCCCCGCGGGAGACGCGCATGAAAATGGAGCATGGTCCAGATTTTTTCATGCTCCATTTTTTTTTAAATCACTTTTATTGACGATCCGCGGGTATTTATCTACCCGCGGGTGGTCAATGCATCCCTATGGGGTGCGGATCCGCGCGCGGGAGATCCGCTGTGGATTTTAAATCTCATTTTGCCCGTGGACATGAGCCCTAAGGCTGGATTAACAGGAACGTATATTGGCTCGGTTTTCACGATGAGCCGATATACGTCGTCCTCATCTGCAGGTTGGGCAGGATGGAAGAGCCAGGAGCAGGAACTGAGCTCCCGCCCCCTCTCTGCCTCCTCTCCAGCCTCTCTCTGCCCCTCTACACTATTTGCAATGAAAGGAGGCGAGGCCGGGCGGGGCTAAATTACGAGAATTAGCTCCGCCCCCATCCTGCCTCTCCTCATTGCAAATAGTGCAGAGGGGTGGAGAGGGGACGGGAGCTCAGTTCCTGCTCCTGGCTCTTACATCCTCCCCCCCCCCCCCCTGCAGATGAGGACGACGTATATCAGCTCGGCGTGAAAACCGAGCCGGTATACGTTCGTGTGAATCCAGCCTCAACAACACAGCATGCATTCGTTTTATTTGGCTGACCCTTATAGGCTTTCTAATGCACTACTATATTGAAGTATAGTACTGTATTAGGCTGCTTCCACATGGGCTACAAAATTGCGTGATTTATCGGCGATACAACAGTTTGTGAAACCCATGCTTTTCAATGGTTTCCTTCACATTAGCGATGTTTTCACTGATGCTATGTTGGGAGAAAGAAAAAATCTTTCTGCGATGTGCTATTTTTCATCTCCCATGTTTCCCTATGGAACCCTCTTGTTTATCGCATCGCATTGCACAAACTTACGTTTTTTTTAACATTAGAAACTCCTATTGACTTTTGTGATAAAAATCACGCGATTTTATCATGGGCGGCAGTGATGTGATATTATTCTTAAGAAAAAGCATCACTGAAGCCACAAAATCGCGGGAACAAAGCTGATATACAGCCACAAATTTGTAGCAGCCATATCTGTCGCCCATGTGAAAGAAGCCTGTAGAGAATGTAAAAGATGCTGATAATCAAGTCCCCTAAAAATAGAAGTTAAAAAAATAAAAATAAAAACGTCAAATCCCCATCCCACATATGTGGTATCGCTGCATTCATAATGATGTAGAGAAAAAAGCTGGTATATTATTGAACCCGCACACTGCACGCCATGAAAAAAAATATGAAAAACATTGCTAAAATAGCTAATCTCGTCTTACAAAAAACAAAATAGTAAGTGATCAAAATGTCACATGTTTCAACAAAAAAACAAAACCTAATATAACACCACTGACAAAACGGAAAAATGTTACGGGTCCTCGAATGCAGCAATAAACAAAAAATACATTTTTTGCAAAGTTGCAAAAAAAATAAATATAAATTTGGTATTGACATAATCGTACTAGCTTGCAGAATTAATTTACATATCATTTATACTGCACGGTGAAAGCTGTTAAAAAAATGCAAGAATGGCAGATTTAGTTAATCTTGCCTCTAGTAAAAATGGAATAAAAAGCAAGCAAAATGTTATATGTTCCCAAAAATTGGATAAAACAAGCCCCCATAGAGCTCCTTTGTTGGAAAAATAAAAGATGTTTTGTCTTTTGGAACAAAACAAATGACAGATTTTCTTTTTTTCCCCTCAATCCCACTGAAAAATTAATGAAAGTTATACAATACATTATATGTACCCCAAAATGATGCCATTGGAAAATAAACTTGTCCTGCAAAAAACAAGCTTCATACGGCTAGGTCAGTTGTTGTTGTTATACTTGGGTATTTTATACTTTCATTTTGCCAATCAAAGGGGTGCTTATTTTGTAAGTATTATAGCAAGTCATTGGGGATACTCTGTGTATTTCGTAGAGTGATATCAGTTCAAAGTTTTTTATGATTTCCAGTGCATTATCAAGAGATGGTATGGAGTCTGTTAACATCAAAATGATACTGTCCTCGTATAGCAATATTAAGTAGAGACGTCGCCAATCTGTATTCCTTTAACTAAGGTATCTTCTCTGAGGGCTGATGGTTCTAGAGATAATATAAAGATCAGCGGGGATAGAGGACAGCCCTGTCTGGTGCCATTTGTAACTTTGAATTCATCCAAAATTGCACCATTAGTTGTATAATTTTGTAGTAAGTAATTTTGAAGTTTGTGCTAAAAGAGTACTTCTGCCTGTTGGGATGTTTGTGTGTTTTGTATTTCAAGAGTTTTTATTTGATCAAGGAAGTCATTTAGAGTTTTAAGGCCCATTTACACGAGACACGTGTCGGGTAAACGATGCCCAACACTCGTCCCCGCACATATTAGCTCCTGTGCCCCTGGCTCAAAGCGAGAAGGCTGCAGGAGATTTCTCTCATCGCACTCCACCGCCCCTCTCTATTTCCTTAACATAGCGGCCGTTCAGTACTGAATGGCTGCTATTTACACTGAGCGATCAGCTAATTGTCCATCGTTTATGCAGCATAAACTATGGACGATCAGCTAATCGCTTAGTGTACATAGCAGCCGTTCAGTACTTAACGGCGGCTATGTTAAGGCAATGGAGAGGGGCGGTGGAGTGCGATGAGAGAAATCTCCTGCAGCCTCCCTGCTGTGACCTAGCGGTACTAGCTCCCGTGCAGGTGAACAGAAACTAGTATGTGCGGGGATGAGTGTCGGGCGTCATTTGCCTGACACTCGTCCCCTGTAAATTGGCCTTTAATCCTTTTCTTTTTTTACATGGCGACCTATTCTAATAAAGGAGCCTCTTATCTATGCTTTGTGAGCGTTCCATAAGACATGAGGGTTCACTTCAAAGGATGTATTATGAGTGAAGTAGTCCTTTAAATCTCTCTCCAAATTATGTTTCACGTGCAATAATAAAGAGTCATTATTACACCAGATATATGTTGGAGATTGGTTATATTGCTCAGCTAAAGTCAATGAGATTGTGGCATGATCAGACCAGGTGTTCATTTAAATCATCGATTCTTGAGAAAGTAACAGTAAATTTCTAACTGATATGAACATATCGATCCTCGAGTAGCTATTATGGACTTTTGAGTGGAAAGCGTAATCCTTTTCAGAGCTGTGCATTGTACGCCAAATGTCAAAAAGTTCTTCCTTCTACCATATGCCACTTTAGAATTAAGCCTGGTTGCTCAAGTTGGAGGTGTTGTCTGAAATTGCATTGAAATCATCATCACAAATCAGTAATTTGCCGCCTTGACATTTTGAAAGGATGCATAGGATTTTATGCTTGAAACTTCATTGTTTTTTTTGAGGACATATATTGAAGTTAATGTATTTATTGTGTTACATTCTAAAAGTCAGCTCTATAAATATCTGCCTTGGGGATCTGTTTTCTCTTGGATAAGCTGTAATAGTACAAACTTTTTATTGCAATTAGATCACTTCTCGATTAGGTAGTAAAGTGAATATTGAAGAATTATGGGATAGCTAGGATGTTTTATGTGGAGAGCATCCTTCAATGTAATAGTAGTTTTCACAGAAAACATCCAGGGATAACATTTTCCCACATAAATGCATGTTTTTGTGGGCTATTAAGCCCCTTAACATCTCATAAAGCATAATTATGTGGAGTCCTTTTGTAGTAAAAGCAGTACAAGGAAGTCATCAAAGAAGCAGTAATCTTGTGCCGTGTTGGCCATTGTTAATGCCTGGAGCATAGTAAGGGAGAAAAAAAGAGGAAAAACAAAAAGACACAACAGAGAACAGTCCTTTACAAACTTGTGAGTAGGAAGGAAAATGTAGCAGCTTGGTAAGAGTGGAGTACCGTATGTGGGGGTAAAAGTTCTCCGGTGTATCTGAATGTTGAGTGATTCTTGAAGTCTCACCAGCAGGGCAGTTTTAAAGTCAACTGTAAACTTGTTTGCGAGACCTCGTGGCATGACATTCCTCCGAAAGGTGCTGACGGGCTTGTCTAGGATCTTTATTTGGCAAAGAGACATCTAAGTTCCATTGTCGCAGGAGGGCAATTCCTTCATCCAACGATTTAATGACAGAAGTGGTGTTGCTGTGGATTATCAGTAGACACACAGGGAATACCCATTTATATGCAATTTTATTGTCTCTGAGCGTTGTGGTGACAGGGAGCAGCCAATGTCTTCGCACCAGAGTTGCTACCGATAAGTCTGTAAATGGAGACAAAGTTTGATAAGGTGCAAGCAATGGGCCCATTTTCCTGGCAGCCTCTGCAAGCTTTTCCTTAATCTGGAAAAAGTGAATATGGGCCAAGACATCTCTAGGTATATGATCTGCTAGATGTTTAGGGTGGTGGAGTCCATGAGCCCTGTCTGTTGTGAGATCCTGCAAGAAACGATCCAAGTTCTGCTTCCAAGCTATAGTGTGAGTCTATAAGATTATTGTGTGATGATGGGAGTTCTGCCATTTTGCATTCCATTTGAGTAATGTCCTATTTAGACAGGATGACAGTTGTCTAAAGGATGGCGTCATCACTAGGTTGTTAGCGCTCATGCAGAGCATTTAGACAAGCAGATCACCACTGGGTTCTCGCTGGCTACTCACTCAGCACTTCACATTCTATGTGAAGCGATGAGCAGGGAGCGTTTAAACTCAACAAGAAGTCAGTGTTGATTTTAATGCTAGTTGAAAGTGACCAACCAGCAAACTGTAAACAAATAGTGCACCATGTCTGTGCATTTAGATGTGATGATTATCGTGCAACTTCGTTCTTTTGAATATATTTTGTGTGATATCGTCCCGTGTAGATGGCCCTGTATTCTATTTTCTGCTGTGGCAATTGCCGAATTGAGGGGTTGAACAAAGTTAGGTTTTAAGGCTTTCAATATCACTTTCATGGCAGCGTCCGTCACTGATTATGCCATTGACAGGAATATCATCAAAAACATCTGTGATGGCGGGTGATATAGCTTTAGAAGAGGTTTGGTCACTCGCCTGCATCAGGATGCCCTCCAGGAGAGCTTATATTTTGTATTTGTTTCACTGAGATGATAAAGGGAGAGAAGGCCGCATCCGCTATGTGGTCAGGGAGAAGATGATGATTGAGTTGTTTCTGGACCTCTCACCTATCGCCAGAATTTCCTTTGAGTAAACTGGGGAGGCCTAGCTGAAAGTTCTTGCTAACCAGTGGTTCGGAGACAGTCGTGGCATTTCGGTCCTGCTCCATGGACTGAGAGAACAATTGATCAACTTCACTGGTATGGCTTATGGGTTCTTTCCCCCCCCCCCCCCCCCCCCGCAGCATCCTGGATAATTGTGGAAATAATGCTTGAGTCCTGGTGATTCAGGAGCTCTGCAGTCGGGTAGCCATGTACTTTGGCAGCCAAGCCACGCTCTCACTAATGGGAATTAACCTGCATATACATCCTTTTAAGGCAATGGCTTAGCTAAATGCTGAAAGCCAGGCTCCTGCTCTAACCCTCAGATATGGAGAAAACTTAAAGCCTGACAGTTAAACCCCTTATATGCCACAATACATGCTGTAGTTGCTATGGAAGCAGGTGATGGGGAGGGGAATCCTTCTGTCACCCATTGGCACCCTGCAGTGTGATTCCAAGGTACCAATGGGTTTCCAAGACAACCAGAAGGCTGACAAAGTTTTATAATAAAAACGTTTTGCGCTCGTGGAAAATGAAAGAAAAATAGCCCAAATTGGTTGTCGAATCCAGTGAAAAGAGAAATCAAGACGGCACTTACTCAGGAAGAGGGCGGTGTATGAAACAAGAAGCCCCCTCCTTGAAGTGTCGACTCCTCAAGGAACTCCCAGTCACGGATAATACTGCCACAGGAGGGTTAAGTCTTCGTTTTTTATTATAGGATAATGTTGGCAACGCGTTTCGGTGCAAGAAGACACCTTTCTCAAGCCAATACAATAGAGCCATAGAAGGCTGACAAAGGCCTCCATGCCTGTCATGTAACTCAGCCTATTAGACCCTGCCTCAGACAGAGTCTATCAGGCTGCTGTCATAGGCTTACTAGAATGTGCAACCTGCAATAAGCGAGAAAAGCCTTGCACTCTCTGAGAGGCTGCTACGAGGTGGTTAAGGAGCCATGTCACGGTGAAATTGAGTGCAGTGCACTCTGTCATGTTGCACACAGATGAAGACTGATAACAGGATATGGATGACTAATGGAATTAGGTGAACTTGATGCCAGTGCCTGACTTAAAAGGCCTTGGCAGAGTAATAAGACTAACACATGTATTTGAGTAAATTGCAGGCACACAATTTACTAGAGAACATGGCAGTCTGCAGGAATATTAAAACAGTAGAACTTGCATAAAAACAATTTAAACCTTGATACATGGTTAGATAAGCCCTGTGGAGGCAACACCTGAGATAAGGGGGAGCTATAGAGAGAACTAAAAACCCCCATCAGTCCCACTAACAGCTGTTTCCAACCTGAAACACGCACTAAAGTTCTCCAGTACTCACTCGGTGTGTCTGGAAGATCTCTGCAGCTGGCAATACTGTGGCTGCATTGGCTTTTTGTTGAAAGCAGAGCTGGAAGGCACAGCAGCATGGCTTAAAATGATCGGTTTTGAAGATACATGCAGACTTCTCTCAGCGTTGTGGGTGATTGATTAGCTGCAGACAAGGGTTACATGAAGTTGCAATAAGCTTTTCTACTTATAGGACAAAGGGAAGGGGAAGCCAGTGACACAGCTTCAACTGGCTGTGGGCATCATTCCCCACCTCCTTCTGCCTCTGTCTCTCTCCACTCTGACCCCTTACCTGCCTCTCCACTCTAATAATACATCAGAGGAGCCAGAAACTTCTTAGCCCCCCCTCCTTCTCAGAGTACTAGCTTTGCTCTGCAGCAGTTGGCTCTGCCCCCTCAACCAATCAGGGCAATTCCTTCCTCTGCTGTGTCAGGTGATCTATGCCATCATCCCAGGTTCTTTTTCCATGTCCTAAAACAATTGCTTTACAGTGAAATTAACTATTTAGTTCCCTATCCTGACTCCATTTTCTTATTAAATGAAATCCATCATCGCCATCCTCCTCATAAATGAGCTGTAGCTAGGACAGTTGCTTTTGACTTGCAGTTAAGTACTTTTATTCTGTAGTGCCACACTTCAGGTCACTACAAATACACTACATAATTAATGCAGTGTATTATCCTATCGAATTATTGCATCTCCAAGTTCCATTAAAGGGGTTGTCCCGCGAAACAAAGTTGGGGTATACACTTCTGTATGGCCATATTAATGCACTTTGTAATGTACATTGTGCATTAATTATGAGCCATACAGAAGTTATTCACTTACCTGTTCCGTTGCTGGCGTCCCCGTCTCCATGGTGCCGTCTAATTTTCAGCGTCTAATCGCCCGACTAGACGCGCTTGCGCAGTCCGGTCTTCTTTCTTCTGAATGGGGCCGCTCGTGCCGGAGAGCGGCTCCTCGTAGCTCCGCCCCGTCACGTGTGCCGATTCCAGCCAATCAGGAGGCTGGAATCGGCAATGGACCGCACAGAAGACCTGCGGTCCACCGAGGGTGAAGATCCCGGCGGCCATCTTCGCAAGGTAAGTAAGAAGTCACCGGAGTGCGGGGATTCAGGTAAGCACTATCCGGGTTTTTTTTTAAACCCCTGCATCGGGTTTGTCTCGCGCCGAACGGGGGGGCTATTGAAAAAAAAAAAAACCCGTTTTGGCGCAGGACAACCCCTTTAAGGAACTAAAGAATAGCATACAAAAAGGTAAATAAAGTTTAATTCAAAGGAAAAAATCTAGCTTAAAAAAAAAAATTTCCTCACCAAACCCCTTTTTTAAATGGCTAAAATGCCAGAGAAAAATGTAAGAAAAGCAGCACATAATAGGTATTAGCACGTTCATAAAGACCAAAACAATGAAAATACTTTATCGCACATGCTAAACGTCGTAAAAATATTTTAAAAGGTAATGCCAGAACTGCTATTTTCTTTTGTTGGTCTTCCAAAAAAACGCAATATAAAGTAATCCAAAAGTCATACGTACCTTAGAGTGACACAGCTATATTAACAAGCTATATCGCCAGCATATAACAATGAGAATCTCTTGGGCCTTAAGGCATAAAATAGGCTTGTCATTAAGAGGTTAAAATACAGTTGCATCTGTATTTACATTTATTGGTATTATTTTCTATTGGGCAAAAAAACGAATCAGCTTTTGTCCAGTAGAAAATAAAATCAATGGAAGCAAATACTGATGTGAATACAGATTAAATACTGATGCAATGCCATCTGTAAGACTTCCGCATTACAGCTATATAATATGGACATTTAAAAGTGCACTTGTGTAAGAAAGGTCTAAAGAAAAGCATTGCTTGATTTCTAAATCAGTGGGTGCTATTGCATATCGAGGTGATTTAGGGTCCATTCACACTATGTGGTTCTTACTGCCTGGCAAAAACCTCGCGTGTGATTCTCTCTCAGCTCCTCATCCCTCCTCTCTCCATAGACTTCTATTAGAAAGCATGTAATCTGATCTGTTAGTGAGCTGATATATTTTAGCAGTTTAGGACAGGTTGAAGACGCCTCATGGGTAGAAAAAGAAGCATTTTCTTTGACTAAAATATTCATTCTTTCTAAAAAAAATCAAGCACCTAGAAATTGTTTTGCTGCAAAACTCGGCATGCAGTTACAGCTCAGGCAAATATGCAAATGATTAGAGTTGTCGCGTAATTAGATGAACAGTTTTGCCACCTGAGGCCCTAAAAGTGATTCCACCCTATAAAAAGGCTTTCAGAAGCTACTCGTGGTTAGGAAATCTTTTTTTCCACTTGTGTAGCGCTTGATGACCACTAGACATGCAATTAAAGAGATTTCGCCCAGTTAACAGTTTGGCAGGGGCCGCATTATTAGAATGTGAAAGGCTGGATGGACGTATCAACAAATTGCGCACCACCTGGGCTGTTATGACCAGACTGTTAGAGGGTGCTGGGACCAGTGGAGGTGTGAGGACACACACACAAGGCGACCTCAACAAACTAGAAGATCGTCTGATCGGCCAACAAGCACAAGCAAGTCTAACTTTTCATTCACTGCCATCCAGAGACTGCATATGTTAACAGTGTAATAATAATAATAATAAAAAAAATAACAATCTTTATTTATATAGAGCCAACATATTCCACAGCGCTTACAAAAGCAGGGGGATACAGAAAGAAAAAAGTACAAAAATACAAATGCCACAGTTATAGAAATTAGTTGATGGAAACGGTAGGGGTGAGGGTCCTGCTCCAACGAGCTTACGTACTACAAATAATAGGGTGATACAGAAGGTAAAGGGGCTGGGGATGTGCACGGTATGGCGGAGTGGAGAGTATGGGATGATATACACATAGACAATAGTCAGACTTAAGCTGTATAGTGATTGAATCAGTATGACTGCAGGGGCAGTTGATTGCAACTACAGTACAACTTCTCTTGTTCTGTCTTTACAGTAAAGGTGGTCGGATGAGTTTCCAGCTGCCATTACCACTCCCACTCCCTAAGTATCTGGTGCTGTTCAGTCTGGGGGACTGGGGATCATATTCGGGGAATTCATGTGTCACAGCTCAGTTGGTTACGGGCTCTGCACCGCCGCAGCACATAGGAACCCTGTCTGCTGAGTGCAGGTAATGATGGTCTTCATGTATACTAGTCTAGGAGATGGTAGTTAGTTGTAGATGGTGCTGAGTGCACACCACCTGGGAGAGTTTGACCCACACTCTGCCCCTACAGGTCACTGATCTGGGATGGTGAGTGGAGTCTGGATATCGTCATGGAGTGTGTCACATTAGCAGAACAAGGAATGCCAGCCAAACTGTGCCTGACTGTTTCCGGCAAGGTAAAACTAGGAGTTGAAACTGCCTGCCCCCTAGCACTCACGTCTCTTGGTCTGTCAGCTTTCCTACTCTCTGTCTCCTTTATGCAGGTTAATAAAGGTTTGGGCTTCAGCAGCAGTACCCCTGCCAGGAGGAGGCTCAACATAGGATCACCAGATAGCCCGCTGTTATCAGAGAGCACAATTGCCCACATAAGATTGTTGGAGCCTCTGGTAGAGGTGGGTATCTAGCTACAGTAGGGTAAACATTAGATAGTACACATAGGGGTAGGGTACCCTATAGTCTAGCACAGTAATAAAAATACATGATATGTGGACACTTCTGTTCTTCAGGAGAAGGTTCATGGTACGGAGGTCAGCCAGTTGGCAGCTTGTGCCATTCTGAAAGATTCCCCTCCGGTAAAGAAAGTGACTCTGAATGTGCCCCTTATCAAAGATGGAGGGTCAGGGGAGCAGGACCCACGTAGGAAGACAAATATTGTGGCCAGAAATCCCAGAAGACTTCGCTTCGGCAGCAAAGGATCTGAAGATGGGACTCCAGGCGCAGGTGAGTAAAGGTTATGGCAGGATCCTCTATCCTAAACCCACTCAGGGGCCATATGATTGCATCAGCCACTGCGATGTTAGGCTTCATGTATCTGTGTAGCTGTTGCCTGGCTTCGGCAGTCTGGTAGACAGCAGTAGCTAACTGACTGCTCTTTTCAATTTGCTGTGATCCCATAATTGCAACCTGTTCCTCATAACCCTCCCCACAGTGTGTCCTTCAGCTCGTTGGGGCCACAGCACTTGCCTCTGTGATCCGGAAACAGCCATTTTGATTGGTGGAGAAGGAGCCAATGAGAAGTCAAGTCCAGATTCTCTGTGGAAGTTGGAACTAGGTACCAAGTTTCTTGACCCCTGACTCATTAGGTGTGTCCTGAGGATTACATCAGTCATTCCCAGAGAAAGTCTGCAAATAGGTGTTGGGTGTGATGAAGAGTTTGTACTTCTAAACCCTGGTGAACAGGATAATTGTGACAGGGCGGACTGTATCACAATGGCTGGTTAGTTGTATGTATGACAGTAGTGGGTTTGATATGCTGTGTGATGGATGTGACCTTATGGCAGTAGTGGGGTTACATAGATAGTATGAATGAAAAAAGACATGTCCATAAAGTTCAACCAAGGGCTGGAAAAGTATGTGCACAAAGGGAAGTGGCATGGGTAGATTCTAAAGAACCCTCTTTCCCCCTGTAAAGCATGAGCCAATCTGCCCCAAAAAGTAAAAAAAGATGTCCCCCCCCCCCCCCCCTAATCCCAAGCAATGATTAGAGTACTGCACCTATCAGAATCAAATTCTATACATATTCTTCTGTCTTCTGCACCATCTGTTGCACATATGGAGTTGTCACGTACATATGATGCTCCAAGTTTGGGCCCGGAGATCCACAGTCATACCAGAACAAAGTTCTGCATTCCATTCCTCTTTTTATAAACCATCATATGTTACTGCTGCGGCCATCTCCTAAGGTACGGTAGGTTGTTCCACAGTTTCATCAGACTTGACACCTCTGGGGATTGAATTTTTTTTTCTTCTCCAGGGGATTTATATGCAACTGCTTCTCACCAAATTTTTTTATGGGCCGTATATATACTTAGGATGACATGTGCAATAGGGTGGCTGTAAGACAATGAGTGACATGCTGTGGAGTCACTGCATGACAGCGACTGACATTCTGTGTAATGGGTTGACTGCATAACAATGACGGGTGACCCATTGTGGGGTGACTGCATTACAGTGACTGTGTGATGGATTGACTGCATGACAATGATGGGTGGCATGCTGTGGAGTGACTAAGAAAATGATGGGAAGACATGCTGGATGGTGGCATGTCTAACAATGAGGGGTGTCATGCTGGATGACTATATTGACAGTAATGGGGTGACGTGTTGTGGTGAGGTGAGTGGCACATTTGAGGGGCTGGTTATCTCTCGGTTATGATATCAGTGGTGCTATAGCTGTTAAAATCCTTAGATCCTTGAACACGTTCTACTTTGTCCTTCTCAGACAGTGACTTCTGGTTCCAGATGGATAGCTTGTACTCTGGCTCTACTCCCCAGTGCTCCAGGGGCCACACTGCAACCTTTGATCCTGAGACCAAGAAAGTGTTTGTGTATGGAGGGATGCGAGAGAAGTGCTGGCTCAGCAATGTTTATGTGCTGGACACTATGGACTGGAAGTGGATGCTGTTCACTGTAAGTACTGATTGCAGCCATGTGGTGGACTGGAGGCCACACTGTAAGAGGCTGACTGTTCTCTTTTATTGCAGGCCGCTGGGAAGGTGCCCACATTAGCCTATCACACGGCCACCATGTACCAGCAGGAGCTCTATGTATTTGGGGGTCTGTGTCCACAAGTGGGAGCGGATTCCGGAATCTGCACTAACACCCTTTATATCTTCAACCCAGAGTACAAGATCTGGTATCAACCTATTGTGGAGGGGGAGAGGCCTCTGCCCAGATACGGGTAAGGAACAGTCTGGGTAATCAGTTCGAACCATACTGAAAGCTGTGACCAGTTAATCAAGGCGGTAATGTACCATGTGACTGCAAGATATAGTGGGACCAGATTTGGAGGTGATAAAGGGATGAGGGCCTCCTGGTGTCTGGAATTAGGTAAAATGATGTGTTTTGGGATGTTATGGAGATGGGTTAAAAGCTACTTGGGATGTGATGAGTAATTATTAAATTCGGGGAGATGAAAGGACAAGGTTTTTCTGGTGTCTGTTGTGTAATGAGCATTGTTTAATTTTGAGGGTGATGAAGAGGCAAGGGTCTCCTGGTGTTTTAGAAGTGATAGGTAATCAGTTTTGGGAGTGATAAAAAGATGGTGGCTCCTGGTGTTTGGTAAGATAATAGAACAAAGGAGTTTGTGATGTGAAGAATAGACAGAGATCTCCTAGTTTTTAGGTTTGATTCACAAGGCCATATGTATATTGGGCCAGAGAAACGCCCATCTGAGTGCTATCTGACCTCCATGGACCCTGCATATTGTACGTCCTATTCTTGTTCGTAAAAATAGACAAGAATAGGGCATGCATCAATCTTTTTTTCACGTGGACCATCAGTCTGTGTCAAAAAACAACCATCTAAATAGCCTTATAGGCAGTTAAGGGGCTGTGGAATACATGGCCATGTGAATGGGCCCTTAGGGTGTGATAACTATTGATTAGTTTTGAGGTTAAGGAAGAGGCAGGGTCTTCTAGAATTTGTGTGTGTGTGTGTGTGATAAGTAATGATGGATTTGTTGGATGATGGGACAAAGAAGTCCACTGGTATTTTGGATGTGATGAATATTGATTAGTTTGGGGAAGATAAATGGACAGAGAGGGTTTCCTGGTGTTTAAAGTGTTGTGAATAATAATGGATTTTTAGGGGTCGTGATGAGTCTTGAGTCTCCTGGTGTTTGGAGTGCAATGCATAATAATGGGTTTTGGAGCGATAATAGAACAAAAGTGTCTCCCGGAGTTTTGGGTGGGATCTGTATTGATTAGTTTGAATTTAAACTGACCTCCCCACCCACCCCCAATCAGAAGCTGAAAATTGATATTGGTATCTACGGGAGATAATTACCCGCTATTTATGATATTCTTCCTTAGATCTTGCTCCTTGGCTGCTCTTTAGCTCTGCTATATTACGAAAGCTCTGTGCCAAAAGTTTTAGCTATAATGTCTACCTACAACTCTGTGTCATTGTTGATTCAGGCTGCCTCCTTTGCATCCTGAACCAATGTTTAGATGAGGGGTGTACCCCAGACTACTACAGATTAAGCATTGTAGCTAAATTAGTCACAGATCACAACTGTCCTAATAAAGATGAGCTAAAAGGTGTCCAAGAGACAAGATCTGAGGAAAAATAGACAATCATTCCCTGTAAGTAATGACTTTAATTTCAACTTTGAACTCCTCACTGTAGGGTCGCTTTAAGGAATAAATAGAGGTAAGGGAAGGGGGTCTCTAAATGCCATTCTTCTGCTCTTCTCTTGCAGACACAGTGCCACACTCCTCGGTAACAAGCTTGTTCTGTTTGGAGGTCGACGGTCTCCTTCTCCGGTTTATCTCAATGACATTCACATCCTGGACTTGGGTGAGGTTCTGTCTGCAGTGTAAAGCATGTGTATGTGTGTAACATCAATCATACCAGAGTACCAGCAATGCACTGCTCTACAGGTTACATGGAGTATACAGCAGTGTTTTATCCATCCTTGTCTGAGAGACCCTCTGCACGCTGGTGAGACTGCACCCCTACTGAGCATTTCATTATTTTCCCTCATCATCATATTCACATCTCCTACCCTCACTGTTTATAAACCTTGTATAATTTTGCCATTTCTTCATGTTCTGGAAGCTTCCATGCTGCCATGCAGGTGTCGGAGTACAAACTCCTCATCCATGGAGGTTGTTGTGGAAGCGGCTACTTGACAGATGCATTCATCTTTAATCTTGGTAAGAGTGAGAAGCATGATTAACCATGTTAGAAGCAGAAATTGCTCTTTTTTTTTTTTTCATTTCTTATTTTCATCTCCATTGACAGACGCATTTTTTTGTGACAATCAGTGTTTTGCTTTTTTATGTACTGTATAATGTACAAAAATTTTTTTTAAATGCAATTGCGCTATTTTTGGTGGATCTAGTTTTTACAGCATTCACAGTGTAGTAAAAATGGCATATGAACTTCATGCTATAGGTAAATATGATTACGGTGATAGCAAATGTATAGTTTTGCTTTTTTAGTGCTTTTGTATTTTTAAAGCGTAAGTTCCTTTTTCTTTTCACTTTAAAAATAAATTGCTTTCCCATGTCATTTTGAGACCCATAACTTTTTTTTTTTTTGTTGACCTGGCTGTGCAACTGCTTGTCTTTTGCAGCATGAGCTGTAGTTTTTAATTACCATTTTGGAAAGCCTCTTTTTTAGCACTTTTTAGTCAAATTCTTTTTGGAGCCAGAATATAAAAATGTTTTTTTTTGTTACTCATAAAATCCTTTTCTCGGATGCCCTTTGGGGGCCACAGCGAAGACCTTGGGTATAGCTCCTGGCACTATGAGGTGGACACTAAGCAAAGGAGGAGTTGATTCCTCTTAGCAGATCTTAGCAGATATTCCGCTCCTGTCAATCAGTTTGTACACAAGCAGTAGGATAGGAAAAGCCCATAGGCTAACTGAATATATAGCTTTACACAACTAAATGAAGACTTAAAACGGTAAGTACAGAGAAACAGCCAGTTCCCCCGAACAATGGGTGGGTGCTGTGTACCCCAATGAACATCTGAGAAAAGGATTTTAAGATAAAAAATCCTGTTTCCTCCGTGGGGCATTAGGGAACACAGCGAAGATCTTGGAAGTTCAAAAGCAATCCCAAGGAATGGGTCAAAATGACTTCTGCTGTGATCATGGTGATGCTGCCTGTAGAATCATGTGACCAAGAGCAGCATCAAAGGACGCAAAAGTATACACTCTGCAAAATATTGTGAAGGTATGAAGTGCACACGAGCTTGAGCCATAGAGAGCAGAAACGTTATGGGACACCCACCGGGCGTGGAGTGAGCCTTCACCCGAATGAGCAAAATCCTGCCCTTGGTACGATAGGCCTCCGTAATCATTGACCTGATCCATTGGGCGATGGTGGACTTGGAGGTGTCCAGACCTCAACAAGGGCCATCCTGAAAGGGGAACATAGAATCCAGATTCTGTACATGCAAGATGGAGTGCATGGACGACTTCAAGCTTGTGCAGACGATATTCCATAGGGTGTGATGGCTCTGAACAGAACAATGTCCTCATTGAGATGGAAGGACAAGACCACCTTGTGAAGATAGGATAGAACCAGGTGAAGGACAGCCTTGTCCTGATGAAGCACCAGAAAAGGAGACCTTCATGATACATGGCAAGCTCAGAGATGCGGTGGATGGAAGTCATAGCTACCAGGAAGGCCAGCTTCTAAGAAAGCAGATAGAGGAAAATGTCACAAAGTGGCTTGAATGTAAACAATTGTAAAGCATCTAAGACCAGATTGAGGTCCCAAGGTGCTGACTGAAGATAAGAAGGGACAGCACGTGTCACTCACTGAAGTAAAGTACACACTGCAAACTTGGAAGCCAGGGGTTGTTGGAAAAGGATTGGCAGTGCCAAGACTTGAGCCTTTAATAAACTGAGGCTCAAGACCAAATTCATGGCTGATTTAAGGAAAGGATTCTGGGAACAGAAAAATGCATGGGTTGCAGATTATGTTCTTCATTCTATGGTAGATTTGAGAGGAAGAAATTTTCCTGGCCCTGAGCATAGTCCAGACAAGAGTCCATGAATCCCTGTGTTTTCAAGACTGTGGATTCAACAACCATGCCGTCAAACATCGTGTATACAAATGCGGTCGAAGAGTTGAGCCCTGCCGCAGCAGATCCTGTCTGAGTGGCAGGGACCAGGGTGTGTCGACTAGTAGAAACCAATGATCATCGTATCAAGGACGACATGGCCAATCTGGCACTACGAGGATCAAGGGGATGCCCTCCATCTTGGCTTTCTTGAGGAGCTGTGAAATCAGAGGGTATTGATGGAAAGGCGTGCAGTAATGGGACATGGTTCTTTGGGATTGCCTGAGTGTACACCAGCTATGCTTGAGAATTGAGTTTGTGAGATGAAGAGTGGGAGCTGACTGTTAAGTCTGGATACCAACAGATCCACGTGCGGCACAACCCATCTGGTGCATGTGTCTGTGAAGTGCCCACTACCCTGGGTCTGTCTCTCTGCTGAGGAGGACCATCATCCAATTTTTCACTCCCGGAAAGTGGATGGCTTGGATGTGTTTCTCCACCCAGTGGAGGATTTCCCCTCCCTCCTCATCATTGTGCTTCTTGAGCCACCCTGTTGGTTTATGCTCGTGACGTCTGTTGTGTTGTTTGCCTGGACATGGATCAGATAACCAGCCAGAATCTGGGACCAATGTGTCAAGCACAGACGGATGACTCTAAGTTCTAGTATGTTGATATGGGTGGACGATTCTGAGTTGGACCATTCTCCTTGGACTGTCGGGACTGCCTAGGATGCCCTCCACCCCAGCCTAAGAGTGGTTGGGTGATATCAGCCACCAGTAGAGGGAATGACGGACCGAATGAGGACTTGCGTGATCTGTTCCAGCAAGCTAGCATGGTTCATTGAAGTGGGCAAGCATGAAACTGCGCATACGGTACTGTCTCAAACGTGGCTACCATTGAACTCCAGCACCCGCATTTCTTGGCAGGTGGAGACAGGAGTTTGTGACTGCAAAAGACGAACGCATTGCTGGAGAAGAGCAAACTTGCCTCTCCAGAGTTGTATCTTTACCTGAACTGTATCAAAGGACATACCGGGAAAGATGTACTGCCGTGACAGGATCAGGTTAGACTTTGGAGTATTGATGATCCACCTGAATTGCTTGAGTTGTCCAGCACTTGTTTGAGGCTCTCTTTGTTAGCCCTGATGGATGAAGCCTTGATTAGTATATTGTCCAGATGATGGATCGCTACTATTCCCCAGGAATGAAGAAGTGTTGCAACAGCTGATATGATTTATGTAAACACTCGGGGGGGGGGGGGGGGAGCTGTTGTCAGATGAAATGGCAAGACTGAATTTGAAATTATTTGGCTGGACTGCGAAACTAAAGTGCTGGTGGGACTAGTGAATCAGGATATGGAGATGGGCATCTTTGATGATTCGCCTTGCTTCATGGATGCAATCTCCACCTGGATGGAGTCCATACGAAAGCTGTTGAGGAACTTCAGAACTAGGACCAGGTGAACCGATCTGCCCTTCTCGGGGATGACAAACAGGTTGGCGTAAGCCCTCTTTTGCAGAGGCTACAAAATCTCGCTACAACATCATTGCTACAAAACACATGTATATGAAGCCAATGGCTTCCAATGAGTTTTCACAGGAGGGATGTTTTGTAACCTGAAAGATACATACATCACATACATGTGCTTTTGTAGCCCGTTCGAAAGAAGCCTAAAATCCAATAAAACATTTGCAAGAAGGAATGGAGAATACGTCTTGGTCAAGCAATTTTTTTATTTATTTATTTATTTTTCAAAACATCAAGGTTATTACTCTTGGGTCATGAATAGATATTAACAAACCATAACAGAAATGGCACAAAGTTTCATTACTAGAGTAATATACATTACAACAGAGGTAACGTAGTAAAAAGGAGGTGGGATTAGTCGGTTGGTAACTAGGGTACTGCCCTTCACCATGCCAAACAAGTTTATTTCACCTCCCTTGCCTCTTCACCATCCCACAACCCCAAACAACTCTTCAAGACCTTCCACTCCCTCCTCAGCCCCAAAGAACAGGCCCCTGTGACAGACCTAACTGCTGGAGAATTAGCTGCCTATTTCAAAGGGGGGGAAAAAAAAAAAGACAGCATCCGAAAAGAAATCTCTGAAAACTGCATGGCTAGCCCTGATTCCAGTTTCTTCAGCACTTACTCATTTTCTACGTTAGAACCAACCACAGAGGAAGAAGTCTCCAGGCTCCTTTCCACTGCCCGCCCCACCACCTGCGATAGTGACCCTCTCCCCTCCTTTGGTCTCTTTCCCCAGCTCTCATTACTCCCTCACCACAATCTCCAACCTCTCCCTAACCTCTGGCACTTTCCCCATCTCATTTAAACACTCCATTATATCCCCTCTGCTTAACAAACCAACCCTGGACCCAACTGATGCTGCCAACTGCCGACCCGTCTCAAACCTCCCCTTCATCTCCAAATTACTAGAACGTCTGGTCTACTCCCGCCTTACATGCTTTCTCTCTAACAACTCACTCCTCCACCCCCTCTAGTCTGGTTTCCACTCTCTACACTCGATCGAAACTGCCCTCACAAAAGTAGCAAATGACCTGATGACAAAGTTGAGAGGTGACTACTCCCTACTAATCCTCCTTGACCTGTCTGTTGCATTTGACACGGTCAAACCATGACCTCCTTCTCACTATGCTCCGCTCTATTAGTCTGAAGGCTACTGCGCTCTCCTGGTTCTCCTCCTACCTCATGGACTGCTCTTTCAGTGTCTCCTTTGCTGGTTCTATCTCCTCTCCAGTTCCTCTTGCTGTTGGGGTACCCCAGGGCTCGGTCCTTGGTCCCCTTCTCTTTATCTTTACTGCCCCAATTGGACAAACCATCCACAAAGTCTGCCTCCAATCCCATCTCTACGCTGACGACACCCAACTATACACCTCCTCTTGTGAGATCTCTGAATCATTCCTACAAAATATCACCGACTGTCTGTCCGCTGTCGTCTCTAACACTATGTCCTCCCTTTTTCTCAAGCTTAACCTCTCTAAAACTGACGTCCTCGTCTTTCCACCTTCCAACCTCAACATCTCTATTCCAGTGTCTGGCACAATCATAACCCCCAGACAGCATGCCCGCTGCCTTAGGGTCACACTAAACTCTGACCTCTCTTTTACCCCCCCCCCCCCCATATCGAATCCCTGGCCCGCCCAAATCGTAGCACATGCACTTCAGAAATATTGCTAAAATACGGCCGTTCCTCACCACAGACATGCTAAAGACACTCGTGGTTGACCTCATCCATTCTCGACTTGACTACTGCAACTCGCTACTCATTGGCCTCCCCTGCACCAGACTCACTCCAATCCATACTAAATGCAGCAGCTAGGCTCATTTTGTATCCAGACGTTACTCAGACGCCTCTGCACTATGCCAGTCGCTGCCTTGGCTGTCCATTCACTGCAGAACTAAATTTAAACTCCTCAACCTCACCCACAAAGCTCTGCATGGCGCTGCGCCACCATACATCGCCTCCCTTCTGTCAGTACACCACACAGCTCGCTCACACCGATCTGCTAACACAGTCAGACTAAAACCCCTGTAATACGAACCTCACATGCTCGCCTCCAGGACTTCACCAGAGCAGCTCCCATCGTCTGGAACGCTCTACGCCAAGGCATCTGGACAATTCCCAATGCACGAAATTTCAGATGTGCCTTTAAAAACGCACCTCTTCAGGGAAACACACCAAATCCCCTGACTTAGTCCCCCGCCCCTCCCTATGACTCCCCACACCTTCCACCGTACCTATCACATACGACCTCTACAGCTGCACCTGCTTACCGCCCCACCCAGTTTGCCTTCTAATAACTGATTTCCATATGAAATCCCCTATTGCCTGTTTCCTATTCCTCACTCCTCCCCCCACCCCCCCCTTTCACCTCCTGTACCACCCCCACCCCATTTGTTTCAAACTGAATGTACCTCACATTGTAATGGTTTTGCATTTATTCCATGCCTGTAAGCGCTGTGGAATAAGTTGGCGCTATAGAAATAAAGATTATCATTATATGTGCTTTGAACAAAGACCCATATTTCTGACCACTGAGAAAGGCTCCCTATTAAAAAGGAGATTCCCAGTCTATTCTGCGATATGTCTAGCCAGTAGGCAATTTCATCCTACCCATGAACCATATATATTCCCTTGTAAGAGAAAGATATTCTCTTTAGGTAAACCTCTATCTGGAGGAAAAAAGTAAGAGCAAAGTAAAAAGGAAGGGGAAAAAATGAGGAGAGGGGAAGGGGGAGGGAAGAGTACAAGAAGCATTGTATTTTGGAAAGATAGGAAAGGACATAGCCTGGAGGGGATGAAGCAATTCTGTTTGATTCTATGTTAGGTGCATTGTTCATACACAATTCTCTGCTTCTGTGGCTGGCAGGCGAGGGCGTCATGCTGCTATCCCTGTTCACTGAACTTATTTATTCTCTTCCAGCACTCCTAGGGTTAATTGCTTCTGGGCCTTCTGCTCAGCTGATGCACCTTTTCTAATCACCTCCCTATATAGCTGCCCTGGGCCTTCCAGTCAGTGCTGTAGTGTTGTTGTGTGATTTGTGTCCATAACTCTATATTTAGCCGCTGCTCCAGCAGTTTCCCTACTACCTTGCTTATGTTCTGTGTCCTGGGTTTGTGTATCCTGCTGTCTGTTATCCTTGTGAGTCTGCTTCTCGGTTTATCCTTGTCAGCCTGTTCTCCCCGGTATTATTCTGTTGTTTGTTTTATAGGTGCTCTCTCCTGTGAGGGTCAGTCAGCGCCTAGAAGATGACCGTGGGGTCGTCCTTATTGGGGCAAGAGCTCTGCTTATAGGCAGGGGTTTTCCTCTCCTGGTTATTAGTTCAGGGCAAGTTACTTTCCCTAGTTTCCATCTGTATACGGGGTTCGTACATCCGGTATCTTACCTCCCACGCTGAGGGCAGCTGTCAACCATGCTGGACTGGATCATCACCTACCCGAAGGTTGACACAGTGGTTCCACATCCACATCCACAGTCGTTACATTCTAAAACTGTGATTTTTAGAGCTCTCGTGCATTTAGAAATTGTAGATCTTATGGAACGCTATAGAATCCTGGAATTCTATCCAGTAATATCAAGTTTTCCTGAATTTATCATGTGTACCTTTTACCGATGCAGTCAGGTCCTCCATCCCCATGGTCTCATAGACTATGTTAAACCAAATCGAAATGGAAGGAGGCACAGTTTTCCACCATAATCTAGGGATACACGCTCTTGCTGTGTTCACCAGATGATATACCATACTGGGAGAGTATGGATGGATCAGACCGTGGAGAAGAAGCAAAAACTGTGGGTGGGTAAAAAGAAAATTTATCGCTCGTCCTGAAGAGATTATCTCACACTCAGGAATCCTAGCTGTTAGTGAATCACATGTCCCTGAAGAGCAGAAGACAGTCCTCCACTCTGGATGACCTGGTTGGGGACCACACTTCATGCCAAGGAGGACTTTGCTGAGGGTTTGGTTGCTTGAGGACAAGGGCGCCAGGAATGATGGGCACCCTTGAGCGAAGAGAGGAACGAAAGGCAGGCTTTTTTTTTTCTTGGTAGTGTACTTATGAGAGAACCTGTATTGCAGAAGTTGAAAACTTTTCCAACTGTCGCCTCAGAAATTATTTTGTCTAGGAGGCTGTTGAAGAGGAGAGTTTCTGTAAAGGGAAGTCCTGTAGGACGGTGTTCCCCAACTCCAGTCCTCAGGGACCGGCGACAGGTCCTTTTTTTTAGGATTTCCTCAGAATTGCACAGGTGATGTAATTATTGTTGGTGCCTCAGACATTGCTACAGGTGTACTCATAGGATATCCTGAAAACATGACCTGTTGGTGGTCCCTGAAAACTGGAGTTGGGGACCCCTGCTGTAGGAGACTTTTTTGAAGTGAGGTCAACAGGCCAACACTTTTGCCACAAAGTGCAATGGATTGCCACATCAAGTACAAAGGGGCAAGACAGCATCCAGGGAAGCCTCGTAGATGAATTTGCCTGCCCTTTGAGAGCTGAAGAGCCGCTGTAGAAGAGGATTCGGCACAGTTGTTTTGCCCATTTGGATGTGGCCCTACTGACCCATGATGAGGTAAAGAGCGGATGAAGGGCTGACCTAGTCACCTCAAAAGACAACTTGGCAGTTTTTTAGCAGTCTATTATGCTGGTCATAAAAGAATGACACATCTGCCATGGGCAAGGTAGTGCATTTGGACAAGGGAGACCCTGGTGCATTCATTGATAGTGAAAAGGACCAATTTAATTGATTCCCTACGGAACAGATGTAAAACTTCTAAGTGCTTAGGCTTGAGGAAACGTTTACCTGGAGCAAACCATTCTTAGCTACATCTTGCCTCCTTTTGGTGGGGAAGGGGAGCACAGGGATCCGAGCGAGATATTCGCTAGCAACCCTGTATCCCCTCCTCAGTAGGGGGATTCTGTCATCATGTGAATACACAAAGTTCAAAGAACTCCAGGATCTTTATGGTCTGCCTCCTATAGATACTAAGCCAAAACTGATTTAGGTGAGTGGCTACAGGAGGGGGTATAGCTGATAGGCGTCGTCAACTCTTCCTTTGTATAGTGTCCCCTTATAGTGGCAGGAGCTATACTAAAGGTCTTTGCTGTGTCCCCCAAAAAGACCAAGCTGAGAAAAAAAACTCCATTTTGGCATTCCATTTTTTTTTGTTCTTTTAATGGCCTTCACTGTGCGGGATAAATATTATATTTAAATAGCTCACACTCTTAAACACAGACATATCAAATATGTGGGGTTGTTTAATTTAGTTTTTTATGGGAAAAAGGTGGGGGAGGGGGTCAAATCTTTTTTTTATTTAACTGTTAAAAAAAAATGTTTGTATACAAGTCCCTGCAGGGGACTTGAACTTGCGATTATTTGATTGCTTGCACTTTCTGCAGTATATAGCAATTTTTGATTATGCCTTTCAAGCACTGCCACAGGTAGGTCTTGATAGGCTTTTATATGTGGCAGCCTTCAGCAGGCTGTCATGCTACCCCTCTTGCTACATTACTTTGGGTGCCAATGAGGCCTGAGAAGGGATCACTCTCTCAAGATGACTACTTAGACACACAGTTAGCTTTGATAGAGGCATCTACACAGTTAACTTCTACAATCAAATCTAACTGATTGCATGAGCTACCAGCGGCTGTCAGAAATAGCCACTGGGTATGGAGCGGACTCCATTCCATATACACTACAGGACCAAAGGACATTTACCTGCATTTGGCCGTTCTTAAGTGCTTAAGGTTCTGGTACATCACACTCAGTCTTTATAGAGTCTGTTATCGTATATGCTGGGGAGAGGCGCCCCAAATCTCATTAAGGTTATTACCTAGACACAGAAAAACTAAACTAGAAAAAAACAAAAACAAAAAACATGGTTTATCTAATCTGCCCACATAATATCAATGAGAACTCCACCTGCAATTACCAGTGCCAGCCCCTACAGAGGGGTCAGCACTAACTGCTTCCACTCTGTATCCATGTGTTGTGGCACTGACAGCAGGGGGAGGGGGTGCTGATCAAGTAATCGACAAGGGTCCTGATCTGATCAACTACTGATAACCTATATCATGGATAGGTCATCGATGGTACTGGAAAATCTCTCAAATACTGTAAATGGACAAAAAAAGAACATTCCTCATTATCAGTGCAATTATCACACAACTATAGCCAGAATGTCAGCCCTGAGTCTATTCTGGGAGAGCAGGATCGGGTGCCTGGAGCAGCCCTGGTTACAGCTCTGGTGGGAGCATTCAAATTCTAATTATCAGTTGATTTTTATTTTCTATGACAGACACCTTGTCCTGGAGCCCAGTCAGGTTTGGGAGGACCTCCCAGCTGCCCCGTGCTGGCCACACCCTGCTCAACTTAACTTCTTCATCCCTAACAGATTCTGACAAAGAGAAATGTAATGGACGGAGTTTGTGCAAAGGCCTCATTATTGGAGGATCTAATGGATCTGGGACTTTCTACAATGACAACCCCATGTTTCAGCTAGACTTGAACACCTGCTCCATTGATTATTTAGTGCGGAGGCGACGATACTGAAACAGTGGGCGTCCATCCAAGTGAAAGTAGTTTATTATGTGAACACCTACTGCACACTTTCACTTATTACTCTAGCTTCATTTATGATGGCTGGCACCTCCCATGAGGTTCCTCTTTCCCAATGGTTGCCGTTTCTCTGGTCTCCAGTCCATATTATGCTTGAAAATCTTGCGGTGTATCTGGCTGAACGGAGGGATGACTGACCTGAAATGCCTCCAGCTGGAGCAGAGCCTCATTAATCCTGGAGATTGTGGGGTATGGGGTCATACTGACCTTATATCTAAAATAGAAAGGTGATAAGAAGTAGAAAGATGACTATGTACAATCTGGGATGCACATGAGGGATCCTGACACAGTGCAAGGAACAGACCAAGGGAACCATAACTGAAGTTTGCAATTAGGAGGTACTTATTTTTATGCGTACAGCAGACTCTTTTGCCATAGTGGTTAGTGCCAAATGACATACATAGACTGTGCATACGTGGTAGGTCCTATTATTAATTAATACGCTTCGGTTAGTGGTTTTTTTTTAACAGGGGTTATCCAGGTGCAGACAACCTTTTTAAAATAATTGCTGTATGTATGTTAATAAAAGCAGCTGTACTCACCCATTCGTTCCCACAGTCCACCAAGCCTTAGTTTACAAACTCCAACCATCTGACCGCTGCAGAGGTGATGCGCCATACTCCTGCCATCAAGGTTCCCATCATCTGGGCTGTGATGCCAGGACAATGGCATGTGACAGCTGCAGTGGTCAAGTGGTTAGCCATTTGTAAACAAAGATCGGGAGGACAACGGAAGCTGCAGCACTGGATGGCCACAGGAACGAATGGGTCAGCATGGCTGCTTTTGTTAACATTTGCAGCATTTAAATAAAAAAAATGTAAAAAAATCTGCACCTTGACAACCCCTTTTAACGTACACGGCCACAGTGTCTATTGAAAAAGCCTATGTGAAATGTATATTTAGGATGCTCCCAGTCCATAGGCCACAGGTCATATGTTAAAAAAATATATTTATATTTATTTGCTGTAGTATTCTTCACCTTTTAGGCACTTTCTGGGTTACTTGGACCACTTTTGATACATTAGAGAACTTTTAAATATAGATAAATAAGGGTGGTTTCACACTTGTTTTGAGGATTCTACTTTCCTGCTCCATACTGGGCGCAGGAAAGGGGAATTCCAGTGGCCAAATGAGTCAGTGTCTTGATGGAACCAAACAGCGTCAGACAGACCCCATTGACTATAATTGGGTCCATCCGCTTTTCATCCAGCTGCTGAACTTAAGAAAAAGCGCTGCATTCAGCACTTCTTCCAGTTTTTTAAACCAGATCTGCACCAATACTTTCGGCCAGATGTGAGACAGGTCTATCAATAGCGGTAGATAAAGTGTATTGCTGTACTTCTATTGCCTACTGACAGGTCATCAAATGGATTAGTGAGAATCCGTTGTTCGGATCCCTACCAAATCGGCCGATTCTTAAGGCCACTGTCACTGCGGTCATGAAACAAAGCGTTGACCATAGCGGCCCAGGTTGTATTGCAGCATAGATCCCATTGAACTCAATAGGAGCTGCCCCTGCAGTACTAACCAGGGCTGCTGCGCTATGGTCAGTGTTTCTGCTTCCAGGGCTGACCGCAGTGACAGTGTCCCTAGGATCTGAGCGGGACTCCCTGCTGACCTGCTTGTCATCATTCGAAAAAATTAAGGAAGGCTGTTGGTGACTGACATTTTTATCTTGTGCTGTTGACCATCATGGTAATATATTTTCAGAGATTTTGTAATAAAGGTTTATAATTTTAAATATATTCTTTTGCAGTTGAGTTGGCTCTTTAGAGTTTTTTTTTCTGTGTGAATTAAAGGGGTTGTCCCGAGGCAGCAAGTGGGTCTGTACACTTCTGCATGGCCATAATAATGCACTTTGTAATGTACATTGTGCATTAATTATGAGCCATACAGAAGTTATAAAAAGTTTTATACTTACCTGCTCCGTTGCTGGCGTCCTCGTCTCCATGGTGCCGACTAATTTTCGCCCTCCGATGGCCAAATTAGCCGCGCTTGCGCAGTCCGGGTCTTCTGCAGTCTTCTATGGGGCTCCGTGTAGCTCCGTGTAGCTCCGCCCCGTCACGTGCCGATTCCAGCCAATCAGGAGGCTGGAATCGGCAATGGACCGCACAGAAGAGCTGCGGTCCACGGAGGAAGAGGCCATCTTCAGCGGTGAGTAGAGAAGTCACCGGAGCGCGGGGATTCAGGTAAGCGCTCCGGTGAGCTTTCTTTACCTCCCTGCATCGGGGTTGTCTCGCGCCGAACGGGGGGGGGGTTGAAAAAAAAAAAAAACCCGTTTCGGCGCGGGACAACCCCTTTAAGTCCAAGATTATGCTGTTGGTCAGTAGGCATTATATATAAATTCCTGCCCCTCATCTTATTTAACCCCTTTATATTTTGGACCTTCATGCCCGGAGCAAAACTTCACCTTTTGGAATGCTATTTTAAAGGAAAATTTCCACAAAACCACAGTGAAATGTGCCACTGTGTGGAAAATTCTGAAGCAAAATCCACATTTCTGACATAATGGAAAAATAAGGTTAGCAATTATACATCAAAATCTGCATTTAGGGATGTAGAATTTGGTGTGGAATTTTCTGCAATGCAAACTCTGCTGCTTGTCGCAAAACTATTCAGCCCGTATGAAAGGTCCATAAAGATGACTATTTTTAATCTAACCTGAAATGTTGCAACAATGTTAAAATTGGAGTAGATATTTTTGTAGTTTTTTTTGTGGGGAGGCGGGGAAAAAAATAAATATTTTTTCTCCTTACTGATTTTTCTGTGCTACGTTTTTAAGGTGGGTATTTCAATTAATCACTCCAAAAACTAATCCCCTCATTCTCCCATATAGAACATCACACAACTGTAACATTATATAATGTAGGATGTTGCAATAGTGGTGAAAACAAAAACCCTGTTTTAGCTATGAATATATTTCCTCTCTTAGCTTTAGCCACAGCCTCTGAATGATAGTCATCCAAGTACAAAACTTTTTATTTTAAGTAAAGGCGCAAAAGCAGATGGACTCGGGGTAGAACAGAATAAAATTAGTGGATGGGGGTAATCTATATATATAAAGCTGAAAGCCCTCACTCACTGACTGAGTGACTGACTCGCCAAAAGTTCTCCAACTTCCCAATATCGTAGAAACATGAATTTTGGCACAAGCATAGATTATCTCCAAAATAGGAAAAGTAATTGGGTCCCAACTTGATTATTCAATTCTAGCGCAAAAGAATTGGCGTCGAAATTTAACATACATAATCTAAATCTCTCACTTCCCAATGTCATAGAAACCTAAAACTTGGCACGGGCATTGATTATGTCATAAATAGGAAAAGCTAATGGGTCCCAACTTGATTGTTCAATTCTATGCGCAAAAGAATTAGCGTCCAAATTTTACGTACGGAATCTAATTTTCTCACTTTCTGGTGTCATAGAAACGTGAAATTTGGCACGAGTATTGATTATGTTATAAATAGGAAAAGTTCATAGGTCCCAACTCCATTATTCAATTCTATGCGCAAAAGAATTAGCGTCCAAATTTTACGTGCGGAATGTAATTTTTTCACTTTCCGGTGTCATAGAAACGGAAAATTTGGCACGAGCATTGATTATGTCATAAATAGGAAAAGCTAATGGGTCCCAACTCGATCATTCAATTCTATGCGCAAAAGAATTAGCGTCCAAATTTTACGTGCGGAAAGTAATTTTCTCACTTTCCGGTGTCATAGAAACGGGAAATTTGGCACGAGCATTGATTATGTCATAAATAGGAAAAGCTAATGGGTCCCAACTCCATTATTCAATTCTATGCGCAAAAGAATTAGCGTCCAAATTTTACGTGCGGAAAGTAATTTTCTCACTTTCCGGTGTCATAGAAACGGAAAATTTGGCACGAGCATTGATTGTCATAAATAGGAAAAGCTAATGGGTCCCAACTTGATCATTCAATTCTATGCGCAAAAGAATTAGCGTCCAAATATTACGTACGGAAAGTAATTTTCTCACTTTCCCGTGTCATAGAAACGGGAAATTTGGCACGAGCATTGATTATGTCATAAACAGGAAAAGCTAATGGGTCCCAACTCCATTATTCAATTCTATGCGCAAAAGCATTAGCGTCCAAATTTTACGTACATAATCCAAATCTCTCACTTCCCAATGTCATAGAAACATGAAATTTGGCACAAGCATTGATTGTGTCATAAATATGAAAAGTTAATAGGTCCCAACTCGATTATTCAATTCTAAGCGCAAAAGAATTAGTGTCCAAATTTTATGTACGTAATCTAATTCTCTCACTTCCTGATGTCATTTTATATGAAGGAAACGTCGCATGGTTACCTCCACGTGGTGTTTCCTGGGTAACGCAGAGAAATATGCAAAATGGTGAACATATGTTTTTCCTCAGTATCTCTAAAGTAACCACGACTTCATAAGATTTTCCATGTGAACACCAGATAAACACCAGTACCAAATTAACTCGGACGAAGCCGGGTATATCAGCTAGTTATGTTATATTTTGCGTAACACTGTATGTGACAGAAAATGTAATATTACATAGACACCTGTCGCTCAAGCAAAACACGTTCATGTCATGCAGGATGTGGTGTACGTGGGATTGAAGAAATGTGCATTTATTTGGGGGGGGGGGGGGGGGGAGGCTACTTTTATTTGTACTATATTTATTTTACTATGAGGCACAGGTTGGCAGGGAACACATGACCTGTTTCCTGCTGTCCCCACATACAGATCAGTGACATAATGGATAAAAGACGCCTAAGATCACTGTTGGTAGTGATCTGTAGTCTAACACATGCAGAGAGATTGCACTGTCTTTTGTGCATATGCAGAAGGAATTCTTGTGATGCCATTCTTGATGTCACAGGATTCTCTAGCAACCACCCACATGAGGAAACAGAGCTTCCACTTTCGGGTTGAACACATCCTATACTGTTAGTTTCTGTTAACACATCCCATGCTGCAGCAATCTGAGTCCCTGCAGCACAGGAGTAGTCAGCTGTCACAGTAAGGGCTCATTCACACGGGTGTATTGTCACCGCATATTACATAATCTTATTTCCCGTGCATAAAACATGGTGAATGGAGGCAATGAAAGTCAATGGACTTTCATTCTTCCAGTCACACCTGCGTGTGGGCACTGCGTATCGATACGTAGGAGAAATAAATTGAAGCATGCTCTATTACTCCACGTATCATACGCAGCCCTTGAATGGGCTACAAATGGAACGCTGTACATCCGCATCCATGAAAAAATAAAATAATCACACTGTGCATGCCCGTGACATCAGATTCCCAGCTTGCGCAGTACCAATCACAGGCTGTATGTGGTCTCTGCCAGCAGAGCGTATGAGCTGTAATGCGTACAATGCTGCAGGAGCCCCGCAGCGTTGTATGCATTCGCCTATGTAAATGAGTTCTAAGTAACATTGGGACCTGTTTCATGTCCTGATGTTACTCACTGTAACAGCTAATCACTCCTGTGCTGCAGGGACCCACCGATTGTGGCATTCCGGCAGCATCGGATGTGTTGACAGAAACTAACAGCTTCTAAACTAAAGTCTTTGTGTCAGTACTGGACCAAAGATGGTTACTTACAGCCATAACTGGAACTTACTGAAGCTGGAAGCCAGCTGTGGCCAAGGAAAGAAGAACCAAACTATATGGCAGCTTTGCAATCTGACACTCCAAGCTACCGAAAATTCACGTGAGGTGGTTGGAAGGTGTTTAAGAGGCTGACCCACAAATGTTTACCTCCTATGCACAGGGAAGGTAAATGTATGAGCCCTGGGATTCCCACTGATCACGAGAACAGTGGTATCAAGTCCTCCATTTGAATGGATTTGGGTCCCTAGGGCTCATTATAAATGATGGTAGGCGTCACAGTGATCATACACCTATCATCTATCCTGCACATAGGTGATAAATGTTTGTTGGCCAATGCCTATAAAAGGCACAATAGCCTGTTTTTCCCATCCAGAGATGACTTAACAGTAGAAAGGAATATCAGCCAGATGGTACTTTAATAGAATGTGGAACTGCAAGGGTCCTTAGTAGAACAGGCAAGAAAAGCATCTGACATACTATATGTACATTGTCTCACCTGTCAGCATTGGCTACTTGAGGAACTAGACACAGATCAGCCATTGTTACCTGCAAACAAGGAGAAAAACTGATGAGTGGGTTCCCTGTGGGGACACTGACTAGGGAAAGACTGAGGAGATAGGTTTACCTTTTCTAAGGTTCCACAAGTAAGGGTACTTTTACAAATAGCGATAATCGTTCGCCCGAGCAACAGATGTCACGTTTTTCTTGTTTGCTCGGGCAGTCAGTTTAAAACACACAATGTTTTTTTACAGGTTCGTTCAGTGCACTGTACCAGTGTATAAGAATTACTGAACGATCGTGTTTAACCCATTCCAGCTCCAGGACGTAAGGGTACGTCCTGGCAAGCGGGGTACTTCCTGCAACTGGACGTGCCCTTACATCATGTGGAGAGGGCGAGATCAGAAGAGATCTCGCGCTATCCAGCAGCGGGAGCCGTCTGTCACCGATAGCCAGCCTCCTGCTGCTACAGTGGGGGTGCATTGGAGCAGCGACTCCCGCTGTTAACCCCTTCCTATGTAGATCGCGGCATGGGAAGGATTCACATAGGGAGCGCACTACCTCTGTGATGTCATCAAGCTCTCGCGATGTAATTGCAGGTAGCCGGCTGGTTGCCATGGTAACAGGACGCCACCTACAGGCATCCTGTATTACCACTGCCTATGATCGCTGTAATAAGCGATAAGGTATTGCAGGAGAGAAGTCCTGCAATGCCTTATCATAGTGATCATCGGTGCTATGGTGTAAGTCCCCCAGAGGGACACACGTAGTGTAAAAAAAAAAAAGTTAAAAAAACTGTGCTTTTTCTCATTAGCATAAAAGAAATAAAAAAAAAAACAAAAAAAACCCACACATATTTGGTATCATCGTGTACAATAAGTTGAACATTCTTTTTATCCTACACGGCAAAAAGCGTAAAAAAAAACCTGAGGCAAAATGCTAATTTTTAGCATTTTGCCTCCCAAAAAAAAGCAATAGAAGTGATCAAAAAAAGCCGTATGTATCCCAAAATGGTACCAATACAAACTATAGCTCGTCTCGCAAAAAATACACCCACACAGAGCTCCGTCCATGGAAATTAAAAAAGTTATAGGACTTTGGATGCAGCGATTCACAAAAAAAAAAAAATCCAAAAAAAGGGTTTTTATTGCAGAAAACTGGAAAAACCTAAAGAAAAATAAGAATTTTGGTATCTTTGTAATGGTGCCGACTCGCAGAAAAAAATTTGGCAGTTATGCTACATAATTAACGCTTTAAAAAAAAAAAAAAATCTATGGCAGAATTCATGATGTGTTTTCTCTCCCTGCGATTATAAAAAAAAAATTTAGTTTTACTATATAGTCTATGTACCCAAAAATGGCACCAATAAAAACTACAGTTTGCCATGCAAAAAACAAGCCTTCATACGGCTGCGTCAAAGGAAAAGTAAAGCAATGGCTTTTGAAAAATGAAGATAAAAATCTGACAAAACCGTTGCGTCCTTAATAGAGATGAGCGAACGTACTCGGATAAGCACTACTCGTCCAAGTAATGTGCCTTATCCGAGTACCGCTGTACTCGTGCAGAAAGATTCGGGGCGCTCCGCTGCTGACAGGTGAGTCGCAGCGGGGAGCGGGGCAGAGCGGCCGGGAGAGAAGGAGAGAAAGATCTCCCCTCCGTTCCTCCCCGCTCTCCCCTGCAGCTCCCCGCTCCGTAGCGCGTCCCGAATCTTTCTGCACGAGTACAGCGGTACTCGGATAAGGCACATTACTCGGACGAGTAGTGCCTATCCGAGTACGTTCGCTCATCTCTAGTCCTTAAACCTAAAATAGGCCATGTCCTTAAGGGGTTAAACCGAATAGGCAAATGATAATTTTCATGCTTGCAGGGAATGAACGCTAAGCAAATCATTGTTCAACTATTGGCCGTGTTTAGACTGAACAATTATCGTTAAATAAAATTGCTGGATCGCTCAAATTTGAACGATATTGGTTCTGTGTAAATGAATCTTATACATCCCGCAATGGTCACCCAAACCCACCCAGCCCGTGTTGTACCTCATCACCCACGCAGTATTTTCCGGAAGTCTCCTGCAGCGACATCTCCAGAGCTACAAGAGGAAGAAAAGCAGTTACTGGAGGCTGTTCAACATGCAGCTGGAGAAACTGGTGTAGTGCTTCCACTGTTAGCCTAAGGCTGCATTCACACGAACGTATATCGGCTCGGTTTTTTTTTTGCAATGGGGGAGAGGCGGGACAGGGCGGGGCTAATTCTCGGAACTTGGCCCCGTCCCGCCTCCTTTCATTGCAAATAGTGCAGAGGGGTGGAGAGGGGGCAGGAGCTCAGTTCCTGCTCCTGGCTCTTCCAACCTCCCCCCTGTAGATGAGGACGACGTATATTGGCTCGGCGTGAAAACCGAGCCGATATACGTTCGTGTCAATCCACGCTAAGGGTGCATTCAGACGATCGTATATCGGCTGGGTTTTTACATCCAGCCGATATACGGCATCCCTCTGGAAGAGCCAGGAGCAGTGCACTGAGCTCCCGCCTCCTCTCCACCCCCTCTCCGCCCCTCGTCACTATTTGCAATGGGAGGGGGTGGGGCGGAGCCAAGTTTCTGGACGTAGCTCTGCCCCTGTTCCGCCCCCTCTCATTGCAAATAGTGGCGAGGGGAGGAGAGGAGACGGAAGCTCCGTGCACTGCTCCCCGCTCTTCCAGCTTCCTCCCCCTGCAGAGAGGGACGCCGTATAACGGCTGGGCGTGAATACTCGGCCGATATACGGTCATGTGAATGCACCCTAAGGCCCTTTTACATGGAACAATTGTTCCAAAAATGATTCAAACAAGCGAAAATGAACTTTAACCATTCAGTGTAAACACTGCCAACAAGTGAACAATAAATTGTTCAATTTTCGCTTATTTTACGCAGGCAAAAAAAACCTAATTGTCTGCTCGTTCACTTATTCAGTTTAAATACTAATTGGTCATTCTCATTCATTTCTACAGTGAACATCTTCTCATTTGACCGAGCCAACGATGTATCTGCCTGTATAAACAGCTGCCCAACCAAACTGATATTCGCTCTTCCAAACAATAATAGTTTGGTGTAAACGAATCTTTAGTGAATTGCACTGTAAGCAGTTTCCTCATATCCCTCATCACACTTTCTTATTACATATCTGTGAGGAGTCACACTTTGTCCTTAATAAGCAACAGGCTGCTGATGGAACCTGCATAGTAGAACTGGTTTCAGAAGGTGCATGTTATGTATTATGGCCACAACACAGAAATCCCCAGTGTTTTATTGGGGAGCTCCACCTAGGACCCTACAAGTGGGGGGGGTGCATCCAGGTTTTGTGTCCACATAACAGTCTGTATCTGGTCCAAAGGGCTTATTTACGCAAGTGGATTTGTTCTGCGTATTACACATGCAAAACTTGCGTGCAAATTTCTGTCACACAAAAAAAAACTAAACACAGCATGTCCTACTTTGTGTGCATTGTGCATGAAAAACGGCACATATTAAACTTAATTGCCCATTGAAGTCAATGGGAGCATAGTTAGTCCTTCAATACAGAATGATTAGTTCAGTTGATCGCTGGTTCGTGCAAAACTAGATGATAATTGTTGAGTGTGAACACTGCCAGTAGCTCTAGGTCTTACCTTGGAATCCTTTCATGATGAAATACTGCGCCCACTCCAGCTTCCCATCTCCCACTTTCTGCAGCACGAACAGATTCTGGAGAGACAGACATATCAGATTAACTAAGGCTGGGCTCACATGAGTGTTTGCATATGACTCAGCGTTTTACCACTGTGTGGGCTGGCGGTGGGCAGGCTATTGCTGCGTAGGGCAGTGATTTTGCGCTGCACATGACAGCGTATCTCACACACACTGTCATGCACAGTCTGACTTATTTATTTTTTTATTGTAATGTAATTGTGTGTGTAGAGCATTTATTACGCACCCACAGAAAACAATAGAGTGTAATACGCGGTGAAATAGAACATGTTGGTTTTTTCTTGCGTATTATACGCAATTTAAAAGTAAAAGAAAAAAAAAAAAGACACTAGCGTGAGTGGGTCAATGAAAACCAATGTGCTTTCACTTACTCTGTTCACCGCGTACTACGTGCCCTAAGGGGGAAGGTGCACTGCACAGTGTATTGTGTCTCTAAGAGGAGCTTTACCTGTAGAGGTTGGATCCCAGAGGTAATGTGATCACTTAGCATCCTACATTGTGCTCTCTTGATGGGGTCTTTTGGAAGCAATGGGGGGAGTGGTCGTGTCTCCTCCAAGTATTCAATAATGGCGAGCTGCAGGGAATAAAGAGGGTGACAACTCCACATACACACAATATAATGAGAGGACAAGTAGTCAGGCAGGACAACTCTTATCTCTACACATTACTATACAGCTGCTTCACCAGGCAACTTTTACTACGTGCCTCACTTATTCACACCTAGAACTGTCACCTGTGCCAAGTGTATGATGGGTGAGATCCCATGTTTTAGCCAACAGCCCAGGACTTACAGGGGTTTGCTATAATATGGAGAAATGCTCTATAAGGGCTTCTGCACACTTGCGTTTTTCTTGCGCGTTTTTCTTCACGCGATCGTCAATGGGACTTTCTAATGTTAAAAACGCATCGCAGGTTTGTGCTTTGCAATTTTTGTGCGATGCGTTTTTAACATAAGAAAGTCCCATTGACTATCGCGTGAAAAAAACGCGCAGGGAAAATGTAAGTGGGTATATTAATCCTAAAGGGCTCCTTTCGACTGGCCAGGTAATCACACATTTTCAGTGCAATGCGAGAGTGCGAGCTCTCGCAGGAAAGTCTCACACACGTTGTTCTATGACAACCTTTCCACTAGTGATGTTTAAGGGCAAGCTGCAATGTGAGGATTAAAAATTGTTTCAGCGTTTTGCATTTTTTTGTCGCCCATACAGTGCAATGGCAAAACAGATTCTCGCAACGCAAAAGCTTGCAATTTTGCAGTGTTGCGATGCGATTTTAACATTGCGATTTTCTCGCAGCGATATCGCTATCACCAGTGGAAAGGAGCCCTAAGGGTGGATTCAGACGACCGTATATCGGCTCGGTTTTCACGCCGAGCCGATATACAGTGTCCTTGTCTGCAGGGGGGGTAGGATGGAAGAGCCAGGAGCAGGAACTGAGTTCCCGCCAACTTTCCGCCCCTTGCCACTATTTGCAATAGAAGGGGGCGAGACAGGGCGGAGCTAAGTCCCGTCACTGAGCTCCGCCCCATCCTGCCCTCCCATTGCAAATAGTGGTGAGGGGTGGGGAAGGGGCGGGAGCTCAGTTCCTGCTCCTGGCTCTTCCATCCTCCCATTCCCTGCAGACAAGGACACTGTATATCGTCTCAGCGTGAAAACCGAGCCGATATACGGTTGTCTGAATCCACCCTAAGGGTTATTCACAAAGATGCAGTCTTGCACAAATTATGGCAAAATGTGATTTGAATGCAACATTTAAACATTCCTAAAAGATATTGACTAGTGGTGGGAGGTATGATCTGGTGCCATTGTAGGGTGCCCGTGGAGACATGCCCCATCCACCTGTATACCCAATATAGTACAGTACCTGCACATGGAGCCTAGTAGTAGCAGCTGTAAGTGATTGGTACTCACCCTCCCTGATTTCATGGACACCAGTGCATACTGGTGAAACACTCACCGACTGGCTGATGGTGACCCCATCGATCCTCAGTGCTGGAACTTGTTGCATGGGATTCACACGCTTGAATTCATCTGTCAGCTGTAAGCACATGTCAATCACCATGATGGCAGCACACAGTGAACTCCCCCCTTCCTCCAAAATATACAATCTTCCCTCTGAGAATGGCTGTAAAGTAGCACTAGACCAAGGTAGGCAGCCCTGATAACCCCTTCTTCCTTCCTGGCACTCCCAAAAGCCCAGCATATATTCATACTGCCCAAACTCACCTGCTGCCCACCATCCTGGATCAGATTGATTGGGCATTGGTCAAACTGTATGCCCTTCAGAGCCAGAGCTGCGCAGGCACAAAGAGACACATCAGACTACAAGTAGAAGAATGTGGACTTATCCAGAGCAGAGTGCAGTATACTCACCGATCCTGACCCTCCATGAGCAGGAACTGCGGAAGTAGCTAAACAGGAGAGGCTGCAAGAAGAGCAGAGCGGGTCACATATGATGCCTGATGTACAGACCTCTAATATACTGTATATGTCCCGGGAGCCCAGAACCTCACCTTTTCCACAGCTGCCATCACTGCACATATGGGGGAGAAGCTCTGTGTGACCAATCTGAACACAGCGCAGGATCCTCCCCTGGCAGACTTTACACCATGTGTAGCACATTAGGGAGCGGGCTGCAATGCCAAAGTGCAAGCAGGAAGCAGCCGCTAACGGTGAAGTGATGACAGAACATTCCCTCCGCTGTGCAGTTATCTGCGGGACTACTATCCCTCCACAGTGCACAACCCTGCCACACTATTCTCTGCTTCTAGAGTGTGAAATCCCCCCAATATATAGGGGGGGCACTCTGCTAGCATTGTTGCTTATGGAGCTAGAGGTTGTGAGGGCACTATTGGCATTAGTGGTTACGGGGAGTGACTTCGCTATGGGTTCGTTTACAGCAAATTTCCAAGTTCGCTCATGCAGCCTGTTTATGCAGGCAGATACACCGTTGGCTTGTTCTAACGCAAAATCGCTTAGTCATTCACATTTGCTGTATAAGTGAATGAGATCGACTGAACGATTAAGGGGTTAAATACCAGTGACCTGTCCAAATTTTAGAAATCTGACGTGTCACTTTTACATTGCATAAGACTAGTTCCACACGGGCCAGCACGATACTGGGCTGTGAAAATCAATCTGATATTGCGCTCGCCAACGTGTGAGGTACCCGCGGATACGAAGCATCCGTGTCAAAAACGCTACCTGTTACTTCAGTATAGCTGCGATCCACAGTTGGATCGGTACGTGTTTCCCATTGTTTTCAATGGGAAACCTCACATCGCACTCGCAGGCATATCGCTCGCCGCACCGCGGGGAAAAATGTGTATGACCCCATTCAAAAGAATGGGGTTCATATTTGTGCGAGATTTTCACGGCTGTGGGAAAGCGGCCTTAGGCCTCCTTCCCACGAGCGTGACGGGGTCCGCCGCGTAATATTACGCAGTGAAGCCCGTCACGGCGCCCCCCAGAGCCCCTATACTTACCTGCGGGAGATAGCGTGAAATCGCTTCCCCGCCCACCACCGCCGCGTCACCGCCCGTCACCGCCCACCACCGCCGCGTCACCAGCCGTGTCACGTGCACGGCCGGCCGTGTCACGTGACGCGGCCGGACGCGTCATTGGCGTCATATGACGCGCGGCGGTGGGCGGGAAAGCGTTTTTTCACGCTATCTCCCGCTGGTTACAGCGGGAGATAGCGTGAACGGACGGCTTCCATTGACTGCAATGGAAGCCGTCAGTGCGTACAGCCCGTCCTCACCCGCAGAAAATAGAGCATGCTGCGGGTGAGGACGGGAGAAATCGCGGTGCGTAATTCCGCGCTGGAATTACGCATCGTGAGCATTGTGCTATTAGGTTCAATAGAACCTAATAGCTGCGGGCAACGCAGCGGATTTTCGCCGCGAATTACGCGGCGGAAATCCGTTCGTGGGAAGGAGGCCTTACTCTGTAAAGCTTTTGTATATCCAAGTAGAGGCTCTTTCACACGAGTGTATGTGTTTTTACATTCTCTTGTCGGCTCCCTAAATTCACATGAATGGACAAATTTCCATGATCCCGGCCAGAGATAATTAGTGTTTTCTCATCCATTCACATGGCCGTGAGCGACGTTTTTAGTGAAAAAAATACGTTGCACCCCGGAATGCCCTCACTCGGCATAAATAGTCGTATTGACTTCCAATGCCTAAACAGAGGCACCTGTAAGCTTTTCACATCGTTGGTCGCCGCTAAACTGCCTTCCTCTCCCTTTCTTTTTCCAACTCCCATAGGAACCGCCGCTATATATCGGTCAAAACATAGTTCCAGAACTATCTTTTTACCCGTGGTATACTCGGCGGCGCACTTTTCAGACCCGCATTTTGCATTTTTTAACGGTTCAACATTGTTACATGCTGTATATTTGCCCATGTGAACGAATGCATTGGAAACCAATGCCTCAGATGGTCGCGTATATCAGTCATCTGTTAAAAAGCGCCGAATATGCACTCATGTGAAGGAAGCCTAATTCGGACATTGTTTTTTCGCCACATATTGTACTTCAATTAGGTGGTAAAAATAGACTGATAGAATGTGTATATTTAATTGGGAAAAGGCATTTTTTCACTTTTTCAACTGCATAATGTCAAATTTGTGCAAACATACTGTACAAATTTTTGATGACATATTTATCAGTTTACTTTATTCTGGAAGCACATGTGAAAAACTTTAGTTTTTAATAGCAATTTAGGAGACTTACAAATGTAAGATTCATTATTACAATTTTAAGGAACATTTTGTTTTCCTGCACCAAGCCAAGATTGTAAAGGCTCATAGGAATCAGAGTGATAGATACCCCACAAATGACCCCATTTTAAAGAAGCATATGAAAATGAGGACTTGCACCCAAAAAGGATCCCCGTTTGTCCTGTCTTCAGAAACATACCCGTTGTGGCCCTAATATTATGTCTGTATACATAACGGGGCCCAAACCGAAAAGAACAGCCAGTGGCTTTCAGAACAGACATTTATTTTAAAGGTCTTTTAGGCCCCATTGCCCATTTGTAGAGCCCTTGAGTGGCGAAAATGATAGAGAAACCCCACAAATGACCCCATTTTTAAAACTAGACCCCTTAACTAATTCATCTAGGAGTGTACTGCGTATTTTGACCCCACAGTTTTTGAATGAATTTAAACAAAGCAAAAGAAGAAAAAAATACGATATTCATTTTTTTTTTTGCAATTGTGCCATTTTAAAAACTTTTTTGTATAGCATATTTTATATATATATATATATATATATATATATATATGAATGAATGAAGACTTGCACCCCAAAATGGATCCCCCTGTTTGTTCTGTGTTCAGAAACATGCCCATTGTGGCCCTAATCTGCACACATGGCTAGGCCTGCAATGGAGGCAACACCCTCTGGCTTTCAGGGCACAACGAAATCCACTGGATATCAGCAATCACGTGACCGGGGACCGCTCAGTGGGGTCTCTGGTCACTGATCCAGGCTCTCGGTTATTCTTAGTAGCTAGTAACCTCCAGTAGCCAATAGCTGGGAGCTATCACACTCCCCAACCCCATAGCTTCATTCTACAATGGCGACGTGTTTTCACGGGCTGTAAAAGATAAAGCCAAGACACCCAAGACGTGAAAACATGTATGGGTGGTCACTAAGGGGTTAAACCGAAAGATTAGTGAATTAAGCCCATGATTTTTTTTGTATGTCCGTATAAAATAAATGCTAAACAAAAAGTGAACGATTTATCTTCGACCATTGGCTACGTTTATGCGGAGCGATTATCGTTCATTTTCGCTTGTTTGAACGATGGTCGTTCTGTGTAAAAGGGCCTTAACAGTAGTGGGTTTGGGGGGAGCGGGTCTCCACTGGTAAGGCTTCAGTCTATTACACCGTGCGACAAATGTTTAAAAAATTTTCATAACCGAAAGTAATTAATGTGTTTCTGTAAAATTAGCACGTCTCACTTTCAAGTTATTTAACCACTTAGTGACTACGTTGTTTTTTTTTCCGTTTAAAAAAAACGGAACCCCTTTATTTATCCATCGACGTCGCTGTATGAGGGCTTGTTTTCTGCGGGACGAGTTATATTTTTTAATGGTGCTATTTAATGTACTATATAATGTACAGGTAGTCCCCGACTTGCGAACAGGTTCCGTTCCGGGAGCCCGTTCGCAAGTCCGTTTTGTTCGCAAGTCGAACAAGTAGTAGTATGGAGCGGGATCGCGGGTGGATCCCGCTCCATACAACGTCGGGTGCCGGCTGTTCTTACAGCGGGCACCCAGCGGCAGCAGTTCCGACGAGCTGCGCCGCTTGTCGGAACTGTTAACACTTTAAATACTGCTCTGACAGCGGTATTTAAAGTGTTAACAGTTCTGACGAGCGGCGCGGCTCGTCAGAACTGCTGCCGCCGGGTGCCCGCTGTAAGAAACAGCCTGCACCTGACGTATAGGGGGCCCGTACAGCGTCCCACGATGAGATCGCGGGACGCTTTGTGGTTGCTAGGCAGCCGGGGACCTCCTGAAAGGCCCCAGGGCTGCCTATGCAGAGTGCCCATCAAGCGCACGGCTTGCTAGGCGCTCTGCATAGACAGCCCTAGTGCCCTTCAGGAGGCCCCCGGCTGCCCAGCAACCGCGATGTGACCGGACAGGCTTCTATCAGGCTTGATAGAAGCCTGTCCGGTCCCTGCACAGTATGATGTAATGCCATAGCATTACATCATACTGTGCTGTACAGATAGTTCGTATCTTGCGAAATTCGTAAGTCGAATGTTCGCAAGTCGGGGACTATCTGTACTGAAAAACTTTTAAAAAGTACTAAGTGGAGTAAAAGGGAAAAAAAAAAGGAAATTCCGCCATCTTTTGGTGCGTCTCGTTTCTACAGCGCACAAACTGCAACAAAAACGATGTGATAACTTTATTCTAGGGGTCAGTACGATACCAAACTTATGGCGTTCTTTTTTTTGCTGTACTACTTGTATTTTTTTTCAAAGACGTTTACATTTTTTTTTTTAATTTTCTGCCGCCATCTTCTGCGCACAATAACTTTTTAATTTTTCCGTCCACATAGTTGTGCAAGGGCTCCTTTCACGTGGAAACATACCCTATATGTTACATAAACCTACCCTTATAGTGTTCAGTCAGCACACTGTGTGTAACAGCGACTTTGGAAGAGTTGCGCAATCACTTTTGTTATTCTTTTTATTAAGCAAAGTTAATGGCGAGCCGACAGGATTAATAGTATAGGCAGATTTCCAAAAAATATAACGGCAATTGGATAACATTATTCCCCATAATTAGAAAACCTTACGTGGCAGAAATAAACAGATATCATATGTGAATTCAGCGCACTGAAGTTACTGTAGGCCGCCTATCTGCTTATCTGTTACTAAAATTGTGTTGCCCAGTGTTATTGACTCATCTTCATTTGGGAGGATCTGAAGTCTTCCTGACCTGCACTACTATTCCTAGTCTGCTTCTGTTGGATATGGAGGAAGGGCAAAGTACCTCACACCTGCAATAGAAGGGTCTCTGCCTCAGCACTACAAGTCCCAGCATGACTGTCCCTATCAGTAACTCCTCCTAGCTCTTATCATGGGTGACTACCCACTGAGCAATGAAACGGCGAATCACGTGTTCCACCAACCTTTCCCACCGTCGCCATCTTGCCTTACACTAGAGGCGCTGCTCCGCCCTTATAGTGGTTGGCGGCGGCGGCCATGTTTCCGGAGCCCAAGCCACGACCGTGTAGAGTTTGGACGTCGTAGGCGGCGTGGCCTCCAGTGTCTGTTCACAATGGGGTTGGCTGGGGTGCCGCCGGCCGCTGTAGGCGTCTCTCAGCCGGGCTCCCTGCTCAGGCGGCGGCGTAGCGCCAGACACGAGAGGCCCAACCGCAGCATGAAGGAGGCGGGGGCCGCGCTGGGAGCTGTGACCATCCTCTCCTTCATGAGCCGCCTCTACCAGTTGGCGGAGCCGCCTCATGTGTGGTGAGTGCGCCGGTCCGCCAGCGGCTTCTGCCTCTGCGCTCCGTGTAATCCACCCGTAAGCCCCTGACTATAAGGCCGGGCTCAGGACAGTGCGATGTCACTGCGTCGAGTCACTGACAGCACCCACAATGCCTTCCATTGACCCATGCACACTTGCGAATCTTCATTGCGTATGATACGTGCGCAGATGCAGGACGCGCGTTCTATTGTACCGGTGATAGAGCCAATTGTTCGCTATGTGTGCGTAATCAGCGCTGTACATGGCAACTACATGGAGTTTGGGCGGCAAAGCAACAGAAGGAAATGTAAATAAAGAAGCCAGGAAGACCGTGCGTGAGATACACTGTCATGCGCAGTCCAAGATGGCTGCCTCACAGCGTTGGCTTCTTCTGTACTTGTCTTGGATAAATCACAGCAGCATATAAGGCACCAATCGCAGCAGGAGGGTCCGGCCTCCCGTTCTACTTTGCCTTTCCTAGCCCACGTTCACATGGGGTCATGCACACGAGCCATTCCTCCCCCACCACCTTTTCCGTATTGCGGTCCAGGAAAAAATCCTGGCATGTCATATCTTTGGGCGTTCCCTCGGGAAACAATAGGAAAAGTTGGCGATCCTCTGACGCAGCTCAATCCGCATCGAAGAGAGGCGAGGCTTTTTTTGTTGTTTTTACAGAAAACCGCCTCGCATCGGCCGTTGCATCGTATGGGTACGATCTCGCGCTCACCCGTGGGAAGGAAGCCACTTTCCGAATCCATGGCAAGTAAAACCCGCTGTAGACGGGCTCTAATTTCTGGCGCAAATTCTAGTGAATTTGTTGGGCCGTGGCAATCTCTCTTCACCAATACCTGCCCTTTTTTCCCTTTCTTTTTTTTAGGTGTAAGATGTGCCTAACCCTTTGCAATCCAATTTTGGATTCTGGGTTTCCTAGGGGGCTTTCTCTTTCTGCCATTATACAATGCCGCCATCTGCTGGCTAGAGCCAGTACTGCGGTATGGGACATGCTGGAGAGGCCCCCCTGCCCCCATCTGACATCTGAGCTGCACAGCCTTCAATCGGAATGTCTTTAGATGTCAGACAGTGGATTGGAAAGGGTTAAGGGCCTTTTTACACAGATTAATTAGGCTGTCTTCTCATGCGGTAAAGTCGCTGGGGGTATCCCCTTGTGGAATACCCACAGCAAACTGCGGTGGTCAAATAAGGACCTGACTGGTACGACTTTGGCTGCGTTTGGACTTGCAGAGTTCCATCCTTGCATTCCAAATGTTGCTGCGGAATCGGAATCCATAGCGTTTTACAAAAACACTGCAGCTTTGTCATGGAAAGTATCCACACCATGTGAAGGGGATCTTTAAAATCCTCTCCACATGCCCCCTCTCAAGTTAGGCCCTGGCCAGGTCGCCAGGATTTAGGGTGATTTCTATAACAATTCATTTCCAAGATTGGACTCGCTCGGAAGAGAGGATTACTTATCTAGAATTAGATATTAGAAAGCACTTTCTGACAGTGAGGGTGATCAATGAGTGGAACAGGTTGCCACAGGAGGTGGTGAGTTCTCCTTCAATGGAAGTGTTCAAACAAAGGCTGGACCAATATCTGTCTGGGATGATTTAGTGAATCAGAGGGTTGGACCAGATGACTTGGAGGTCCCTTCCAACTCTACCATTCTGCGATTCTACGTTATACCTTGCTTCTCTATGTCTTCTTCTCTCTTTTCCCCCAATCTGTATAATTGCGAACAGTTCATTCTAATTAGTGTTTAGTCCATTATTGGAACTTCATAAATTTCAAATAAAAATTACAGTATATAAAAAAATCCTAATCCTCTCCACGGCTTGCAGTGTAAATGCCGCCGGCAGATCTTACCGGTGTGAAGGCGGCCTTAGTTCAGGTTCTCACTGGGTCGCGTGAATCTGCACGATAGTCGTTCAGTGTAACTGCCGCCAGCAACTGAACTACAAACGATAATTAGTTTACCTTCATCGTTTAGTTTGTGCCGGCATAAAACTCAGACGCTGATCGGGCCATGTAAACAGGCAGTCCTTCATCTGCTGTACGACGACTGCCTGTTTACTGTGAGAGGAGATGGGTGGGCAGGAAGCGATCTCCGGCGCTCCACCTCTATTCACTGAGTGATCATCGCTCTGAGAGCGCAGAAGCAGTAATGTTGGGATGACTGTCGGGCGCCCAAGAGCCCAACAATTGTCCCATGTATAAGGACCTGAGAAGAGACACAATTCTGGTCTAACTTTGGTCCATTTTATTAAAATCCACATATTTATCCTGCACAGTGAATGTTGTAAAAAATAAAAAAAAACTATAAAGATGAGTTGGTGAATGAAAAAAAGATAAAAATTGCTGCAGCCTGAATGGGTTAAATTCACAAAGGGAAAAGGGAAAAAATCCAACCACCGTTAAGATGTGGAACTACAACCCAATTTCTTCATCACCTACCAGAACTGTAAAAGGAAGTGAATTTTATAACCCGGCCCCTCCCCTATCAGTGATGCTGTAATGTCAGGGGCGGAGTCTGAACAGTGAATAGTTACCCATCATGCAAGTAGACAGCCTCAGGCCTCACTGATCACCTTCTCTTCTCTTCCAGTTGGGATGAGACTCACTTTGGGAAGATGGGGAGTTATTACATAAACGGGACATTTTTCTTTGATGTTCATCCCCCTCTGGGTAAGGTAAGGGGATGTTACATCATCAGTCACCCACAGTTCACTGCTTTTTGGAATATACACTATCCTACCAAGAGTAATGTTTAGTATTTATTTACACACAATACTTCCTGGGGTTTCCTTTGACCCCGATGACATTGAGATTCTCTCTGTAGCACTTTCTACTAATGTCTGATACACTTTAGATGGTATTTCCTCCATCCATCCTGCAAACATCTGGTGAGTTCTCTTAAAGATGATGGACGCTGTTCATATTTCTTGACCCCACATTTCAGTTCCCCCAAGGATGTTCAGGTCGGGGCTCTGTGCAGTCCAGTCAGGGATAATCCATATCCTCAAACCAACGTAAAACACTGTTGGATTTGTGAAAAGGCGCGTTGTCTTGTTGGAAGTAATACTGACCATTTCCATGAGTATTGTCACATTGTCGGCAGCACGTTATTGTCTAGAATGGCAGGGTACACCTCCGTGTTCGTGGTTCTTGTCACTACAACCAACAGACCATAACAGAACTTCTGCCGTTCTTAACTGTTGGCACAACACACTTAGACAACAGCCACTTCTTAGGAGTCCTCGCACTCAGGTGCGCACATCTGATTTGAAGACAGAGTAGTGTGATTAATCACTCCATAGAACATTCTTCCATTGCTCAACTATCCAATGACTTGACTCCTTGCACCATTGTAGATGGACTGATATATTGTGCTTTGTGATGGATGGTTTGTATGCCGCAGCATAACCCATCACACATTATGGCTGCCATCTCCAAGGGCATGCATCTTATGTAGCATGGCTTAAACCATGTGACCTGATCAATTTTACTGATAGGGGTGTCCAAATACTTTTGTTAGGATAGTGTATACCTGCTGTCACTGACCATCCACTCCCTCTGTAAAGTTTAACTGCTATAACTGACTGTCCATAGCGCCCTCTAGAAATAACTGCTGTCACTAACTTTCCACAGCGCCCTGTAATATAGAACTGCTGTCACTGACTGTCCAGAGCGCCCTGTAATATAGAACTGCTGTCAATAACTGTTTACAGCACCCTGTAATATAGAAGTGCTGTCAATGACTGTCCACAGCGCCCTGTAATATAGAAGTGCTGTCAATGACTGTCCACAGCGCCCTGTAATATAGAAGTGCTGTCAATGACTGTCTACAGCACCTTGTAATATAGAACTACTGTCAATGACTGTCTACAGCACCCTGTAATATAGAAGTGCTGTCAATGACTGTCTACAGCAACCTGTAATATAGAACTGCTGTCACTGACTGTCCACAGCGCCCTGTAATATAGAACTATTGATACTGACTGTCCAGAGCGCCCTGTAATCTAGAACTGCTGTCAATGACTGTCTACGGCGCCCTGTAATATAGAAGTGCTGTCAATGACTGTCCACAGAGCCCTGTAATATAGAAGTGCTGTCAATGACTGTCCACAGAGCCCTGTAATATAGAAGTGCTGTCAATGACTGTCCACAGCGCCCTGTAATATAGAAGTGCTGTCAATGACTGTACAGCACCCTGTAATATAGAACTACTGTCACTGACTGTCCACGGCGCCCTGTAATATAGAACTATTGTCACTGACTGTCCAGAGCGCCCTGTAATATAGAACTACTGTCAATGACTGTCTACAGCACCCTGTAATATAGAAGTGCTGTCAATGACTGTCCACAGCGCCCTGTAATATAGAACTGCTGTCACTGTCTACGGCGCCCTGTAATATAGAACTATTGTCACTGACTGTCCAGAGCGCCCTGTAATATAGAACTGCTGTCACTGTCTGTCTACGGCGCCCTGTAATATAGAACTATTGTCACTGACTGTCCAGAGCGCCCTGTAATATAGAACTGCTGTCACTGTCTGTCTACGGCCCCCTGTAATATAGAACTGCTGTCACTGACTGTTCGCCGCCCCCTGTAATATAGAACTGCTGTCACTGACTGTCTACGGCGCCCTGTAATATAGAACTGCTGTCACTGACTGTCTACGGCGCCCTGTAATATAGAACGGCTGTCACTGACTGTCCACGGCGCCCTGTAATATAGAACTGCTGTCACTGACTGTCCGCCGCCCCCTGTAATATAGAACTGCTGTCACTGACTGTCTACGGCGCCCTGTAATATAGAACGGCTGTCACTGACTGTCCACGGCGCCCTGTAATATAGAACTGCTGTCACTGACTGTCCGCCGCCCCCTGTAATATAGAACTGCTGTCACTGACTGTCTACGGCGCCCTGTAATATAGAACTGCTGTCACTGACTGTCTACGGCGCCCTGTAATATAGAACTGCTGTCACTGTCTACGGCGCCCTGTAATATAGAACTGCTGTCACTGACTGTCTACGGCGCCCTGTAATATAGAACTGCTGTCACTGACTGTCCACAGCACCCTGTAATATAGAACGGCTGTCACTGACTGTCCACGGCGCCCTGTAATATAGAACTGCTGTCACTGACTGTCCGCCGCCCCCTGTAATATAGAACTGCTGTCACTGACTATCCACGGCCCCCTGTAATATAGAACTGCTGTCACTGACTATCCACGGCCCCCTGTAATATAGAACTGCTGTCACTGACTATCCACGGCCCCCTGTAATATAGAACTGCTGTCACAGATTGTCCAGGGCTCCCTGTAATATAGAACTGCTGTCACTGACTGTCCGCCGCCCCCAGTAATATAGAACTGCTATCACTGACTGTCCGCCGCCCCCAGTAATATAGAACTGCTGTCACAGATTGTCCAGGGCTCCCTGTAATATAGAACTGCTGTCACTGACTGTCCGCCGCCCCCTGTAATATAGAACTGCTGTCACTGACTGTCCGCCGCCCCCTGTAATATAGAACTGCTGTCACTGATCGTCCACTGCGCCCTGTAATATAGAACTGCGGTCACTGACTGTCCGCCGCCCCCTGTAATATAGAACTGCTGTCACTGACTGTCCGCCGCCCCCTGAAATATAGAACTGCTGTCACTGACTGTCCGTCGCCCCCTGAAATATAGAACTGCTGTCACTGACTGTCCGCCGCCCCCTGTAATATAGAACTGCTGTCACTGACTGTCCGCCGCCCCCTGTAATATAGAACTGCTGTCACTGACTGTCCACAGCGCCCTGTAATATAGAACTATTGTCACTGACTGTCCAGAGCGCCCTGTAATATAGAACTGCTGTCACTGTCTGTCTACGGCGCCCTGTAATATAGAACTATTGTCACTGACTGTCCAGAGCGCCCTGTAATCTAGAACTGCTGTCAATGACTGTCTACAGCACCCTGTAATATAGAAGTGCTGTCAATGACTGTCCACAGAGCCCTGTAATATAGAAGTGCTGTCAATGACTGTCCACAGCGCCCTGTAATATAGAACTGCTGTCACTGACTGTCCAGAGCGCCCTGTAATATAGAACTACTGTCAATGACGGTCTACAGCACCCTGTAATATAGAAGTGCTGTCAATGACTGTCCACAGCGCCCTGTAATATAGAACTGCTGTCACTGTCTACGGCGCCCTGTAATATAGAACTATTGTCACTGACTGTCCAGAGCGCCCTGTAATATAGAACTGCTGTCACTGTCTGTCTACGGCCCCCTGTAATATAGAACTGCTGTCACTGACTGTTCGCCGCCCCCTGTAATATAGAACTGCTGTCACTGACTGTCTACGGCGCCCTGTAATATAGAACTGCTGTCACTGACTGTCTACGGCGCCCTGTAATATAGAACGGCTGTCACTGACTGTCCACGGCGCCCTGTAATATAGAACTGCTGTCACTGACTATCCACGGCCCCCTGTAATATAGAACTGCTGTCACTGTCTACGGCGCCCTGTAATATAGAACTGCTGTCACTGACTGTCTACGGCGCCCTGTAATATAGAACTGCTGTCACTGACTGTCCACAGCACCCTGTAATATAGAACGGCTGTCACTGACTGTCCACGGCGCCCTGTAATATAGAACTGCTGTCACTGACTATCCACGGCCCCCTGTAATATAGAACTGCTGTCACTGACTATCCACGGCCCCCTGTAATATAGAACTGCTGTCACTGACTATCCACGGCCCCCTGTAATATAGAACTGCTGTCACAGATTGTCCGCCGCCCCCAGTAATATAGAACTGCTATCACTGACTGTCCGCCGCCCCCAGTAATATAGAACTGCGGTCACTGACTGTCCGCCGCCCCCAGTAATATAGAACTGCTATCACTGACTATCCACGGCCCCCTGTAATATAGAACTGCTGTCACTGTCTACGGCGCCCTGTAATATAGAACTGCTGTCACTGACTGTCTACGGCGCCCTGTAATATAGAACGGCTGTCACTGACTGTCCACGGCGCCCTGTAATATAGAACTGCTGTCACTGACTATCCACGGCCCCCTGTAATATAGAACTGCTGTCACTGACTGTCCACAGCACCCTGTAATATAGAACGGCTGTCACTGACTGTCCACGGCGCCCTGTAATATAGAACTGCTGTCACTGACTATCCACGGCCCCCTGTAATATAGAACTGCTGTCACTGACTATCCACGGCCCCCTGTAATATAGAACTGCTGTCACTGACTATCCACGGCCCCCTGTAATATAGAACTGCTGTCACAGATTGTCCAGGGCTCCCTGTAATATAGAACTGCTGTCACTGACTGTCCGCCGCCCCCAGTAATATAGAACTGCTATCACTGACTGTCCGCCGCCCCCAGTAATATAGAACTGCGGTCACTGACTGTCCGCCGCCCCCTGTAATATAGAACGGCTGTCACTGACTATCCACGGCCCCCTATAATATAGAACTGCTGTCACTGACTGTCCGCCGCCCCCAGTAATATAGAACTGCTGTCACTGACTGTCCGCCGCCCCCTGTAATATAGAACTGCTGTCACTGACTGTCCACAGCCCCCTGTAATATAGAACTGCTGTCACTGAGCATCCACGGTGCCCTGTAAAACACAACTGCTGTCAATGGCCCTCCATGACCCCCTGTATTATGTAGTTTTTCTCTGATTTTCCTTTACAGATGTTGATTGGTTTCGCTGGTCATCTGACTGGTTATAATGGGTCGTTCTCCTTTCTGAAACCCGGGCAGAGCTATGGCAGTCACTCCTATGTGGGCATGAGAGGGGTGAGCCATGTTGTAATTATTAGGGTAGCAGGCTGATGAGGACCCCCTTATTTAGCATGGCCTCTCTCATTTCAGTTCTGTGCCTTCCTTGGTGCCTGTCTCCCTCCGTTCGTGTTCCTTATTGTCTTCCGGATGTCGCTGTCGGTTGGTGTGGCGCTGCTCGCTTCTATGCTGGTTCTCCTGGGTAAGGAGATTTCTGCCTCTTCAGCTTTCTGCTGTGTGTGGCGAGTGGCTACAGAGCTCACACTTCCCTCATATTCTTCTATGAAAGGATTGGGCTTTCCTTTGTGGTATTTGGGGGACGCTGTGCGCGTCTGAAGCTTCTATATAGACAACATATAACATTCTTCTGCTCCCCAGACACCGGATGCATCACTCTGTCACAGTATATCCTGCTGGATCCCATCCTGATGTTCTTCATTCTGGGAGCAGTATTGAGCATGGTCATGTTCCAGTCATATTCTAGTAGGTAAGTGGTCATGCAGAAGCCTCATCATGACTTATTTCCATTCCCTAAGTCCATATATCTTCTCTCAGGCCTTTCAGCGCCCTCTGGTGGTTGTGGTTGGCTCTAACTGGAGTGAATTTGGCAGGAGCGATGGGAGTGAAGTTTGTTGGCCTTTTTGTGGTTATCCTGGTGGGTGTAAACACGGCCAGGGACCTGTGGAAACTGCTGGGAGATCTCACTTTGACATTGGTAAGTTTAATAATTGGTGTGATCCTTGCATTGGGGGTTGTGGAGAAGCGGAAAACATCCAGGAAGTGACAGCTGATGTATGAAATGATGATGTGCCTGGGATTTAAACTGTTTCAGATCCATCTATAGCCATAGTCCATCATGCCTGATACTTAGTGTGGTGTCATTGATGTGAACTTTGTGTCCCTCTCCCACAGGATGTTATTCTCTACCACTTAGCTGCTCGTGTCATCTGCCTCATCCTCCTGCCGCTCACCCTCTATGCCCTCATTTTTGTTGTGCATTTTACTGTTCTTAATAAAAGGTAAGATTAGAAGATGTGTGTAAGTCCTAGATCGTGCTTGTAAATTGTCATTATTCCAGTAGAGGGCAGCAAACTACAAACATGGAGGCAATAGTGAACGTGTAGAAAGACTCGTAAAATAGAAATCTGGAGCAGTTGCCATAACAACTCGGGCACACCGCTGCTTCCAGTGTACTGCATCTGCTCTAGCTTTCTTTATTGCCACTTTTCCTCCGTTTTTGTTTTTGCAGAAATGCCAGTTAGAAAATAATCTTATTCATTTAAGATCCTAAGTTTCCTTCAGATTGTATGTATCAGTGGATACCAGCTTTCTCATATGTGGTCAGTTGTGGGCTAGTGTTCAGTAACATACAGATTCCTTGCTGATGTAACAAGTGTGACCCCTGAGCTCTCTTGACCCCTCATCATGTGTCTCCCTCTCCCTATAGTGGACCTGGTGATGGTTTCTTCAGTTCAGCCTTCCAGTCTCGTCTAATTGGGAACAACCTTCACAATGCGTCCATGCCAGAGTGTAAGTATTAAGATACATGGCAGCTCCATGGGCACTGGGATTATGAGGCCTACTTTATGTGTACTGTGGTGGAATGTGTCTCCTGTGACATGAGATTGGGAATTGTCCTCTAGACCTGGCGTACGGCTCAGTGGTTACCCTGAAGAATGTGCGTGCAGCGGCTGGATACCTGCACTCACACTGGCACCTGTACCCAGAAGGAGTGGGCGCTCGGCAGCAGCAGGTGGGCACCTGTGTGTACAGTTGTCCTTTAGTCCTGTCCTCTCTTCACTAATCATGTCCTCTCATTACACCAGGTCACCACATATTCCCACAAAGATCACAATAACCTGTGGATTGTGAAGAAGCACAACGCGGAGTATGGTAATGGGGGTGACACGTGATAAGTCACAGATCGCTGTTATTCTGTTCCGTTAGTTTTACAGCAAAACATTTCCATTAACCCTTTGCAATTCAATTTTGGATTCAGGGTTTCCTAGGGGGCTTTCTCTTTCTGCCATTATACAATGACGCCATCTGCTGGCTAGAGCCAGTACTGCGGTATGGCACATGCTGGAGAAGCCCCCGACAACAGAGCGACCAGTAATCTACAGTAAGAAAACCCTGCCGGACGTCTTCCGACATAGGAGCTGTACAGCCTTCAATCAAAATGTCTTTAGACATCAGACAGTCATGCGATTTTCCTGACCCCATGATTATTATAAACTGCTATACTGCTCAACTCCATGAAGGAAGCTCTATCATTGATGTGAAAGGAGAAACAGCTGGCAACAATTGTTTATCATTAGAGATGAGCGAGCGTACTCGGAAAAGCACTACTCGCTCGAGTAATTTGCTTTATCCGAGTATCGCTGTGCTCGTCCCTGAAGATTCGGGTGCCGGCACGGAGCGGGGAGCTGCAGGGGAGAGCGGGGAGGAACGGAGGGGAGATCTTTCTCTCCCTCTCTCCCGCCCGCTCTGCCCCGCTCCCCGCTGCGACTCACCTGTCAGCCGCAGCGGCACCCGAATCTTCAGGGACGAGCACAGCGATACTCGGATAAAGCAAATTACTCGAGCGAGTAGTGCTTTTCCGAGTACGCTCGCTCATCTGTATTTATCATGTTTTCAGCCGTAATGTTTTGGTGTGAAGAGTATCTTAAGGCCCATTTACACGTAACGATTATCGCTCAAACTTTGTTCAAAAGAACAAATTTGAGTGATAATCATTAAGTGTGAATTTTAAAAAAATCACTCACTTTAATTAGCGGTTGTTTGAGCTGACTTTTAGCTTGCTGGCTTGTTATTCCGTGTAATTTCTCCCCGCTCAGCGCTTCTTGTAGGAGGTAAAGCGCTGAAGGAGAAGCGGAGAAGTCTTTCTGTTTGAATGCTCTACATGGGTGCTGACGACCTTTGCCATGACGTTAGTGCTCGTGCAGTCATCAAAAGGCTGTCGGTCCGTGTAAAAGGCCCTTACTGCCCTTTTTCTGACTTCTCTGTTTTTTTTTTTTTTTTTCAGACTCAGAAACCCCCTTGGAGTTTGTGCATCATGGAGACATCATCCGGCTGGAGCATAAAGCGTGAGTCCAACCAAACATTTCACTTTACTCCAATTGTGGTGAGATCTTGCTATAGGTGTAAAGCGACTCACTGGTGGTGAAAGGGTTAAATTCTTGAGGTCTAAACATGTCCCAGCTCATGGGGAATGGGTCGCTTCCTGTCTCCAGTATAATTGCCAGCCCTGCAGGAAGCGCCTGCTAAACAGTACAAAGCAGGAGTGCCTGATCCTAGGTATCTGATGAGCGTTCTCAGCAGGCTGCCAGACTGTTGTATTGTACACACGTATTATGTGATTGTTACTTTGTCCCACATCATGTATACTCATGTTTACAGAGTTGGCGCAGAGTGTTAAGGCAGCAGGAATGCAGTCCTAAGCTCTTGCTCACGACCTGAAGGTTGCGGGTTCAATCCCCGTGTGGATCAGATAGTCGGCTCAAGGTTGACTCAGCCTTCCATCCTTCTGAGGTCGGTAAAATGAGTACCCAGCTTGCTGGGTGGTAAAAGATGACCGGGAAAGGCGCTGGCAAACCACCACGCAAAAAAAAAAGTCTGCCAAGAAAACATCACGATGTTACCCTAGGATTCAGTCATGACTCGGTACTTGCACCAGGGAACTTTTACCATTTTCCACAAAACTCTCAAGACCTGGATAGATCATTTGCTGATTTGTTGTGGTTTGTTGTGCGTCTTGTACCACACTGTGGTCCGTACCCTGACATCTAGAGGTGGCCATGCTGAATAGAACATTTAACTTTGATGCATTTCCTATTCTGTCTCCATCATGCACATGTAGAAAGCGCATGTGATTGACAGCTGTCAGTTCCTCCATATGAGGGTTTATTATTATGACATTAACTCATTCGCAGGGTCAAATGCACAGGAGAGCGTGGTAACCGGATAATCCTTTGGGTTTTGCGCTGCGTCCCCTGCATGCAGCTGTGGAGGAGGAGCCTCGGTCGTGTGAGCAGTCCGTGTTTACTGCCTGGGAAGCTCGTTCTTGTAGGATTATAGAGCACTGCTGTGTTTACATGTCATGTTTATACAGGATGGGTGTGAGGCCACCGCTCGCTCTGCACATATACAGCGCCCAGGAACAGCCTTGTAAAAAAACAATTTTTCCGTTCCATCTCCAGGGACTTTGCTGTGTTTCCTGTCAGTCACTGACCTCTGAAAATGGAAAAATTAGACCAGCATCTGACCTCTCCATTCTTGAAGTTTACAATTGGCTCCTCAGTTTTATGGCTCATGTCAAAATATTACAGTGTCTTTGAAGAGCTAGACCTGGTCGTGTGATGGTTGGCCCTTCTATACTGAAGGCCAGGTCCCGGGTTTATCCCCAGAGTGCATTCATCTGCGTCCTTCATGTCTCACTACTTTCATGGAGACTGCAGTGACTAACAAGACCCTTGCTCCTTATTATTAGAGGAGTTTGTAGTGGTATCTTCAACATTAAAAATCCGAGGTCAGCTACATTCACTTGCCATGATTGGCCTATGGCTTGAATTAAGACCCTTTTATATGGGAGGATTATCGTCTGGTTGTTCAGGCTCCCGCTTGGTTTTGAACGATAATCGTCCCGTGTAAAAACATGCAGAAACTGAATGACTAGACGAGAGTCGTTCCGTTTTAAGCATACGTAAAATCCCAAATGACCATCGTTCAGTGTAAACAGCAGCCGTTCAGTACTGAACGGTCGCTGCTTAGAGTAAATGGAGAGGGGCGAAGGGAGAGCGGGGAGAGACATCTCCTCTGGTCACCCGCCTCACTGCTGGCCGCTTTGTGAGCGATCCAGCAATACTCGCTCCTGTGTAACAGTACGGCAGCGAATATACATGGGGACGAGTGTCGGGCATCATTTGTGTAAAAGGGCCTTTAGTAAGGATGTGAGGTTTATCCCAGAAGTATCTTGTTTTATTCTTTCTCCTGAACACCCCGTACTCATCGTCTTGTCTTATCTGCGACTCTATTCTTCAGAAATCCAAAAGCTAGATAAAGTTGTGTGCGGTAATGAAAGTTTATACAAATGAAGCATAATCATTAATAACAATGAGAGATCTTGTCCTCGTCTCATCTTACATAGCTGAGGATTTGTTACAGTGTAGACAATCCTCTGTGAAATGTACAGATTAGCAGCACAAATCTCTCAGCTCAGGGCTTGGGAGTCCAAAAGATATGTGTACTGGACTAAGATAGGACAGGTTTTAAGCCACGGAAATAATGTTCCCGCTCACTAACAGCAAGCAGAGATCTTGAAAATGGTGACAAATGGAAACACAGTCTAATGGAAGGTTGAAGAACTTTTAATTTCATGCAGTGGTTGTTCATATCAAACTAGAATAGCGATTTTTAGTATCCTGTATCAGAAGTGAGACTTTTCATGCGTAATATGTTGACATGTGTAAGCAGTAACGTATATAATATCTACACGCACAGTTTTTATATTGTATTGTTTGGTGTAGGTCCCCATTTCTTTATGATTGTCGCATCTCCTGGGTCACACATCCTCATACATTATTTCTTCATGTCTTCTCAGCACTGGCTGTAACCTTCATAGTCATCAGCAGGAGGCACCACTTACCAAGAAACATCTACAGGTGACAGCGTATGGCACGGTAAGGATGGCAGAAACACTACTTATTGCTCATCCAGTGTCTACTCTCTCGTATCAATGCTTCTTTCTTTTATAGAATGGGACAGGCGACAGTAATGACTTCTGGAGGATTGAGGTGACCAGTGACAAACATAAAGTGAAAGTTTTGCGCAGTCAGATCCGGCTGCTACACCTGGCAACGAGCTGTGTACTTGGCTCGACTGGGAAAACACTTCCTAAGTGGTGAGATACAGTGGAACATTTAATTGGTATATTTGTTCCCCCTTGTCCTATCCTATCATTCCTCTTGTGTTGCAGGACTTCTTCTCACCACTTGGGAGCAGCCTTACACATTTTTTCATACCTGTAGTCTGAAGCCGCAGTACAAATGCATCATGTGACCTTTTGCTGCAGCTTTTGTCTTTATAACCTTAAAGCCCATGTCCACTCTTTGAACCATACTTTACAATCAACAACTAAGGACCACTTGTCCGTCCAATTTGTGTATGTGTGAGACATGTGAGTTACATGTAGAGCCTGACAGCAGCTGTGATGATGTCAGTTATTACAGGCTTAGCTCTGCCCCCCTGATCACATGACGGTGACGTCATCACAAGTCGTTTATACTCTTTCTGCAGTGAATGAGGAATTATAGGAAGACTACATCACCCACAAACCCTTGTGGGGTTTGTCAGACTGGTTTGCAGACTGCTGCATACCTCCAATAAATGACACCTCACAAATTTAGACATACAGTCTCTTATCTCCGCCCCCTCGTCACATGATGGTGACATCATTGCAGGTCCTTTACAAATATATAGCTGGCAGTGCATATTGGCCAACAACAGTGAAGCATAGTCCTTCACCACTATCTTCACATCTCCTGAACTTGATATCAGGTCATCTCAAGTGCTAATGCCGCCAACAACAGTCCAGCCTTCATCTAATTATCAACCGTTGTCCAAGTTGAAACTAACCATCGCTGTTGTGCAAACATGTCACCACAAAGAGTTCAACGCCGCCATGCAGCTAATGCAGCTTACATGACACAGTGACAAGCTATTATTTCACCTCAGCCACCAGCTGAAGTTGTTAAAACATATGCAGCACATATGAGAAAGCCATGTATCAGAGTTGTGTGTGTGACGTGCATGTAGCAGAGCTGTGTAAATACATACATAACATAACTTATTCTGTACTGATCCTGAGTTATCCTGTATTATATTTCAGAGGAGCTCTCGCTACTAATTGATGCTCTGATTCAGGGTTACAGCCTGTATTATATTGCAGAGCTGCACTCAATATTATGCTCATTGTTATTGGAAACGTGAATAGAAACGAGGAATGGCTCTAATGTGCATATCCCCATTGTCTATGGTGAGAGCACTGGAATTTCAAACTGCTCATGTGATTGGGTAGTGTAGTTAGACAATACTATTAGTAGGCAAAAAAGAGGTCAGCACGCAAAAGCTTCAATAAAAAAATGAAATTTTATTAAATATGATTATATTAAAATATTATATAACAGAGGTTCCCAAACAAAAAGAAATAATGCTTCAAAAAGGAAGGCATATAGCATGTCATGTTAATAGAGAAATGTCTATGCAAAAGATATCCAATTATGTTAGCAATGATGACTCTAATACAACCAGCATATTAAATACTACATATTCACATGTACAAGACAATAATAAGAACATGAACATAATAATAGTGCCAACCTTATAACCTATGCGCGGTTCGCTAAAGCTTCCTCAAGGGGTGCAGGAATTCGAGCTGTTTATATGGGATCAGAGCTTTGTCTGCAGACCTCAGAAGAATAGACCTTGGTATGCTCCAGTTTTTTAATAAGTACGACAGATACATAATGCATTTCCTGGACTAGAGAGGCCTCCCTTCAGTTCACAGCATGAAGGTCCAGGGAGTGTCCAGACTGACTGCTGTGTGTTCACTGCTCCAGACAAAGCTCCCATCACATACTAAAGGCCCATTTAGACACAACGGCTATCGCTCAAAAGCAATCTTTTGAGCGATAATCGTTTTGTGCATTTACATGGCAATTCTTTATCTAGAGCTGTGACAAACTCTTTCATAAACCCGAGTTGTATGTGAGGTGGCATCAGAATCATCTTAGGATCTACTAGGGGGTTCCACTTGACGTTGCTTCATCCAACAGTGAAGTGAAAACGTTCAGGCCAGTCTCGTGGATGGTAGTGTTCAGTTTTGGCTCTGCTATCACAAAGACAAAGATAGCAAGGAAACTTTGTTGAAACCACCTTGAAGACCCATTGGGAAAGCAACCATCTTGAAGTCTCCAATTACCTCCCAACCATACTGATCGTACTTGCAGTAGGAATTTGACACTATTGTACTCCTTCTTGAGATGTGCCGAGTGAGTCACTAGAAGGGATGGAAGTTGATTTCCATTGTTCAGTAGAACTGCTTTGAAGTTCTTGGAAGAACTGTCGATGAAAAGCCGCCAATCCTGTGCGCTACAAGGTATCCCAATTTCTCTGAATAGACCTGTCACATGATGGCAGTAACAGAGTAAGAAGGTAGAAAACATTTGATGACGTTTTCTTTGACTTGTAACTTGCATGCTATCATCCAGCAAGTTCCACTATTTCAGCCTGGATCACCCACAGCCATCCCAAAATATGCTTTGTAGGCTGCATTCATTTTTGCCATTGTTGCCAAAGAGTGCATCTTTGCCCTCATACATAACATAAAGCATCTGCAGGGTACTTACAACCTCTTGATGCCATACGTGATTCAAATAATCACCAATTTTTCTACAGATGTAAAAAAACAAAAAATAACAGCAGTATATCAGCATACAAAATAATTACTGTACATGTATAGTCATGAACCTGCACTGTACTTATAATCTTAGTCAGCAATGTGACAATCAAAGTTTTGGCTCAATAACTGTTAATAATCATTTTATTTGTTATCCAAATAATGTGAAAATACTACTGATTTCATGGGCACAAAACAAAAATTTTTTTTCTTGCCTAGTGATATGGTAATATCTTCAGGCCAAGTCCAGGTTGAGTATACTGTCGGCGGGACCAGTTGACCATCTAATGTGTATTCGATGTTAGGTTGATGTTTGGTCGTGGGGAGGAGAAGGATTGGTTATGTTGAATTTCAGCAAGCACCATATTTTGTTCTAAAGCAAGAAAAGCTGCCAGCCAGGGAGGCCTATAAAGGCTTATTCCCTTCTCTCCATTGAGAACATGCATGCCCAACAGCGAAGCGTGCAGGTATATGGTAGGTTAGGAGGAATAGCTGTTAACCGAATGAGTGTTCGCCGACAGCTATTGGGTGTATAGTCAACTTTCTTTTTTGAGAGCCCTGAGCAGGCAGGTAAAGGCGCCCATACATATTAGATTAAAGTTGACGAAAATGGGCGATTTCACCCAAAACGGTCATCAGGTGAAATTTTTAACAACGAACCATTGCTTTAGCCAACTGATAACAAACTGTCATTGTCTGCAAAGAAGCTGATCACGTTTGAAATTGTCATCCGATTAACACAAAAGATCTTTGTCCACAAACAATCTTTCTTTGAAAAAACGTTCCCAGAAAGATCATTCATCTTTAGTTCAGGGTCATTAAACTTGTATCGCCAGTTGGAAAGACTGTGATTGCCATTATGAATTAAAATATGTATGATTGTACCTGCAAAATGATCATTCCATAGTTGGTCAACCATCAACCTACTTCTGTCTGTGTATGGAAACCTCTCGGTTGTCTATAAATCATTCTTTATTCCCCTTCCCCTGCTACAGCATTTGTATCTGAGGCAGAGCAGGATTGAAGGGGGTTTACTGGCCCACAAATGAGATGGACACACAATGCTGTTTTAAGTCACAGCATGGATAAGCTTACTGGGCGTTGAGAAACTACAGCAGCCCCGATGTACTGGGCTCCCACTGATTAAACATTGTGGCTCTGTGTGATAATTTACTACTCATTTTGCACCCCGTAGGGGCTGGGAACAGAGTGAGGTGACCTGCAGCCCATATCTACGTGAGAGCCCTGACACCCTATGGAATGTGGAAGACCATGAGCATCACAGACGTAAGTGTGATCTTATTTGTGTTGTTGCTTGGGGTCTCCGCATCCCGTGTGTTATCCGCAGGCTTCTCCTTTTTTTTTGACTGCATCTTCTTTGCCACAGTCCCGAAAATCTCTGTTTCCATTCTGAAACCGTCATTCTTGGAGGCACTGGTAGAGTCCCACATTGTAATGCTTCGGGTAGGAGGAAATCTCATCTTTGGGACTGAGAGGGGTGCAGGGGGCTCTCAGGTGATAATTAAGTTGTTGGTTTTGCTCATTTAGGCAAACAGTGGCATGAAACCCAAAGAGCACGAGGTTACGTCCAAGCCCTGGCATTGGCCAATGAACTTCCAGGTGAGGTCACCATACTGAATGGTATGGTGCTGGCCACCCCATGAACAGGCCACGTAACGTCAGTGACTTCTCCCCCTTACAGGGTCTCCGCTTCTCTGGTGTTAATACTACGGATGTACGGATCTATCTTTTGGGGAACCCAGTAAGTTTGTCACCTTATGATTTTCATGTCCTTGAGGAGAGAATGTGAAGGCTTTCCTGTGGTTCTCATCCTCTCTTCCAGGTCATTTGGTGGCTGAACCTGAGTGGCCTCATCCTCTACGTGGTCCTGGCGCTCTGTGCAGCTGTGTCTTTACAACGAGGCTTCATACTATGCAGTGAGGTGAAAGGTATTTATTCTCATTTGTCTGCTGTGTGCTGGGAACTGTTCCTGGTTTCCCCTTCCCTGACTAGAGCAGTACCTCTTCTGATTGGTATATATGATCTATTTACTCTGTATGTAATGATGGATGTGAACGGAGTGATTTATCTTACAGACGTCTTCACCCTTCTCCTGGGGAGCGGGGGGCAGCTGATGTCATGGTGGTTGCTCCACTACGTGCCTTTCTTCTTCATGGGGAGAGTGTTGTATTATCACCACTACTTTCCAGCCATGCTCTTCTCCAGCATGTTGACTGGTGAGTACTGACCATCTGGATGGTTTTATGTGACATTATTAGGTTGCGTAGAGGCTACAGGTAGGAGACGGTGCATTTATCAGTAGTCCATTGGTAAAAGGCAAAACATGACTCTGGGGCAATATGAGTGTAGAGTGACTGGTAGGGAACTTTATTTTCATCTCAACCAAACTGTAGCTAAACAATGTTTTGCCTCCAAATAAACACACCATACCTTATTTTTAATGAGCAGAAGGAATAATGGGCTGCCTGATATCAGCTAACACAAGATCGGCCATGTTAGAGTGTTCCTCCATTGAAATAAATGCAAATTACAGGCACTGTTCTGTGTATACACCACACTGATTGTGAAGAACTGGTTCTAATAAATACTAAGACATGAGAATGTCAGCAGATCCTGTAGAGATTGTCAGCCTGTACGTTCCAGCTAATGCTTCCATGTTACCCTGTGGCTGGGGCAGTGACACTTCTCTCTCTATCTCTCTATACAGCAGTGACTTTGTCATCCCTTCTCCAGCTGTGCACTACAGTGCTTTGCCCATCACGTCAACGAGCTGTGAACGCCATCGGAATGAGCCTGTTGACCGGGGCTCTTCTACACAGGTACTGTTCTGCTGGCTGGTACTCTTCTGTACAGGTATTGCTCTGCCGGCTTGTACCGTTCTGTACAGGTACTGTTCTGCTGGCTGGTACTCTTCTGTACAGGTATTGCTCTGCCGGCTTGTACCGTTCTGTACATGTACTGCTCTGCTGGCTTGTACCGTTCTGTACAGGTACTGCTCTGCTTGCTGGTACTCTTCTATACAGGTACTGCTCTGCTGGCTGGTACTCTTCTATACAGATACTGCTCTGCTGGCTGATACTCTTCTATACAGGTACTGCTCTGCTGGCTGGTACTCTTCTATACAGATACTGCTCTGCTGGCTGGTACTCTTCTGTACAGGTACTTCTCTGCTGGCTGGTACTCTTCTATACAGGTACTGCTCTGCTGGCTGGTACTCTTCTGTACAGGAACTTCTCTGCTGACTGCAACTCTTCTGTACAAGTTCTGTGCTTTACTGGGAATAATCCTGCTAACTGGCAGGAGAAGATAAAACTTTATGTATAAGCAAACAAACACAAAGACACAGCAGCTATTATATTGACTAGTCTATAGTGTGATGGTCTTTATGCACATTTTGATTAAATTGTGTGAGCCTACCTGCCACCACAAGGTGACCTTACTCAGATGGATCCGAAAACTACATACTGTAGTAATGCAATAGGAGACTCCTATCTTGGCCCAGGCTTACAAGATGGACGTAGGATAGGTAGGAACCAGCTAATTAAAACAGCCTTGGAATGGTGGATGAAGTGCACTACCAACATTAAGGCAGTCTACAATTACACATGTAGAATGCGAAAGACAGTAAGGGCTCACTCACACGCTTAATACGCAGAACGCAGCAAATATGCATGTAATTGCGTTATTTATACCCTCATAGCCTATAATAGGCATTTATGCACCAAAATAGGACATTCTGCATTTTTTTTCCTGCCTTTTAAACACGTGTGAAAAACGCAGGTCTGAATGCCCATTGTAAGTCAATGGGCTTTTAGCACTGCGTATTACTTGCGTGATATGCAGACAAAATACACCAGTGTGAGTAAGCCCTTAATCAGCACCTCCAAAGTAAGTCAAATAAATCTACAGGTGCTAATCTGATGTAACTGCAATAGCAAACAAACACTAAGCATCATTGATGATGACCTGCAGAAGAAGATAGTTATTAATCTCAATTTGTGCTGAGTTGCTGCAGAGGTGTAGTGAGGCAACCTTTGTCAATAATTGGCTTCCTCCTGTCATAATTATACCTTATTGCCCTCTTGCAGCTTTTACCTCTTTCATCCCCTGGCTTATGGGATGGTGGGATCTCTCGCTGATGAACCCGACAGCCCCATGGCAGGATTGCGCTGGATGGACTCCTGGGACTTCTAAATCCAGTTGCTCTGGACACTGCTACCCGCTGTCAGTGCTGAGGCCAGTCTGGATGGATGAGCGCTGAGGGCTTCAGTTGCTTTACAGCACTCAGGTGATGATGGCGACAATAAGATGACACAGAGCAGGTTACAAGGATGAGCATATGGACGGCACCGCAGTGCAGCATACAGTGAATGCTTTCACCAACATCTCTGAACTTTAGTTATGACCCCATGTCTGGATCTGCTGAGGTTCTGCTGATTCTCTTTCACGGCTCGGCACTCCGCATGCATGTCGTGGATGAACACACACACTCGCCTGACATCTGCTCCCAGCTGTCTTCTTCCCCACATTGTATGTTTCCTGTGTTGCTCCGCTGTAGCTGGGGTCGTGTCCAGGCAGTTGTTTGTATATTAATCACGTGTAGCTTCTGGTTGTTATGAATAGGCCCCACGTACAGTAGATTACAAGGGGGTGAGATGCAGCAGTGTTTAGGTGCTTGTTCCACTGATTGAGGCACATGTGATTAGTGATATCACAGAACTTACTAGATCCACAGCATCGGTAGATATTGTCATTTGGGACATCTAATGTTCTTACTTCGCCACTTCGTTTTGTCCCAGCTTTATAATGGAGTAGACTTTCACATGGTTTTCGGAGTCCCCCAGAGTAGCATGTCAGTGTGCGGAGCCGAGTGTACTTGGAGGCATACCCCAACTCCTCTCTCTCATTAACCCTTCTGGCGGAGACCTGGTGCGAGGGGGATGGGGAATATTAGGATGAATCCTGGCTGCCTGTGGCCAGTAGATGCAGTTGCCATAGGAATAAGGGCAGGACGGGAAGAAAGAAGCAGATTAGGATGGACCAGAGCTCTCTGCTTTCCGCTGCCTGAAGAGGCCTAATTACAGCTGCAGGATGCTGCTCCGGTAATTGTACCTAACAGCTTTAACCCCTTACTAATCCAGCTGCACTCACTGATCAATCTTAGGCTGTTGTGGCGTAAGGGAAGATGCAAGGGCAGTACGGGACTTGTATTCTGAAAAGCAAATCTACAGCTGAGGGGAGGATATTGGCTTATGAGCCCTTTTACACGGACCGAGAAATCGTTCAGATTACTGCGATCGCCAAGGATCTGAACAATTGTTGTTCAGTCTAAATGCCTGAATGACAAAATGATAAATTCGTTTGTCGTTCAGTTTCTGCATGCATAAAAGCTGAATGATTGATCCGCCCATGGAAGCAGGCTGTTATTCATCTATGAACGACTCCCTGTATACTGTGAATGAAAGTGAGCGGGCTGGAACCATCCCCGGCCCACTCCGCCTCCATTCACTGAGCAGGGATCGTTCTTTTGTAAAAGCTCAGAAACGATCATTGGTGGGATGACTTGTCGGGTGTCTGTGCCCTGCTGGTTGTCTAGTGTAAAAGCACCCAAAGAATCCAATCAGTCAGTGATCACGGGCGCTTTACTTGGAGGCCTCACCTTGGTTTTCTTTCACCCTGGACTGTGTGACACTTTTTTCCATATTTTTCCATGTTTTTTTCATGCAGAAGCAGCGTCTCTACCTCTAAGGAAAGGTGTTGTGTATGATCGGCCCCCCAACATGCATTAACCCCGTCTGCTGCTGTTTTGGGTATGAACTCTATATAGAACAGAACTGAGAGGTTGTAATAAAGTTTTTTTTTGGCGCTGCGTCTTGTGTCATGTTTGTTAGCTGCTGTGCACAGCTTGACGTTTCTGAGACGTTTCAGCCTGCTCCTTCCCTTATACACCCTCAAATAAAACCAGTAATGTTCCTCTTCAAGAAGCCAGGGGCTGCAGTATTGGATCATCATTCGCAGAAGACATGGAAAAGCACAGGATTTTGGGGAAAGGACAAACTGCATCTGTGTTCACCCCAGAAACAGGGAGCTCCTTCCTCATTATGATTGTGGATGAAGCTATGCAGCTATTCTTCATGTTAGGATTGTAGGTGGTAGTATGCAAATCATTCCTTATGTTAGGATCATGGGTAGAGGTATGGAGATCATTAATTACTCATGTTATAATTGGGGATGGAGCAATAGAGATCATTCCTTGTGTTTGGATTGTATTTAGAATAGTCAGTGTTGGCAAGAGATGCTCTGTGTATTCATGGCTGGGCACTATACCTTTTCATCTACTGAATCGCCTTTCCAACTCTAATTGAGATCATTAATGGAATGTGTGAATATTTTATGTACCCCCGACTGGTCATAGAACTTTTCATCTACTTCAGGCTTCTTTATAAAGTCCTGACAATCTGCGTGTTGCGTGGATCCTCCCCCTAATCAGTAAATGACACATCTGAGAATATGAATAAATCTGATTGATTTATCCCTGTTTATACTAATGGCTTTGATGCTTTTATCACTGGACTTCTATTACCCAATCCCCAACCAAGCCCCTTCTTAAAAAAGTGACTGTAGGCCAGATGTCAGTCAGTGATGGTTACATGGTAAGTAAGGTTTAGAAAAAAAAACGGGTCCATCCTTGTGGATCCAGATAAAGGCAGACAAAATATTGGGGAGGTGGATGCTAATTGCCCATCTTAGGGTAAAAGGTTTCCTTCCTGACTCCAACTTTGGCAATCTGTATACATTCCTGGAACAGCATCCCATCTCCAGATATTTAGTACCCATAACCTGTAATTTGGTTCCAAAGGCATCTAGTAACCTGTTTAATCTTGGTCAGTTGATCAAGCATCACAATATCTTGTGGGAGTTCTAATCTCCCTGATCCTATAGTAAAGAAATCCAGTCTGATAGTGAAATCTTTTTTCCTATAGACATAAGGGACGCCCACTTGTCATTATTGCAGGCCTAGGTATATAAAGTAAAGATCATTAGAAAGATCTCTCTAGTGTCCATTCATATATTTACACATTGTAATTAGATTTCCTTAACCCCTTAAGGACCAAGCCTTATTTACCAAATCTGACATCTGTCAATTTATGTAGCAATAACTTTTGAATGCTTTTACTTATCAACTCGCTTCTGAGATTGTTTTTTGTGAGATATTGTAGTTTGTTAGTCATAAATTTTGTCTTTATTAATTTAAAAAAATCTACATTTACTGAAAATTTGGAAAAATTCACAATTGTTAAACTTTGAGTTTTTCACCTTGTAAGACAGACAGTCCAACACGGCAGTATAGTTAATTATTAACATTTACCATAGGCCTACTTTATATTGCAATCATTTTTAAATTGTTATTTTAGGACTCCACAAAGTATATAAGTTCAGCACGGAAATGCCTCATATTTGGACATAAACTGCTGTTCGGATACATGGCAAAGCTCAGAAGGGAAGGTCCAGTATGTAACTTTATGTATAAGCTGCGGAGAGTACATCAGGCTAAACCATATAATGGTGGTTTAATGCATTAAAACAATATTCCAGGGACGTGAGGTATATTTTGAAGCAATCCTTAGCCCTTGTTTGTAACAGACTCTGCACCTCTTTTGGGTCCTTCCCTTTTTACTAGTGAAGAGAATTTCCTTGGAAAGTGTTGCCCCGGTACAATCCGTGTGGTCTTACTTCCAGAAGTACTGGGCTCCTCCCTTTCCTGCTCCCAAAATTTTAAGGCCTTGATGACCTCCTCCTGGAATTCAAGAAAGGTGTCCTTCTGGCTTGCATATTGATATAGCACGTAGGCATTACATAGTACCACCTATGTGATGTGCATGGCCAGTTTTTTTTCCCACATCCTTGTTTTCCACATGGCATTGTACGTCCCGAGTACTTGATCAGACAGGTCAACCCTTCCCATGTACCTATAATAATCAAGGACATAGTCTGGCTTGGGTTTCTCTGTACTGGTAACATAGCATGTCAGGATGAATAAAGACAGTGTCCATCTAGTTCAACCTGTTTCAACCCCCACCCTTGTTGGTCCAGAGGAAGGCAAAAAATCCCAAGCAGCCATTGTGCTCGTTTGGAGGAAAATTCCTTCCTGACTCCATAATGGCAGCCAGAGTAATCCCTGGATCAACAGTTGAGATCAACAACCCCGCTGGTCACCAATTGTCTATATCCTGTAAGATCATAGCATTCTAGGAAGACCTCTAGTCCCCTCCTAAATACCACTTCCTCAGCCAGAGAGTTCCACAGTCTCACTGCTCTTACAGTAAAGAATCCCCTTCTGTGTTAGTGATGAAACCTGCTTTCTTCTAGACGTATAGGATGCCCTCTTGTTACCGTCACAGTTCTGGGTAATGTATTTATACATAGTTATTTGATCGCCCCTTAGCTGTCTTTTTTCCAGGGTGAATAATCCTAATTTTGATAGCCTCTCTGGGTATTCCAGTCCTCTCATTCCGTTTATTAATTTAGTTGCCCTTCTTTGAACCCCCTCAAGCAGTGCAACATCTTTCCTGAGCACCGGTGTCCAGAACTGTACACAGTATAACATGTGAGGCCTTGTATAGTGGGAGGATAATGTTCTCGTCCCTCGCCCCTATACCTCTTTTAATGCACCCTAAGAGTCTATTTGCTTTTGGAGCAGCTGACTGGTATTGATTTCTCCGGTTAATTCTACAGTCCACTTGTACTCCCAGGTCTTTTTCTATATCACTTTTCCCTAGCAGTACCCCATTTAGTGTATATTGGTGACATCTGTTTCGCCTGCCCATGTGCATAACCTTACATTTATCAACATTGAACGTCATTTGCCATTTTTGTACCCAAGCCCCCAGCTTATCTAGGTCCATTTGTAGCCACATATTGTCCTCTGTTGTCTTAATTACCTTGTATAATTTTGTATCATCTGCAAATATTTATATTTTACTGTGCAGCCCCTCTATCAGGTCGTTGATAAATGTTAAACAGAATGGGGCCTAATACTGAACCCTTTTGCGCCCCCCACTGGCGATGGTGGCCCAATCAGAGTACGAACCATTTATTACCACCCTCTGCTTTCTATCATTGAGCCAATTTTTTACCCAAATACACCCGTTTTTGCCCAGACCGAGCGGTCTCATTTTATATATCAACCTATTATGCGGTACGATGTCAAATGCTTTAGATAAATCCAGATATACGAGATCAATAGATTGTCCCAGGTCCAGCCTAGAGCTTACTTCATCATAGAAGCTGATCAAATTGGTCTGACACGATTGACCCGTCATAAACCCATGCTGATGAGGACTTATACTGTTATTTTCCTTGATTTATTCTAGGGTGGCATCTCTCATAAACCCCTCAAATTTTTTTTCCGTTATTGAAGTGAGACTTACCGGCCTGTAGTTACCAGGATCTTTTTAAGACCCCTTTTTGTATATTAGAACCACATTGGCAATGCTCAAATCCAGTGGTACAACTGCGGTCTCTATAGTGTCCATAAATATAAGAAATAGCGGTCTAGCTTATCATGTCACTTAGTTCCCTTAGAACCCTTGGCTGTATTCCATGTGGGCCCGATGATTTATCGATTTTAATCCTCTTTAACCGGCTCTGCACTCCCTCCTGTGTTAGGCATGCAATATTTAGCAGGGGGGTTGTTTTATTCCCCTGCATCTCGTGTGACATTTATTTTTCATTCGTGAATACACTTGAAAAGAAACTATTTAATAGATTTGCATTTCCGCCCATCATCTTCAATGGTTTCTCCTGCATTATTTGTTAAAGAGCCAGTGCTCTCCCTGCAAATCCTTTTACTGTTAAAATAATTGAAGAATAGTTTATGGTTATTTTTTCTTTCTTTGGCGATCAGCCTTTCTGCCTCCTCCTTAGCAGTTTTGATGTTTTTTTTACATATTTAGTTTTTTTCCCTGTATGATTTTAGGGCTTCTTCGCGCCTTCTTATTTTAGTAGTTTAAACACTTTCTTTTTTTCGATTATTGCCCCCCTTACAGTTTCGTCGAGCCACATTGGTTTCCTCTTACTTATAGTTCTTTTGTTTTTAAAGGGTATGAACTGCTCACACGGTATGAACTGTACCTCGTACTGGGCAGGGGGTACTGCTATGGCCGTGTATTTTGCTCAATATAAGGATGTCCTTCCTGTCCTTATACTTGACACACAATACTTTGCCGCTGCTTAGTTACCAGCTCTCACCCTTTCTCACCATTTGCCCAAACAGTGTCTTGTCTGGAAGCGAGGCTCTGGAATAGGGATTCACTGATGTAATAATTACCCAGGTAGAGGTGGTAACCCCGGTCCAGTAATGAGTGCACTAATTCCCATACAATGTTTCCTATAATTTCGAGCAAGGAAGGGAATTCTGAGAGCTCAATTTTGGTGTCCTTCCCTTCATAAATCCAGAACTTATGGGTGTACCCTGATATATTCTTGCACGGATTGTACATGTTTATGCCATAACTTGCCCTCTTACTAGGCAGATACTGGTGGAATCAAAGCTTACATTTCAACTGTACCAGGAACCCGTCTACAGAAATCTGTTTTTAGGGACATACAACTGGGCAAACCTAACATTAAAATGCTCTACTACTGGCCTGATTTTATATAAGCGATCATAATTAGGGTCATCACTGCGTATTGTCATTATGATGCAGGGAATTTAAAATATATATGCAGAATATTGGGGTCTAGTATAAACTATCCATGCTTCAGTAGTCCCTAACCCTTAGCTTCTTTACTAGCCCCATATATAATACAATGTCCCAAAATTTAGTGATTTCTGATGCATCCACAGGTGTCCACCTGTGGGGTTTTGCAAAACTGAAGTTGAGGATTTTCTGGGGATATAAATTAGGTTGTACAACAACGTGGGCAATAAAATCATCAGGTCAGGGATCTGAGGTAATCCACTGAGCATCAGATGAATCAGGGTCCTCTGAAGTGGCAGTCCTTGGACGCCTTCTTAGGGGTCCAGACTTGCTTGAAGATGAAGAGGATAATGCCAGAAAAGTGAATTCATCCTCACTGGCTAAATCTGACTCAGATACAATTATTCTGTAAGCCTCCTGTGAGCAATACGTTAGATATACTAAATTATGCACCCAAAACAATTTTTTGGGTGGGTGACCACAGGACACTTGGTGATCACTGGGACGAGGTCAGGAACGCAGCAAGAACTCTTGTTTTTTGTGGGGTTTTTTTGTAAACTGACAGGATGACACTGCACTAAATACACTTTACAAACTAATATACTGACAGCTCACACTACACTGATTGATCACACTTTACTGACTACACTAACAAACTGATCACACTACACGATCACTGTAAATTTTCTTTTTCACATAATGATCTCTCTCCAACCACCGATAACACAGCGATGGTTGGAGTAAGAGCTCACACTGTAAATAGTGCAAACTTGAGCTCCTGTGGCAGGACCATTTTTTTTGATCCCCCAGCAACAAGTAGTGATAGGCTGCTAACTATGTTAGCAGCCATCACTACAGTATTACCACAATTGCCTTCATGGTGGCACTTTAAACTCAGGATGTACGTTTATGTCCTGTTGCGCTAAGTGATGTAAACCTATGTCCTGTGGCATTAAGGGGTTAATTACTTTAGTCACCCTCCTGTGCACCCACTATATTTCAGCGATGATCTTACACACAGGTGCCAAAAACTGTCTGAAAGAAAAACTCTGTTACTCATAACCAATCACAGGGCAGCTTTCATTTGACCACAAACTCCTCCTCAGTATGCTTCGCTACATGGGACTAAAGGATACTGCTCTCCTACTTATCTGACAGCTCCTTCAGTGTCTCCTTTGCTGGCTCTATCTCCCCTCCTCTTCCCCTTGCTGTTGGGGACCCCCAGGGCTTGGTCCTCTGCCCCCTCCTCTTTTCCATCTACACAGCCGTTATTGGACAAACCATCAGGAGCTTTGTCTTTCAGTACCATCTCTATGCTGACAGCACCCAGTTATACATCTCTTTCCATGACATCACAGCACCATTCCTCTAGAATACCACCAACTGTCTATCCGCTGTCTCTTAACACTATGTACTCTCTATTCCTAAAACTGAACCTCTCAAAAACTGTCCTACTCGTGTTTCCACCCCCTGCTAACCAACCTCATCCTGATATCTCCGTGTGTGGCACCACCATAGCTTCCAGATAGCACGCCCTCTGTCTTGGGGTCATATTCGACTCCAATCTCTCCTGTATTGCCCTCATCCACTCTCAGCTCGATTATTGCAACTAGCTGTTGATCGGCCTCCCCTGCACCAGACTCTCCCCTCTCCAATCCACCCTCAATGCGGCAGCCAGGCTCATCTTCCTGTCCAGCGGACGCCTCTGCACTGTCCCAGTCACTGCACTGGCTGCCTGTTAAATATAGAATTCAATTCAAACTCATTACCTTCATCCATAAAGCGCATCGTGGCACTGCCCTACATTGCCTTCCTCATCTCAATCCACCACCCAGTTCGTACCCTCTGTTCCGCTAATGAATGCAGATTAAGTGCCCCTTTAATTCAAACCTCTCATTCCCGCCTCCAAGTCTTCACCAGAGCAGCACCAGTCATCTGGAACGCGCTACCCAAAACTATCCAGGCAATCCCTGACACACAAAACTACAGGCATGCTCTAAAAACGCACCTCTTCAGGGAGGCATACCACATCTCCTAAACCAAACTCCTCTTTACTCCACCTGATAACATGCTCCCTGTCCTGCGGACTGCAATTCCTGCTAGCCATAATCAATCCCCCACTGCAGTTGTACCGATTCAGCCACCCCATGGCTTAAATGGGTTGTCCCGCAAAAGCAAGTGGGGTTAAACACTTCTGTATGGCCATATTAATGCACTTTGTAATATACATCGTGCATTAAATATTGGCCATACAGAAGTTATTTACTTACCTACAGGGGGTCCCCCTGTGCTAGTGTCCCCGTTTCCATGGCGCCAACCAAACTTCTCCTCTGGTCGCTGGATCAGTTACGCTTGCGCAGAGACGATTCCTCTTCTGGATGGTCCGGGCTCACGAGCTGCGTCCTGGCTCCTCCCTCGGCCGTCCTCTTCTCCGCGTCATCGCATAGCTCCGCCTCCGTCACGTGGTGCCGATCAGTCAATGGGGTGGCTGAAATCGACAGTGGAGCGCGGACTGTAGAAGAACATCCACGGTGCACCATGGGAGAAGACCTGTGGTGCACCGTGGGAGAAGACCAGCGGCGCCATCTCGGACAGAAGATTTTTTAAAGTTGCTGAACGGGGATTCAGGTTAGAGAATTTTTTTTTTAAATAACACATGGCAGCGGTATTCCTTTGCAGTTACTGGGGAACTGGGGAAAAATTTTTTACTGTTTAGGCGCGGGACAACCCCTTTAAGTCTGACCATTGTCTATATGTATAGCATCCCACAATCTCCACCTTGCCATACTGTGCACATCTCCAGCCCTTTTACCCTCTGTATCTCCCCATTATCTGTAGCATGGAAGCTCGTTGGAGCAGGACCCTCACCACTACTGTCTCCATCATTCAATTGCTATATGTAACCGTGCTTTTTGTTTCTTTGTTTTTTATATCTGTTCTCCCCTGTTTTGGAAACACTGCAGAATATGTTGGCGCTATATAAATAAAGATTAATATTATTATTACCAGAGTAGTTTAAGAAATTAAAGCTGAGCTATGATTGGTTGCTATGGACAATATAGACATTTCTTTTTTTATTAACTTTTTCACATTGGAGTGATTTCCTATGGGTTGGTGTTTTAGAAATGGAAATTTAAGTGAGCTGAATGACCTCAAGTCATCAGTGCTAGATTAGCTAGGCCCAGTATTTTCAAAAACTGTCAAATGTTGTCGAGTGTATAGAGGATGGTGTGATCAAGAAAAAACATCCAGCGCGCGGTATTCTGTGAACATAACTCGTCAACGAAATGGGACAGAGAAGGATGTTAAAAATCGTTCTGATGAACAGGCAGTGCGCAATCAAGCAAACTGCAGTAGACTACAACACTAGTACTCTAACCTGTTAGAATGCAAAACTTGCTCCTTAGCACAGATGGACTATAATGGTAGACACCAAGTTTGAATGCTATTGCTGTCTAAGAGAAGGAGTCAAGACTCCCATGGAAAAGGAGCTCAAAAATTGGATCACTGAGCGATGGAAAAACATTGCCTGGTCAGATTAATCCAGATTTCTGTTGCACCATGCTGATTGTAGGATCAGAATTTGAATTGATGAATCCTTCCTTTCAGTTGTCAACAGTTCAGGCTGATAGAGGTGAAATAATGGTGAGGGAATTGTTTTATTGGCAAACCTTGGGTCCTCTGATGCCTGGGGATGGACACCACAATGAATTTCTGCAGTTCTGAGCACTAACGCACTACTTAGATGGGTGTTTTTTTTTATAAAGTGGGCATTCAGTGTATGTACCAAGCGAATCCCCCAACAGAATAGGGAGTGCTCTTGTGAAGTATAATACAGGATGTAATGCTGGAAAAGTAACGGATAATTAGGGAGCTTTCACATGGAACAGAATTACTCCGCAAGACGCAGCCAAATCCGTAGCTGCGGAGTTCCGTACCAAAATCCACAAGTCTGACTAGATTTTGATGTGGAACTACAGCCCAGCTTTAAACCAACTTTAGGTAGCCTGTGGATTTTGGTGTGGAATTTATTGCAGTTTATCATGCAGCCTATTCCATCCCGTGTGAAAGGTGCCTTAACCCCTTGAGTGGCACGCCCGGAAATTTTCCGGGACGAGCTCCACAGCTCATAGCAACATAGCCCGGAAGATTTCCGGGCTATGTATCACTATGGGAGCTGCAGAGCACAATGCCACAAGCTGTGGCACTGTGCTCTGCCTGCACAGACCCACAGAGAACAAAGCAAGGGCTTTGAAAAACCAGCAGAAGATATTGCCGATATGCCGGCAATCTCCTGCTTTGTTTACAGGTTGCCATAGAGACCATCGGCTTGTCAGAAGCAAGCCGATGGTCTCTGTGGCAGGGAGAGCTTGGTGCTTGGCTGTCAGAAGACAGCTAGGTACCAGCTCTTACAGCAGAGATCAGAGAAAACCTCTGATCTCTGCTGTGTTAACCCTTTACATGCTGCAGTCTATGTGACTGCAGCATGTAAAGGGCTGTCACCATCGGACCCCCGGAATGTGATCAGGGGTCCTGATGGGTCCCTGTGGAAGTCCCCTAAAGGGACAAAAAAGAAAATAAAAAATAAAAAAAGTAAAAAAATTATAAAAAAAAATAAAAACACTTGTCTCCCTTTACTTTGTAAAAAATCAAAAATACAATCATACATGTGGTATCCATGCGTCGTAATGACCCAGAGAAGAAAGTTAATACATTATTTAACCCCTTAATGACATGGCCCCTTTTTTTCTTTTTTCCCCATTCCTTTTTTTCCTCCCCCCTGTTTAAAAAATCACAACTTGTCCTGCAAAAAACAAGCCCTTATATGGCCATGTCAATGGAAAAATGAAAAAGTTATGGCTCTTGAGACGCAACTGCAAAATTAGTTGAAATTCAATGATTAGACCATTTTAAAAAGCCTGCCCTGGTGGGCACGACAGGGTGGTAGGAAACCCGCCACTCAAAGGGTTAAAGGGGTTCTGTCATAAAAAAAAAAATCTACACTTACCTATTCCTCCCCCGTAAGTTTACTTATCAGATCTTCACCTCACTGATTTTCTCCTGTCTCCTGCAGTCCCGGGGGTCACCTCACCTCCAGCTGGCTGATTCCTCTTCTTCCTGTGAGGTTACGTACATTCGCAAGCAGTCTTTTTGCCAGCCAATGTACGTTACGTCACAGGCCAGCAGGGGGAGTGCCGATCTACTTTGGAGACTACTCATGCAAGCTGTCTCGGCAATAGATCAGAATTCCTTCCTAGGCAGTGAACGCTACAGCACAGGGACTTGACCTTCACTGACCCGGCCGGAAGAGAATGCGAGGAATGCAGCCTTCATAACAAGCCGGCCGGCATGCGCTGAGGTGAGGTGATTCTGGGGGCACTGCAGAAGCTCAGCGATGGGAAGATGTGGTAAGGAGACTGACAGGGAAGAAATAGGTGATTAAAGATTTTTTTTTTTATGGCAAAACCCCTTTAAGGTATTGTATGTAAGCATCAACTCCACCGGTAGAATAGTGAGTGCATCTGTAGAGTATAATACACGATGCTACTCAGAATCAGTACAAATTAAAGCCTGTTTAACACATTATTACTACTGGTCCCAAAACAGAACCCAGCACGATGATCAATCCGTGGTGGACAGCAGGAGGTCACCTTATGTGGCCCTGATTTATCAAGACAAGCATTTCCTATGCTTGACTTGATACTAACTGCACTGGTGTAAGATGTGCTTCTCTCTTAATAAATTTGGAATATTTCATGGCAGTCCATGTGCCAGATTACATCTATGCTAGCATCAATCACCCAGCTTTATTCTGCGCCATCATTTACAGCAGTTTCTGGTATAAATTACGGTAAATATGTCAGACCCCAGGAGACTTTGCCACACTCACTTATTGAAAAAGTGGCAAACATGGCTTAAAATCCTTAAAAAAAATACAATTGTTTACACAAGAAGCATGTACCAAAATTAGCAACTTTCCAATGTGAGAAAACTGGCAAAAATGCATTGACAAATTTTGTGCCTAAGTGTTCCATGATGATCACCTATATCCATTCACTACAGTGCGATGGTTGCGGGTTAGGTTAGTAATAGGCACACTACAAAGCAGATAAATTATTTTTTTCCACCTCAGTATTATCCCCCAGCTGTTTTCACCTCACTATCACATGTAATACAGGAAACTCAAGGAATATCCTGACTTTAACCTCCCGTAAATATCTAATAGCAGTCTGGCTGCTGTGGGACATTTCTAGGCACCTTGCCATGGAGTGTGTCCCACATTAACGTAGATTACAATGTGACAGTCATTGGACTTTGCGTTGCTGTTGATACATGATGGCGGCACTGGCAGTTCTTGCTGGGAGTCAATTATGGATGCACTCATATCAAGACTACAGGCCCCATTTTTCAATGTCAATGACAATTACTGGACTCTGCCATCTGCTAATTAGTATGAATTGGTTCCTCCAGCAGCCGCAATGCAAGAAAACGCAACCAATTATTATATGACAGCCTGCTAATTAGAATATGTGTGTAGCTATTTTTAAACTGACTTCCAGAATATAACTTATGAGGATCCCATCATCTCCTATGGGCCCACAATGGGTAGAATATCCGTGCCCCCTCACCCCATCCTGGGCTGAGCTGCACCTGTTCTGCTCGACATGTGCATAACATGTTGGATAACACCTTTAGAAGATGGGCAGAACAATTGCATGCATTGCTGGGCAGTTATCATTCAGATCAAGTACATCCTAAACTACGCTATCGGTCGTCCCTCAGACCAGCCCTAAATATACTGACCCCTCGGTTAAGCATGATGGCAGGGGCTACTCCATCCGGTAGGCTGTTCCAGAGAGTCTGTTGTGTACAGCAGTCACATAGCTGACTTCTGGGAAAAATGCAACCCGTACTAGGTGTACAGGACTGGGGAATGTGATTAAGAGAGTAATGATATTGTCTAGGGGACTTGGCTGAGGAGTGCTGTCTTTAAAGAAGTTTTGTCATTAAAAAAAACCAATAAGTCTATACTCACCTATTTCTTCCCCGTCAGTTTCCTTACCACATCTACTGGCTGAGCTTCTGCAGTTCCTCGGGATCACCTCACAGCACACCGGCTGGCTTGTTATGAAGCTGGCATTCCTCTCATTCCTTCTGGCCGGGTCAGAGAAAGTCACATCCCTGTGCTGTAGTGTTCACTGCCCAGGAAGGAATTCTGATCTATTGCCGAGACAGCTCGCATGATTAGTCTCGGCAGTAGATCGGCACTCCCACTGCTAGCCTGTGAGCTGTGACGTAACGTACATTGGCCGTCAGAAAGAAGACTGCCTGTGAATGTACGTAATCTCACAGGAAGGAGAGGAATCAGCCAGCTGGAGGTGAGGTGACCCCCCAGACTGCAGAAGACAGAAGATAGGTGAGGTGAAGATCTGGTAAGTAGACTGACGGGGTAGAAATGGGTAAGTATAATTTTTGTGTAATTTTTCTTTTTTATGACAGAACCCCTTTAAGTGCAGCTTTGGATGCAGTATCAGGAGGGAGCAGTTATCAAGAGTCCCATTTTAGGAATGGGACCTGCTATACACCCTGACTCTCCGACTTACACCTCTTCTTGCCATACAAGAAAGACAAAATAACATGCTGTACATACTGTTGAAAACTTTTGTGGCCAGAGCCACGCTTTATATATACAACCACACAATACACGGAGCCAGACGCAAATCGTGAGACTGCAGTGCCAATTCAATTTAATCGAGACTAGTTAGGCCACGTCTACTACCTATCTACTGTACTCATTGTCAGCCGCATGCTTTCTACCTCCCCAAAGGCAGCATTGTGAGATCCACCCAACTTTTATTGGGTCTCTTCAATAGTTGTAGCTCTGCCATCAACAGCTATACAACTCACACTGTGTTGGTCTGTTAGTTTTATCCCAGGGATAGCACCATTCTAGGGGAAGCGCCATTTCGGCTCATAGCTCTGCCATCAACAACAATACTGTAAAGACTCATGAGTCCTCCTTGTTGCCTTGTCTCAGACACAATGCCATGATTCTGGCACCTATAAACTAGGGCTCCCTGGTTTTGTACTATTCTGCCACCAGAGGGTCGACTCCCACCATGTTAATAAACTCACTTGTAGGGTGTAGGTCTACTTCTTTGTGTCTGCAAAGTGGCTGGTATTTGAAGCGTATGAGGTTGTGATTAACCACGGACTTGCCTGGGTGTATATTTGAAATTTTTGATAGTTTTATTCACTTTTTTCTTGTTCTATCTATGGACTGGATGATCCTGCAAACTTCTATTGCCTTCTTTGTATCATTGGGAACCATATGATTCTAGGCCTATGTCAATTAGCCTATCAAAAAGTGATGTTTGCACGAATCTTGCCAATGAGTTGCAGTGATTTAGTATTTGGTAAATCCTTACCACCTGCATGGATTATATGCACGGCAGGCAGGGGATTGCTTGTAATTAGAGATGAACGAGCAATGGGCGACCCGAGCATTTTTGTATATTGCCGATGCTCGCTAAGGTTTTCATTTGTGAAAATCTGGGCAATTCAAGAAAGTGATGGGAACGACACAGCAACAGATAGGGCAGGCGAGGGGCTACATGTTGGACTGCATCTTAAGTTCCCAGGTCCCACTATTAAGCTACAATACCGGCAAGAGTGCCCCCCCCCCTCCCAACAACTTTTACTTCTGAAAAGCCCTCATTAGCAATGCATACCTTAGCTAAGCACCACACTACCTCCAACAAAGCACAATCACTGCCTGCATGACACTCTGCTGCCACTTCTCCTGGGTTACATGCTGCCCAACCCCCCCCCCCCCCCCGCACGACCCAGTGTCCACAGCGCACACCAAACTGTCCCTGCCCAGCCTTCAGCTGCCCTCATGCCACGCCACACTCATGTCTATTTATAAGTGCGTCTGCCATGAGGAGGAACCGCAGGCACACACTGCAGAGGGTTGGCACGGCTAGGCAGCGACCCTCTTTAAAAGGGGCGGGGCGATAGCCCCCAATGCTGTACAGAAGCAATGAGAAATCCAATCCTGTGCCACCTCCATCAGGAGCTGCACACGTGGGCATAGCAATGGGGAACCTATGTGCCACACACTATTCATTCTGTCAAGGTGTCTGCATGCCCCAGTCAGACCGCGTTTTTTTATAAATAGTCACAGCCAGGTACAACTCCGCAATGGGAATTCCGTGTGCACCCACAGCATGGGTGGCTCCCTGGAACCCACTGGCGGTACATAAATATATCCCATTGCATTGCCCATCACAGCTGAGGTAATGTCGTGCTTAATGCAGGTGGGCTTCGGCCCACACTGCATGCCCCAGTCAGACTGGGGTTCTTTAGAAGTGGACACATGCAGTTACAACTCCGTGTGGACCGACAGCATGGGTGGGTGCCAGGAAGCCTCCGGCGGTACATAAATATATCCCATTGCATTGCCCATCACAGCTGAGGTAATGTCGTGCTTAATGCAGGTGGGCTTCGGCCCACACTGCATGCCCCAGTCAGACTGGGGTTCTTTAGAAGTGGACGTATGCAGTTACAACTCCAGGTGGACCCACGGCATGGGTGGCTCCCTGGAACCCATCGGCGGTACATAAATATATCCCATTGCAGTGCCCAACACAGCTGATGTAACGTCAGCTGTAATGCAGGTGGGCTAAAAATTAATTGGATTACACTGTAGGCGAGGGCCCCCAAAAATTGGTGTACCAACAGTACTAATGTACCGCAGAAAAATTGCCCATGCCCAACCAAGAGGGCAGGTGAAACCCATTAATCGCTTTGGTTAATGTGGCTTATTGGTAACTAGGCCTGGAGGCAGCCCAGTTAAAATAAAATTGGTTCAGGTGAAAGTTTCAATGCTTTAATGAGCATTGAAACGTATAAAAATTGTTTACAAAAATTATATGACTGAGCCTTGTGGGCCTAAGAAAAATTGCCCGTTCGGCGTGATTATGTGAGGTTTCAGGAGGAGGAGCAGGAGGAGGAGGAGGAATATTATACACAGATTGATGAAGCAAAAAGGTCCCCGTTTTTGATGGTGATAGAGAACGATGCTTCCATCCGCGGGTGCAGCCTACATACTGCTTAGGTATCGCTGCTGTCCGCTGGTGAAGAAGAGAAGTCTGGGGAAATCCAGGCTTTGCTCATCTTGATGAGTGTAAGCCTGTCGGCACTGTCGGTTGACAGGCGGGTACGCTTATCCGTGATGATTCCCCCAGCTGCACTAAACACCCTCTCTGACAAGACGCTAGCCGCAGGACAAGCAAGCACCTCCACGGCATACAGCGCGAGTTCAGGCCACGTGTCCAGCTTCGACACCCAGTAGTTGTAGGGGGCAGAGCGTCACTGAGGACGGTCGTGCGATCGGCTACGTACTCCCTCACCATCCTTTTACAGTGCTCCCGCCAACTCAGCCTTGACTGGGGACCGGTGACACAGTCTTGCTGGGGAGCCAGAAAGCTGGCAAAGGCCTTGGATAATGGTCCCCTGCCTGCGCTGTACATGCTGCCTGATCTCTGCGCCTCCCCTGCTACCTGGCCCTCGGAACTGCGCCTTCGGCCACTAGCGCTGTCGGATGGGAAGTTTACCATCAGTTTGTCCACCTGCGCCCTGTGGTATAGCATCATTCTGGAACCCCTTTCCTCTTCGGGAATGAGAGTGGAAAGGTTCTCCTTATACTGTGGGTCGAGCAGTGTGTACACCCAGTAATCCGTAGTGGCCAGAATGCGTGTAATGCGAGGGTCACGAGAAAGGCATCCTAACATGAAGTCAGCCATGTGTGCCAGGGTACCTGTATGCAACACATGGCTGTCCTCACTAGGAAGATCCTCCTCCTCCTCCTCTTCCTCTTCCTCCTCTTCCTCTTCCTCCTCTTCCTCTTCCTTCTCTTCCTCTTCCTCCTCCTCCTCTACCTCCTCCTCCTCTTCCTCTTCCTCCTCTTCCTCTTCCTCCTCTTCCTCCTCTTCCTCTTCCTCCTCCTCCTCATCCTCCTCCTCCTCATCCCATACACGCTGAAAGGATGACAGGCAAGCAGCATGTTTCCCTCAGCAGTGGGCCAAGCTGTCTCTTCCTCCTCCTCCTCCTCCTCCTCCCATACACGCTGAAAGGATGACAGGCAAGCAGCATGTTTACCCTCAGCAGTGGGCCAAGCTGTCTCTTCTTCCTCCTCCTCCTCCTCCTCCCATACACGCTGAAAGGATGACAGGCAAGCAGCATGTTTACCCTCAGCAGTGGCCAAGCTGTCTCTTCCTCCTCCTCCTCCTCTTCCTCCTCCTCTCATACACGCTGAAAGGATGACAGGCAAACAGCATGTTTACCCTCAGCAGTGGGCCAAGCTGTCTCTTCCTCCTCCTCCCATACACGCTGAAAGGATGACAGGCAAGCAGCATGTTTCCCTCAGCAGTGGGCCAAGCTGTCTCTTCCTCCTCCTCCTCCTCCCATACACGCTGGAAGGATGACAGGCAAGCAGCATGTTTACCCTCAGCAGTGGGCCAAGCTGTCTCTTCCCCCTCCTCCTCATGCTCCTCCTCCTCCTCCTTAACGCACTGAGATATAGACATGAGGGTGCTCTGACTATCCAGCGACATACTGTCTTCCCCCGCCTCCATTTCCGAGTGCAAAGCGTCTGCCTTTATGCTTTGCAGGGAACTTCTCAAGAGGCATAGCAGAGGAATGGTGACGCTAATGATTGCAGCATCCCCGCTGAGCATCTGGGTAGACTCCTCAAAGTTTCCAAGGACCTGGCAGATGTCTGCCAACCAGGCCCACTCTTCTGTAAAGAATTGAGGAGGCTGACTCCCACTACGCCGCCCATGTTGGAGTTGGTATTCCACAATAGCTCTACGCTGCTCATAGAGCCTGGCCAACATGTGGAGCGTAGAGTTCCACCGTGTGGGCACGTCGCACAGCAATCGGTGCACTGGCAGATTAAACCGATGTTGCAGGGTCCGCGGGGTGGCAGCGTCCGTCTTGGAGTTGCGGAAATGTGCGCTGACCCGGCGCACCTTTCCGAGCAGGTATGACAAGTGTGGGTAGCTTTTCAGAAAGCGCTGAACCACCAAATTAAAGACATGGGCCAGGCATGGCACGTGCATGAGGCTGCCGAGCTGCAGAGCCTCCACCAGATTACGGCCGTTGTCACACACGACCATGCCCGGTTGGAGGCTCAGCGGCGCAAGCCAGCGGTCGGTCTGCTCTGTCAGACCCTGCAGCAGTTCGTGGGCCGTGTGCCTCTTCTCTCCTAAGCTGAGTAGTTTCAGCACGGCCTGCTGACGCTTGCCCACCGCTGTGCTGCCGTGCCGCGCGACACCGACTGCTGGCGACGTGCTGCTGCTGACACATCTTGATTGCGAGACAGAGGTTGCGTAGGAGGAGGAGGAGGGTGGTTTAGTGGAGGAAGCATACACCGCCGCAGATACAACCACCGAGCTGGGGGACGCAATTCGGGGGGTGGGTAGGACGTGAGCGGTCCCAGGCTCTGACTCTGTCCCAGCCTCCACTAAATTCACCCAATGTGCCGTCAGGGAGATATAGTGGCCCTGCCCGCCTGTGCTTGTCCACGTGTCTGTTGTTAAGTGGACCTTGGCTGTAACCGCGTTGGTGAGGGCGCGTACAATGTTACGGGAGATGTGGTCGTGCAGGGCTGGGACGGCACATCGGGAAAAGTAGTGGCAACTGGGAACCGAGTAGCGCGGGGCCGCCGCCGCCATCATGCCTTTGAAAGCCTCTGTTTCCACAAGCCTATACGGCAGCATCTCCACGCTGATCAATTTGGCAATGTGCACGTTTAACGCTTGAGCGTGTGGGTGCGTGGCGGCGTACTTGCGCTTGCGCTCAAACAGTGGCGCTAGCGACGTCTGGACGCTGCGCTGAGAGACATTGCTGGATGGGGCCGAGCACAGCGGAGGTGAGGGTGTGGGTGCAGGCAAGGAGACGGTAGTGCCTGTGTCCTCAGAGGGGGGTTGGATCTCAGTGGCAGGTTGGGGCACAGGGGGAGAGGCAGTGGTGCAAACCGGAGGCGGTGAACGGCCTTCGTCCCACCTTGTGGGGTGCTTGGCCATCATATGCCTGCGCATGCTGGTGCTGGTGGCTCCCCAGCTGATCTTGGCGCGACAAAGGTTGCACACCACTGTTCGTCGGTCGTCAGGCGTCTCTGAAAAACTGCCACACCGTAGAGCACCTTGACCTCTGCAGGGTGGCATGGCGCGAGGGGGCGCTTTGGGAAACAGTTGGTGGATTATTCGTTCTGGCCCTGCCTCTACCCCTGGCCACCGCACTGGCTCGGCCTGTGCCCACACCCTGACTTGGGCCTCCGCGTCCTCGCCCGCGTCCACGTCCTATAGGCCTACCCCTACCCCTCAGCATGGTGTATTACCAGTAGTGCAGAAACAGAACGCTGTAATTAAATGTGCCGCTTATTGGCCTGTGGTTGGAGGCTTACGGAACGCCAGGAAATAATTTTGCGCAAGCCTGCTGTAACACTTAGCTGGCTGCGTATGAATTAGGAGGACAACTACACCCAGCACAGACCCAGAACACTGAGGACAGTCACAGGCAGCCCAAATAGATTTTTTTCCCAAAATGTTTTTGCAAAGGCCCACTGCCTATATACACTGTATATGTCTTCTGTCCCTGCCTCACAATATATGTCTTCTGTCCCTGCCTCACAATATATGTCTTCTGTCCCTGCCTCACCACTACTGGCCCTGCACTATGTATAATTACTGCAGGGCGCATTGCTCTGCACGGCCGATATACAAAAAAAAAAAAAGTGCAACACTGCAAAAAGCAGCCTCCACACTACTGCACACGGTTAGATGTGGCCCTAAGAAGGACCGTTGGGGTTCTTGAAGCCTAAAATACTCCTAACACTCTCCCTATAGCAGCTCCGGCACCAACAGCACTTTCCCTCCTCTATGTCAGAACAAATCTGTGGCGAGCCGTGGTAGGGGCCGGTTTATATACTCGGGTGACTCCTGATCTCGCCAGCCACTCACTGCAGGGGGGTGGTATAGGGCTTGAACGTCGCAGGGGGAAGTTGTAATGCCTTCCCTGTCTTTCTATTGGCCAGAAAAGTGCGCTAACGTCTCAGAGATGAAAGTGAAAGTAACCCGAACATCGCGTGGTACTCGCCTCTAGTAACGAGCATCTCGAACACGCTAATACTCGAACGAGTATCAAGCTCGGACGAGTACATTCGCTCATCTCTACTTGTAATGCTTTTTTAGTAGGTCATGTGGGGCTGCAGTGGGCACAACATCAGTGCCCTCTTCCCCAATCCCGAGCTGAGCTTCACCTGTTCTGCTCCACATGTGCACATAACATGCTGGAATATGCTGGTTTACACCTTTAGAAGATGGAAAGAACAACTGCATGCATTACTGGACAGTTGTCATTCAGATCAAGTGCACCCTAAGCTGCCCTGTTGGTCCATCTCTCAGACCAGCCCTAAATATCCTGACTCCTGAGTTAAATGTGATGGCAGGGGCTACTGCATGTTATAGGCAGGTCTGTTGTGTACAGCGGTCAGAGAGCTGAAATAATGCAGCCTGTATTGGGTGTACAGGACTGAAGTACGGATTCTTTTAAGAGAGTAGTGGGATTGTCTTGCGAACTTGCCTGAGGAGAGTGCTGTGTCTTTAAGTGCAGCTTTGGATGCAGTATTGGGAGGGGGAGTGGGAGGGGGGTCAGTGGTGAAAAGCTTTAAATGCTTGAAACCTTCTTGCAGGAGCTAGCAGATCCGTAGCTAAGGCAATTCACCATGCTATCCCTCTTGTATCCTCTCTAACCTTACTGATACATGCGCTGCCACCCCAGGGGACCCTAAAAAGTATAGACACCTCAAAAAGCACCATGGAAAACGTGCAGCTTTCAGAACCACAGAAAGAGTTGATCCGTGACACCTGGCAGATAGTGAACCAAGACCAGATTCATCATGGTACTGTGCTCTTCACCAGGTGAGAGGGTATCACTAGGCTATATTCTTCATGGATGGGCTGGCACCAGGGTGTGATCGGTATAGATTGAATTGGCACTGCACTCTATACTGTAGAAACAAGCTAACATTAGGTGCTATACTCCATGGGTGGGCTGTCACTGGGAAATATACTGAAAGCATGAGTTGGCACGAGGAAAAGATTAATCATTGCACCTTGCCCTTTACTAGGTGAGAGAGTGGCACTGGCTTAGCTACTGTGGGGCCGGACTGGCACAGAGTCCCATATTGTAGGAATAGGCTGTATACTGTTGGAACATGCTGGCTCTGAGCTAAATACTGTATGGAGATGAGTTGGCACAAGGCATTATACTGTAGGAACAGGCTGGCATTGGTACGCTATACTATAGAAATGAGTTGGCACTAGTTCTATACTGTAAGTTTTTAGCGCTCAGATAACTTTGTTTTGCCTTATTGTGCCACCTGTGGTTTTCTTCTCTTTCCTTTGGTAGCTTTTTAAAAAAATTGTTTTTCCGGTATTAAATAAAATAAAAATCTGAAATTTTCATGTAATGTCACAGAAAATGTGGGTCGCAGCTGCAGGAACAGGGATTGTGTGCTTAGATACTGTATCTATGTAAGCCTATTGTGTGTGATACTGTTTGACAAACCACTATATCTAAGCCTATCTATACTGTGATACTGAGATGAGGTATCTAATCATATCATGTACAAGTGTGTCAGCTGAGATGTTATATCTAATCCTAGCATGTGTGGTACAGTCTTCTGAGCTGTTGTATCTAATCCTGTAACTAAGCTTATCATGTGTGATACTGTCAGTTTAGTTGCTGTATCTAATCTTCTCTTGTGTAATATTGTCTGCCAAGTTGCTGTATCTAAGCCAATCGTGTAACATTGATGTTTGCTGAGCTGATGTATAAATGGCTATTTTGTGATACTGTCTACTGAGCCACTATACAGCACTGTGCAGAAGTTTTAGGCAGGTGTGATAAAAATGCTGTAAGGTAAGAATACTTTCAAAAATAGAAGTGTTAATAGTTTATTTTTGTCAATTAATAAAATACAAAATGAATGAACAAAAGAGAAATCTAAATCAGTCTGACCACCCTTTGCCTTTAAAACAGTCATCAGTTCTTCTAGGTACACTTGCACACAGTTTTTGAAGGAACTCTGCAGGGAGATTGTTCCAAGGATCTTGGAGAACTAACTACAGATCTTCTGTATATGTAGGCTTTCTCAAATCCTTCTGTCTCTTCATATAATCCCAGGCAGACTGACTATCGTTGAGATCAGGGCTCTGTGGGGCCATATCAGCACTTCCAGGACTTCCTTGTTCTTCTTTACGCTGTAGATAGTTCTTATTGACATTGGCTATATGTTTGGGGTCGCTGTCCTGATGCAGAATACATTTAGAGCCAATCAGATGTCTCCTTAATAAGATTACATGATGGCTAAGTATCTGCCTGTATTTCTCAGCATTGGAGACAGCATTATCCTTGACTAAACCCCCAACTCCATTTGCTGAAATGCAGCCACTCCACGCTGCTTAACTGTTGCCTGCAATCATTATTGTACGGCTTTCCAGACCTTCAGCGAACAAATTGCCTTTTGTTCCAACCAAACACTTCAAATTGTACTCATCAGTCCAGAGCAGCTGCTGCCATTTTTGTGCACCCCAGTTCCTATGCTTTTGTGCATGGTTGAGTTGCTTGAGTGGCCTTCAATCCTTCCATGAAGAGCACTTCTGGCCAGACATTTCCGAACACTAGATGATTGTAGAATCATAGAATGGTAGAGTTGGAAGGGACCTCCAGGGTCATCAGGTCCAACCACCTGCTCAATGGAGGATTTACTAAATCATCCCAGACAGATATTTGTCCAGCCTTTGTTTGAACACTTCCATTGAAGGAGAACTCACCACCTCCCGTGGTAACCTGTTCCACTCATTGATCACCCTCACTGTCAGAAAGTTTTTTCTAATATCTAATCTGCATCTCCTCCCTTTCAGTTTCATCCCATTGCTTCTAGTTTTTCCTTGTGCAGATGAGAATAGGGCTGATCCCTCTGCACTGTGACAGCCCTTCAGATATTTGTAGACAGCTATTAAGTCTCCTCTCAGCCTTCTCTTCTGCAAGCTAAACATTCCCAGATCCTTTAACTGTTCCTCATAGGACATGATTTGCAGACCGCTCACCATCTTGGTAACTCTTCTCTGAACTTGCTCCACTGAACTTGTACCTGAGTCCCACTGGTTTCTGCCAGTTCTAAGCCAATGGCACTAATGGACATTTTCAGATTTAGAAGTGAAGTAAGTGTGATGTGTCTTTCACTTGCAGCATTAAGTTTCCTTGGCTGACCACCGCATCCAGGGTTCTCAACGTTCTTTGTGTTTCTTTGAAAGATCTTGAACAGAACATCTTGAAACCCCAGTCTGCTTGGAAATCTTTGCCTGGGAAAGACCTTGCTGTGTTGCTGTGCTAAATCTTGGTGTTATCACCTGTGATATGAAACGGTCTTCCACAACCTCACCTTTGCAGCAGAATTTGTCTGTTCCTCACCCAGTTTTAAGCCTCCTGCACAGCTGTTTGTTTCAGTTAATGACTGTGCTTCAACCTATTTATGATGAAAATGATCCTTATCACCTGTTTGGTAGACTTGTTTAATTCTACACCTGACTAGAATCCTATAAGATCTCTGACTTTGTACAAGTGTACCTAGAAGAATTGATGCTGCTTTGAAGAGAAAGGGCGATCACACCAAATATTGATTTGATTTAGATTTCTGTTGTGTTCATTCACTTAGCATTTTGTTAATTGACAAAAAAAAACTATTAACACTTTTATTTTTGAAAGAATTCTCACTTTGCAGCCTTTTTCTAGACCCGCCTAAGAATGTTACACAGTACTGTATCCAAGCTTCTCATCATACTATCAGCTGAGGTTTGGTATCTAGTCATATATCATATCGTGAGATTTGTCAGCCGAGATGCTGTATCTAATACCGTTATGTGTGATACTGTCTGCTGAACTGCTGTATCTAATCCCATCATTTGTGATGTTCTGTCAGAGACCACATACTATGGGATTCTTTCAATTTTCTGTACACAGAGCTTCATCGCTCTATAATGAAAATTTCAGTAACTTGCTAATATTTTTGCACTTCGGTTCCTCACAGTTTTCAAGATTTCTGCTGGTCTCTGTCAGTAAATGAGGACATAATTTACTCTTAGGGCTCATACCCACTGGCGATAGACTTTCCTGTGATGCGAGAGTGAGCGAAAATGCATGATTATGAAACCAATGATTTTCATTTGCAATGTCTTCACTCAAGGCTCGCAGCGCTAAGAAAAATCTGTGCCATCGTCCATTATTTTCAATGGGGCTGGCAGCAGCAGCGCCAGCTTCATTGAAAACATAGGGAGTACATCGTGCTCCCCTCACACAGCTGTGGCAGAGGTCCACGATGCAATCCCATTGCTTTTAATGGGGCCGGTGCTGCTGCCACCCCATTGAGAGCAATGGGATAAAGGCATCCCCTGCAGCAATGATTTTCGGGAAGGAGGGGGGCTTGAAACATAAGCCCTACCCCAAAAATCATCCCTAGCTGTAAAAAAAAAATTAAAATTCAATACATTTCTGAGCGCTGCCTCTGGTCACAGCACTCAGCCAATCAGAGGCAGCGCTGTCTGGAGACGGAGATTTTTCAATCCCAGGCCACCAGAATGCAGAAGAAGACTGACGGGGATGGAGAGAAATGCCGGACAACTCTTCTAGGTGAGTTAATTAATTAATTTTTTTTACAGCTAGGGACGATTTTCAGGGTTATATTTTAACCCCCCTTCCCCCAGAAATCATCGCTGCAGGGGTTGCCTTCATTCCATTGCTTTCAATGGGGCGGCAGCAGCGCCGGCCCAATTGAAATCAATGGGATAGCATCGCGGACCTCTGCCACAGCTGTGCCAACTGTGGCAGGGGAGCGGGATGTACTCCCTATGTTTTCAATGGAGCTGGCGCTGCTGTCACTGGTCCCATTGAAGACAGTTGGCGATAGTGTAGATTTTGCTTAGCGCTGCGAGCCTTGAGTGAAGACATCGCAAAAGAGAATGAAACCATTGAAAATCATTGGCTTCATAATCATGCATTTTCACTCACTCTCGCATCTCAGGAAAGTCTATCGCCAGTGGGTAAGAGCCCTTAGAGATTGATAACTTGTACAAATCATATACAGTCAACATAGGTGTATTGTTCTTTAGAGTGCGTTCACATGTGCAGTTTTCATTCAGGTTCTTTTGATGTAGTTTTTAAAGCCAAAACCAGGAGTGGATCCAAAAAAGAGAAGCTGTATCCGCACTTTAGTATTTCCCTCCTTTTAAGATCCTCATCAGGTTTTGGCTTCAAAAACTGCAGCAAAAAACTTGAACAAAACTTTCAGGTGTGAATGCAGCCTTACAAAAGATTGGAGAACGATACATGTGTGTTGGTTGTGATATGAGGTCAATGGGTTTCATCCCTTTCCAGATCAGCGCTGTACATGTATGGCACAAGTCGGCTGTCTCTGACAGCTGACACCCAGCTACAATGGCCAGGATCGGCATTAGCTTGATTGGTTTTTTTTTAATGAGGATATGAAAATGAAAACCAAGTACAAAAATGTTCGGCAGCGGGGAGGGGTTAAAGAAGCTTTTCCCCATTCACTGACAGCAAGCATGGATCTTAAAATGGTGAAGAATTGGAAAACAAAGCAGATCAGATATCAACTTTTATTTTTCATAAGCCTTTATAAAAAAAGTAAGAGAAAATCTGATTGGCTGTGTTGGGTAACTCCTTTTCTTTTTCATGTGTTTTGATAAATCATTCCTAAAGTCTGTTAAAAAGTCACAGAACTTTTCATATACAGGAGATTATACACTGGTCTGGTAGAAGGAAGAAATCTCGCACACGGAATTGAGGGCATTGGTGGTGGTGATCTTATTATTGTGAGCTATTGTGTAGTAGCACCATCTGCAGGCCATGTGTGGAATTGCTGCCATGTGAGAATTTTACATAGAAGCCAAAAAGCAGTGGACAGAATGGTGCATATATCTGTAGTACGTTGCCTGTGGTGGGTGAAATCGTCCTTCTTGCACAATCTCACTCTTTCCTTGGTTTCTCAGACTTTTCGAGTTGGAGCCAGAGCTGGTTTTCCTCTTCCAGTACAATTCTGCTAATTTTTCCAGTGTCCAGGAATGTCTGAACTCATCTGAATTCACAGAACACATCCGGAAAGTGAGTGATTCCAGAACCGTAAGTTTAGCAGAACTCTCCTGCCTTTCAAATCTACACATTCCGGAGATTTGCCCATGCCACCCTATTCACCCAGGAAACCGGTGGTGGAGCATTCCATCTATCAGCTAGTCCATTATGGTGGAGCATCCCATCTATCAGGTGGCGGTGGTGGAGCAAACCACCTGACAGGTGATGGTGAATCGCTCCATATTACAGGTAGTGGAATGCTTTATCTTTCATATAGTTGGTGAGTGCTTCATCTGTCAGGAGGTGTTGAAGTGCTTCATCTTTCAGATGCTGATTGCCTCATCTATCAGGTAGTGTGCACTAATTATTATTTATTTATAAAATGCCACTCAACCCTTAGGCTAACTCCAAATGGCGAGGGCAATATCGCTCTTGCCACACATGTGAAATTCCCAGGGATGCAAGGCGATTTCATGAGAAAACAGCCATGCATCGCTTTGGGTTTCGTGGAGTTTCTTCCATTGTTTTCAATGTGAGACCTCGCATCGCCTGCACTTGGTGCAATCCTGCCGCCGGCCCCGTTGAAAACAATGGACGGTGCAATGTGAGAGCATGCACAAAATAGGACGTGCCACGATTTGATTCCCAAATTGCATCGCAGTGCCATGCGGGAAATAAAATCGCTTATGTATATGACTCCATTGCTGACTTCAGGTCCGCATGAAATCCTAATCCCTCAGGACGATGAGACAGACCGCAGGATGTGTTCTCTGCAGGCAGCGCTGATAACATTCTTTAACAGCTGTTTACAGTGGCTGTCCTGCTGGAGAACAATAGCGATGTATTTAGAGAACAGACCACCCGCTGTTCTCTAAATACATGCAATGAAGTACTAAAGGGCTGATTAGCCCACTAGTACCTATGCAAAATGAGCACTCAAAACTGTCAGTTTCTGACTAATTTTGAGCGATCATCTGTGTGTGTAAATGCACCTTAAGGCATTTGAGCGATAATCGTTGCGTGTAAATGCTAACATCATTTACTTTTTAGCTGAATGATGATTTTAAAGTGAGCTTAACATCCATCATTCAGCCGGAGAGTAGATAACAGACTGCACGCTGTGTTCTGCACAGGAGTCGGAAATTACATTGTATTCACCCAACAGCTCCTACCACAACAATGGAGCTGTGTGCAGAGCTCAGACCACCTGCTGAGTTCTGCAAGCAGCTCAGGAGGCTCATTTACAGGCAAATGAAGATTATAAAGTGCTAATGGACATTAGTGTCCATTAGCACTTTATGCAAAACAATCGCTAAAACTGTCAATCTTTGAATCGTTTGAAATATTGTCTCTGCGTGTAAACGGGCCTTTAGTTCGATGCATTAGTCCGACTGCTCGTCCCCATTAAATGGGGCATTACTTAGCAGCAACTAAGAACTAAAACACAATAACTAGAATAAAGCTATCCTGGTTTCATATTATAATGCGTGAACTAAAAACCTTGATTCGTATCCAACTAAGTACTAACTGATGTACTGAGAATTTTTGAGCATTTACTTTTTACTATTCTTCAATTTTCTTGTCTATAACTGCTGTTCTGCTTATGAATTCTTTCATAAAATTTGCTGCATTACATTCTATTTTAAATATCTTTCAAATGATATATTATTTTATATTATTGCTAAAAAAAACTTGTTTTTATGAACTATCAAACGCTAAAAATGCACTTTTTTCAAAAGGTTTTCACAATTTTGGCCACTAGTGTATCTCACTTTGGTGCAGCCTTAGCATCCACATTAATGACTCCATCATCTCATGAACTAATAAGCTGGCAGTGCCCACAGTATGTGAATCTCTGTTGAGTCCAGTAGATGGAGAGTGCTGTGACAATGTTGGCGTTCTGCTTTGTCTGGGTGGGCTTACACTGTGCTCTTGCTCCCTCCAGGTTATGACCGTCATTGATGCTGCAGTGCGGAGCCTTGACTCTCTACTCTCTCTGGAGGAATATCTGACAGGACTGGGGAGGAAGCATCGTGCAACTGGTGTCAAACTGGAGTCATTTAATGTGAGGATCCTCAGTGTTACGGTCCCTCAACAAGCCCATAAATATAACCTTCCAGAATGACTATGTTCACATCAGTGTTCTTTTATCTGTTATTAACAAATCCATCTTTTTTTGCTTTCAAATCCAAAAAAATCAAATGTTTAACTGCTACAAGCTGAAGAAAATGATTCAGTTTTCCATTAAATGGATCCATAAAAAAATGGATAGTTTCAGTTTGTATCAGTTTATGACTACACAAAAACGCCACTTCCCAGCAGCATGCAGAAATGGTAAAATGCGAGATGGAGAAGATCACATAGGTGCACAATACTGAGGAACAACCATGCACATGCCTACCGTACAGTTGGGGGGGGGGGGGGGGGGGGGAGATGGGTTTCCTTGCCAGAGTATGTGTATGTATATACATGTCAACTAGTACACTCATTGTAAAAATAAATCAGGCACCTAGAAGGAGTTGTCGAAATAAAATTAAACGTTCTCTGTGTGATTGTAATGTTGACATAAGTAAGTGATTACAATATCAGAGCAAAAGGAGAATTAATTGCAGACAACTAAGCACTTGAAGGGAGGCTCTAGTACCCTGTTGGGCCGCCTCTAGCTTGGATACAAGATGTGATACAGGCGAGCATGGAGGCATACAGGTTCGTATGGTATATTGCGATATAGGAGTCCATATTTGCTATAACTGAGGCTCTAGATCATGTAAATTTGTAGGCTGCTGAAATTGACATCCCAGATGGTCCCATACAAGTTCTATTGGCGATAAATCTGGCAACCGAGCAGGCCAAGGAAGAGTGGAAATGTCGTAGAGGCATTCCTGTGACATTGCTGTGTACGGCCGATCATTATCCTGCTGCCTCTTGGAAGCCGCCATGAGAGGAACACATGTGGCTGCAGGATGTCCTGAACATATCGCTGAGCTGTCATTGTCCCTCGTACCACTACTATGTTGACCGACTCTTTTATGCGATGGGCCTGTAGACCATCACACCAGCAGGGGGACACTGTGTCGTTCCACAGCAAAGACAAGTATTAAGGCACTCAGCCCTAGGTCTCCAGACACAAACTCGGCCGTTGTCTGTGCCCAAGCTAAATCTGTAATCATTGCTGAAGAAAACCTGGTTTCACTCTATAGCAGTCCAGTTTGCCATTCACGACACCACTGCAAATGGAGGTGACTGTGGGTGTGTAAGGCAGTACATGTAATGGGTGCCATGAGACCGAATGTCCTTCAGCCAAATGCTTGAAAATGGTTCTGACAGAAACATGGTCCTGTAATGATGATGCCACCTATCTCTGGCTGGCTGCGCGTGCTTGTCAGATGATTCTCTCTACTGCTGGTTTAACAAGGGAGGCCTGTGCCCAGTTGCCTTGTGTGCATGCCCTCACGCATCCACTGGTCCCAACACTTTTTAACCCTTTCCAATCCAATGTCGGGCCTGCCCCGACATCATCAATTCCCTCCACAGCTCCGATGTCGGGACAGGTCCGACACTGCAGTGCAGGAGTGCATCTGCACCCGATCATCAGACACATCAGGTGCAGATACACTCCTGCGCTGATCCTCATCAAGGACCCCCGAGGAGAAGGCAGAAAGGGTTTTTAACCCTTTCTGCCTTCTCCTTTACACATTACATAGCGCTCAATTAGCGCTATGTAATACAGAGAGATTCCGGCCGGCGATCATGTGACCGCCGGTGTCACCTGACCCCCAGCTGTCACATGAACGCCGAGCCGGGAGCTTGAAGGGAGAATGCGGAAGTAATACTTCCGCATTCCCCTGACGGTGATGTGAACACCGGCACCTTCCTGAACTCTGTCAGATCAGGAGAGTGAAGGGAAAATTTATTTTTTCTCATCCAATGGATGAGAAAAAATAAATGGATTGGAAAGGGTTAATGGTCTGGTCAGAACGGCCCAGGTGGTAGGCAATTCATTGGAAAGTGAGAAGCTGGTTGGTTTTATCAACAAAGTATCTCCTCTCAAACTCTGTTGACTGGGTGAAATATCTTTGTGTCATGAAGGCATGTCTAGTGGTCAACAAGCTCTGCACAAGCAGAAAAAGAGGTCCATTACACACAAGTGCCTCTCAGAGTCTTTTTATAGGCCAAGGGTGAAACCATTTTTAGGGCCTCAGGTGGCAAGAGTATTCATCCCATGACACCACGACTCTAATCATTTGCATATCTGCCTGACATATAACTGCATGTTAAGTTTTGCAGCAAATTGACAACTCCTTCTAGGTGCTTGATTTTATTTATTTATTTTTACAAAGAGTATATTATCTCAGTTATAACTTTCTATCTGAAAATTTCTAGAATCCTTCTGCTCAGGTGGGTCATGTGATATTCATTGTGAGAATTAATTGGTGCTGTGCTTTCTTAAAGGGGTTGTCCCGCGATAGCAAGTGGGGTTATACACTTCTGTATGGCCATATTAATACACTCTGTAATATACATCGTGCATTAAATATGAGCCATACAGAAGTTATTCACTTACCTGCTCCATTGCTGGCGTCCCCGTCGCCATGGTGCCGTCTAATTTCAGCGTCTAATCGCCCGATTAGACGCGCTTGCGCAGAAGGGTCTTCTGCCTTCGGCTCGGTAGCAGCGGCGTTCTGGCTCCGCCCCTTCTACGTGTCATCACGTAGCTCCGCCCCATGACGTGTACCGATTCCAGCCTCCTGATTGGCTGGAATCGGCACACGTGACGGGGTGGAGCTACGCGATGACGCGTAGAAGGGGGCGGAGCCAGAATGCCGCTCGTGCCGGACCGAGCCGAAGGCAGAAGACCCTTCTGCGCAAGCGCGTCTAATCGGGCAATTAGACGCTGAAATTAGACGGCACCATGGCGACGGGGACGCCAGCAACGGAGCAGGTAAGTGAATAACTTCTGTATGGCTCATATTTAATGCACGATGTATATTACAAAGTGCATTAATATGGCCATACAGAAGTGTATAACCCCACTTGCTATCGCGGGACAACCCCTTTAAGGAGTCACTTTTGTGTGTACCAGAATCTCCTATCACAGTTATTGAGGATGATTGGAAGCTCCTGTGATAGTTATATTGCTCACGACTGTATACTTATGGTCTCTACCTTATTTAAGTGAATATAGAAGATGATGATGATCACACTCTGCTCCTAGCATGCAGAGATGGTACTGGCTCTAGCTGGTCATATGATGCTGTGCTTTGTATTATGGGAGTGATAGCATAGATGAAGAGATAACGGTAAGAAATCTAAGCCTCAAGAAGGTGTCTGAAAACTATCGGAGGCTGCACTGCACAAAAGTGAAAACAATACACATAGATGTCTAGAGAGTGACAGGCAATCAGGTGGGCCGTGAAATGATGGAAAATGCATTTTTTAGTGGTTTGGCCAAAATACACAAGGTTGCAACCCACGTCAAAGGTCCTCATTAGAGATGAGCGAACGTACTCGGATAGGCACTACTCGTCCGAGTAATGTGCCTTATCCGAGTACCTCCCCGCTCGTGCAGCAAGGTTCGGGAGCTGCCGCTGCTGACAGGTGAGTCGCAGCGGGGAGCGGGGCAGAGCGGGCGGGAGAGAAGGAGAGAAAGATCTCCCCTCCGGTCCTCTCCGCTCTCCCCTGCAGCTCCCCGCTCCGTGTCGGCACCCGAACCTTTCAGCACGAGCGGGGAGGTACTCGGATAAGGCACATTACTCGGACGAGTAGTGCCTATCCGAGTACGTTCGCTCATCTCTAGTCCTCATCTTGCAAGTCCCTATACTAACATTACTAAATAAACACAGAAGATGGCCACCGTTACCTAGACAGAGATATCAGTGTATGGTAGATGTAAGAGTGATTGTTCATCAGTATGTTGCTCCTGGGTGATCTCCCCATATCATTTTACCAGTTTTACATGCTGCAGGAAAGTGATGTTTCCACCTGCCCTTGTACTTCTGCAGCAGTATATCTCTAAGTATGGCTGCTTTCTTTTCCTTTTGAATAGATTTGTACCTTTTTTTTAGTGATTTTTTTTTTTAAAGCTCCATTGAGTCTGCTTTCCTTTATTTTGGATTTTAAAAAGCCTTACAACTCAGGTTCTGTCTTTTTGAGGGAGGAAAAAAAACTAAGTGGAAAGAAGGCAAACTGGAAAGAAAAGAGATCCATTGTTATCAATGTGGATTTTACAGGATGCATTTTTCCATTCTTCTGCTCTTAGGATGAAACAGAAAAAGTGAAAACTTAATGTTGATGTGAACATAGTCTAACTTGTCAGGGAGTGAATATTTCTCAATAGTCATGTGCCTGGGGTGATGGGAGCTTATGGCTGCTGTTTCTTACATCTCTTTCTTCCAGACCGTTGGGGAGTCACTGCTGTACGCTCTGGAGTCTGGATTGGGGGACATGTTCACATCAGACACTCGCGATGCCTGGAGCCGGCTGTATACCATTGTGGTGAGCGCCATGAGCAAAGGCTGGTGGAGGGATCCTGAGGGTCAATGAGGAGAGCATCCATATACAGATAAAGGACACACCCTGGGCAGTGAATGCTACAGGCTCTGTGCACTTCTTCAATGTGCTCTGGATATAGGCACCAAAAACAAGCTTCGGACTCTGATGTGTGGAGCCAACTGGAATGCAGTGGGATCACATGTATGTTCTGTGTATTGTGCTTTATCTTGTTCTTTTAGTTACTTAGTAATAAACAGAAATAAAATGAGGTTTTGTTGTATTCAGGCGGTTAGCACTCCATAACAAAAAAAAACAATCATCTGTGGGCCTAATCTTTATAAGGGCCATTTTTAGGATATCAAATAGAGGTTACCAACATCACTTAGCCACAACATAACCTACTCCATGCCTTTTCACACCTCTTCAAAGTGGAAAAAACTCTTTCCGCGCTCCCTAACGGTTCCACGGTTTACGGGAACCCCGCTGTGCACCAGGTGAGTTACTCCCATTATTTATTATATGGTGGCGCGGATCGTTATTCCGAATTCCATTTCACACCTCTGCAACACAATCTACACCAACTCTCTTTCTCCCTTTAGCCTGCTCCCTCAGCATTAGGGCTGTCTCCCACGAGCGCATAAACGGCGACGGCACTTTTACATTTTCACGCCCGCTTCGTATAAGCGCCTGAATTAGCTTTTTGCTGCGATCATGCCCAGCGTTTTTTTGTCCATTCACACAATCGCGAGCGTTGTTTTTAGCGAAAGAATACGCCGCATCCCGGAAAACCCTTGCTCTGCTAAAATCCTCGGGAGGCCTTCCAGTGCCTACATAGAGGCACCTGTAAGATTTTCGCAGCGTTGGACGCTGCAAAAATGCCTCCCCCTCCCTTCTCTTTCCCTGCTCCCATAGGAGTCTATAGGACCCGCCGGCGTATATTGGCCAAAACATAGGTCCAGAACTATGTTTTGGCTGAGCGTATATGTTCTTTCTTTTGCGCTGTCGGCGTATTTACGCACCGTATATTCACCTGTGTGAACGGCTGCATTGGAAATCAATGCTTCACATGGGTACCGTATATGCGCCCGGGTGTGAAAACGCGCCGTATATGCGCTCGTGGGAATAAAGCCTTAGCAAGGATGAGCTCTACCCTACTCTCCAAATCACACCTCAACAATCAGTGCACTTTACCCAATCCCATCTTACCTCATCCCTAACCATACCACTGTGTTCATCCCAACCCAGCTTTTTAACCTCTCACTGACTACTGGCGTCTTCCCTTCATCTTTTAAACATGTATCCATAACACCTACCCTAAAATGCCATCCCTTGATCCTTCCTTTCTGTCCAGCTACCACCCCATCTCACTGCTCCCATTTGCGTCAAAACTCCTGGAATAAGACGTTCACCTTGAATTGTTCTACCACCTCTCATCCAGCTCAGTATTCAACCAATTACAATCTGGCTTCCAACCCCACCAATCAGTGACTTTGGTTATTGCAGTATTACTAAAAGATCTGCTAATTGAAAAAGCCTAAAACATCAATCTATATTCCTCCTGGACATGTCCTCTACCTTCAGCACCACCAACCACTCCCTCCTGTTACAAACATAGCCCTCTCTTGGATCTCCTCATACATCAGTGACTGAACCTTTACTGTCTCCAATGCACACACCACAGCCTCGCCTTGCCCTCTCCCTGTTAATGCCCCTCAAGGCTTTGTCTTAGGACCCCTACTCTACTCCATCTACTCCTCTGGCCAAGGACAGCTCATTGAATTCCATTGCTTTCAGTACCACTTTTAGACCAATAACCCTCAAATCTAACTCTCTAGTCAAAATATTACCTCTCTTTTATCCAGAATCTCAAAAGGTCCATCAGCCACATCCTCCTTTCACTTTCTAAAACATAACATGGAAAAAAACCCTGAACTCTTCATCTTTCACCCCCATCAGACTTATCAGTCACAGTCAATGACTTCATACTTTCACCAGCCCGACAAGTACACAGTCTCTATATAACATCTGACTCCACCCTCCCTTTCAAAGCCCTAGCCACCCCTGCTGCCTCCAGGTGAAAAAACATCTCTCACATACAATCTTTCTTCAACCCATAGTCAATAAAATCAAAATACAAGTGCATGCCCTCATTATCTCCAATCTAGGCTACTGCAACATCCCTCTCTATGGCCTCCCATCCAATGCTCCTGCACCCCTCCAACCTCCAATCCATCAACTCTGCTGCCTAACAAATCCACCCATCTCCTTTCACTGACTACCCATCATCCAAAGAATGCAATTCATGATATTATTAATGACGTACAAGGCTGCCCATAACCTGTCCCTTCTATACCTCCTAACACAATCTCTGATCATTGCAAGACCTCCTTCTCTGCTCTCCTCTAGTCTGCTCCAAATATATTCATCAATAAGATTTATACCATGCCATACATATACTCTGTAACTCACTACCCCCACACATCAGACTCTCCCCTACCTTGGAAAGCTTCAAAATGAACCCGAAAGTCTACAACCTACTGTAACCCTGCTGCCACCACAACATGAGCACCTTTTAGACTCACCTACTGTCTTAGGCTGCCTGTCCACAGCCAAGGCGGAATATCGCTAGCGATATTCCGCCAGGGGGGAGAATTGACAAGTCTTAGCGATGAGCCCATCTAATAGATAGGCTCACCACGGAAAATCATAACATGCCGCGATTTCAATCCCGCGAGCAGAGAATCGCTATGATTCTCTGCTCCTGGACATCGGGCTGCTCTTTCCATAGTTCTCCTATTGAAAGCGTTACCCGTGGTGGGATTATCGCCACGGGTAAAGCAATGACAACTCGCCCATGGACAGGCAGCCTTACTGTAAGTCCTTGCAGGCATGGTCCTATCTTTCTCTGCATCAATTTGTTAGTCATTTAGTAGATGATTATTGTTCCTGTCACATGTATATAAACCTATTTTCATTTATACAACACCCTGGGATTAACAGCGCTTTAAAATAAATAATATGAATACAACCTGTTATAGCACAAGCGACTCCACCTGCAGCCTTCTAGAACACAACTTACTCCACACCACTACAGCACGACTTACTCTACGCCCACAACAAAACACATCTCTAGAATAAAACCTGCTGAACAGACATGTCTCTACAATACAACCTTCTCCATCTCCACACCCAACATGCTTCTTCAACAAAACCTTCTCCACCTTCACAACCAACTATAGAAACACAAAACTGATAGCAGAAAAAGCGCACTTGGTCCATCTACTCTGCCCTTATATGATTTACTTTTTATTTCTCCCATAGGCTACATTCACATGAGCGTGAATCTTGTAAGAGTTTTTGTGCGTTGCAAGACGAAAAAAACCTTGCGTGAATATGAACTTCATTCTTTTGAATGGAGTCATACACATGAGCGATGTTTTCCTTCACAGCGATGCTGCGAGGTGAAGAAAAAAAAAATCACTGCATGTCCTATTTTTTTCGCAGCCCTCGGAACACATCGCCCATTTTTTTCACTGGGACAGTGAAATACATTGCATGTCATGCGATGTGATGTTTCCCATTGAAAACAATGGGAAACACTTGCTGATCCTTCAACGCATGTGGAACTAGCGGTGGAGGATCGGAACTTCAGAGAAGTGATGTGAGGCGTTTTTGCATGAAATACATCTCGCATCCACGGGTAAAATACATGTTGGCAGCGAGATATCGGGCTGGGTTTCTCAGACCGATATGACACTCATCGGTGTGAAGGTAGCCTTAGCATAGATCTATGCTTATCCCAGACATGCTTGAATTTATTTGTTGTTGATTTTTCAATCATGTCTACTGGAAGTAAGTTCCAAGCAGCTACTACTCTTTCAGTTAAATATTTTCCAAAATCACATCTGATTTTTCCCCAGCTAAACTCACATTGTGCCCCCTTGTTCTTGTGTTTAATTTCCTAATAATATTTCTCTCCTTATTTATACCTTTAACAGCTAAAGGTTTTGATCATGTCCCCCATCTCCCATCTTCCCTCCAGGCTATACAAATTGAGTTCTTTAAGTCTTTCCTTATAAGTGTTGTTCCGCCTTCCACCACTTTTGTACCCCGTTTTTATATTCTTTCTATTTTATTAAGCCTTTCTGTAGGTGAGGTCTGCAGAATTAAAACACAATATTCAAGATGTAGTCTGACCAGAGTTTTTTTACAGCGGGATCACAATCTCCCTCTTTCTACTGGTTATACCTCAATCTATGCAGCCGAGTATCCTACTTGCTTTCCCTGCTGCCTGACTGAACTGTGGACTCATTTTGAGGCTGTTGGAAATCAGAACCCCTAAATCCTTCTCTTCTGAAGTCCTGAATAACACAGAACATCCAATACAAGACTCATTCCAAAGGATGTCATCTCCCTAATCACACTATTTTGTATTTGGAAACTTTGAATGCAGATTCCATTGTTTTGTTCATGTTCAAGACTCCACCAGTAATATGAACCCTACTGCAAACTTTTGTGCCATCAGCAAACAGACAAATATCACCTGTTAAGGCTGGCTGTCTAATAGATTGGCTGGCCGCTGCAAATTGCCCGCCGCGAGCGGAGAATCACAATGATTCTCCGCTCGTGGACAGGTGCCGGCGCTTTCCATAGCAATGCTATGGGAAACATCGTCCGGCCTGAAATCACTGCTGTGGACAGGGGGCCTAAACCTTCTCCTATGTCACTTACAAATGTATTAAAAAGAATAGGACCCTGGAGAGACTTTTGTGGTCACCACCAGTAACTCGTCCTTGTTGAGAACACACTGTACAACTCAACTTGCTCACTCAACTTGACTCTAAAACAGAACCTGGCCTATTACGACACCTTTATACCATTCTCTACAGCAAAGCCTTCTCAAACTCCTCACCCAACTAAACCTTTAAAATGCACAGAGCTCCACTTTCATACTAAGGGCTCTTACCCACTTGCGTTTTTTTAACGCGGTTGTCCATGGGACTTTCTAATGTTAAAAATGCATCGCACAAAAATCACAAAGCACAAACTTGCGATGCGTTTTTAACATTAGAAAGTCCCATTGACAATCACGGTAAAAAAATGCAAGTGGGTTAGAGCCCTTAAACACATCTCCACACCAGAACCTGCTCCACCTTCCCACGCTGCTACAACAAACCTTCGCATCCAAGACACTTCTACAACACACACTGCTCCAGCACCACACTCAAACATGCATCCACACCAGAACCTGCTCAAGCTGCACACCCAACTACGATCTGGATCTTATCACTTAAACAGAACACGCTGTGTCGGGTTCGCTCTTCTTTTAAAATTATATTTGGCAAAAATCAGCGAGTTTTTAAATAACTTTTTCAGATGCAAAAGACGCGGTCCCCATGCAAACGCAAAAATAGAGCCAGGGAACGCAGCTGTACAAAGGTGTCTGACAATGGGAGGGGCATAGAGGGTTAGCCACGCCCTTTTACATGACATTATCTACTGCAGGATTCCTCAGACAGGTGTGCAATGGACAGCACCTTACACTGGCCAGGGCCCGATATTATGAAGGAGCCCGGTACCCACAATGTAGCCGACTCCACACTCTGCACATCACAGCGACTCAGCCATTAAAGGCGCTCTGCGACTTGCTGAACTCTGACCCCCCATAGAAACTTCATAGGGTGTCAGGGAGACCCTTCCTCAGTGTGGCACGTCCCAGTTACGTAGCTGTCCTTTGAGCACTCTGCTTCTGGCGTCTCTGAGGGGCTGTCTGCTCGGGTCTCCAGGGCGCCATATGACGGGTGAGCCGGTGAAGCCAGAGGTGACAGCTCATGCTCCTGTAATACAGCAGCCACAAAAACCTGGAAGATAGAAAGCAATGAGTCTGGTAAGGTGGAGAATGAACACAACCCAAGAGTCCTGATGAAAGACTCTCATACTCACCGTGGACTGCAGTGTGGATGATATACTGCTGCTCTCTGTATCCTGCATGATTCCCTCACCCTGCTCTGACATCTACAGGAAACATCAAGTCAATCACACATTTGCATTCCAGATGTAATTACAGACCAGCGAACATAGTGAGATTATGACATGTCCTGGGGTGGAGTCTAATGGTCCAGAGTAGATCATGTTATTACTGGTCTCTGGAACAGAATCTAATGGTTCAGTGGGGGTTTAATAGATCTTACCTGATAGCTTGATGGTCTCTTTGGTCGCAGTTTTCTGAGACAAAGACCAAAAATGGAGAAAAGCAAACAGCACAGGAGGGTTGCAAACGTAAAGAGTGTGACCGGATGCGTGGAGCCTGCCGGAAGATCAAGGAAGTAGAGTAAGAACACAGGTGGAGTTATACTTGAAGAGCAGTGCTAGTCCTGCTGCCATATCTGCTATCAGCTACCGTGCAGCCTCCCATGCACATGTGGGGAGGGTATATGACCCAGTGGAAGATCTGAATGTTAGTGCTCAACTAAGATGGACTATGTGCTGGAACGGTCACCACTTACCCAATCGCAAAAAGGAGAAGAACAGCAGCCAGAAGATACAGAGGATTGGGGCAGCAAGGAGCTGTCTGGCAGCGGCTGCATGCAGACTGGGACTCAACTTAGTGGGGATGTAGGCATAATAAATGTTGTAACGGTCAGTCATAAGTTTCAGGAGCAGATACAGCAATCCTGCAATACAGAGTGTAGAGAGAAACAACATGGGGTGTACATGGGCCTGTACACAATGACCACCTAAAGGGTTCTCGCTTAGAACTTACCAAATGGTGCGATGATAGGACAAGTAATACTGTATGTCATCACCACAGAGAAGACACATGTAGTCCAAGCATACTCGAGGCCAAATTGGAATTCATAGGCCTGACTCTATAATGAGAAAAGTCAGGGTCCTCACACTGGATCAGGAACACTCCCCCTGCCCGGTAACCTGAGCCCCGACATAACCACAGTATAGGAGAATTACCCGCTTCACGTGGAGTCGCTCAGGAACAGACTTGGCCAAGCACAGACGTGTTGCATACACAGTGAGGCCAGGAATGCGCAGTAATTCCATTGCTGTGCCTATCAGGCTGGCGGTGATGACATAGTTGACAAAGAACGCACCATTATTTGGCAAAAATACACACCTGAAGGAAGAAGCAAGTCATATGATCAGAGACTGCTGTATGGACAGTATATGGGGAATATTGGGAGATCAGAGGCTGTTGTATAGACAGTGCGAGAGGATTGTAATCAGTCATATGATCACTGATAGCTATATAGACAGTATGGTGGGGATATCAGGAAAGTCATTCAGACAGAGATTACTGTATGAGGGTATCAGTGCTTTGATTAGAGACTGATATATAGACAGCATGGGGGTGGGGCATCAAGGGTCATGTGATCAGAGACTGCCGTATGAAGTGGGGGAGGGTAATCAGGAAAATCCTGTGAGCTTACATCACTGTATACATAGTATAAGAAGGGGATAATCAGGAGTTTTATTTGATCAGCCAGGTGTACAGACTGTGTGTGTGTGTTGTATCTGGTTGAGAGTCGTGATCAGACAGCTGTATAGACAGTATGGTAGGTATGAGGAGAGTCGTGTAATTAGACAACTATATACACTATATGGACAAAAGTATTTGGACACTGCATGTTTTTCAGAACAAGTGCTTTATTATTTTATTTAGTAACGTGTCGGCCCTCCTATTGCTTGTATTACAGCACACGTTAAGGCATACCCGGCAACACGTTAAGGCATACCTTCCACAAGTTCTCTGTAAGTCTGGGCAGGAATAGCTCGTCATTCCTCATGCAAGGCTGTGAAAAGAGATTGTTGTGCAGATGGGTGTGGGTGGCGGTGTTGTACCTGTCGATCCAGTTCGTCCCACAAGGGCTCGATCGGATGAATAACTATTACAAAATGAGCAGCTTTTTATTTTACCCATGCCCTTTCCAGCATACCGTTCGGCAAACTGCAGTGTCCAAATACGTTTGTCCATATAGTGTAGATAATATGGGAAGGGTTTGGGGAATCGTGATTAAACAGCTGTATAGACAATATGTGGGGTATAAGGAAAGCCATGATCAGAGAACGCTATATAGACAGTACGTAGGGTATCGGGAATGAATGAATGTATGGGTCACGTATTCAGTACTCACTGGAACTTTAAGTTGGCTGAATCCAGGAAGTGGATATCAAAGAGCCATCGAAAGAAGAGATCCAAGCTAGGGGAGAGGAAAAAAAAGTGTAAACTATGCGGACAAATCTATATCAATAAGACCCATGTACAGTCTGAAATGAGATATAGTGCAGAGAGCAGGATGGATGCAGAGGTACAGTACCTGGTCAGTCCTAAAGAGGGCAATATAATGACCATGAACACCAGGAACAGGTAACACTTGTGCATTGTTAGCCGATTCTCATTGGACCTGAAAAGTAGAGAAATGCATTGTGGGAATGAAAGAAATTATGACAGGCCTCTACAGAAATGTGATGATGGAGTCAAGGGTGAGGGCTTCAAGATTCACGCTCCATTCATCTTCTGGCATAGCAGAGAATGGAAAGACATACAAATTAGGCATCAGCTCTACACAGCATATCTGTCAATGCAGCCAACCACAATTATGTCTTACAACGAGAGGGGTAATGAACTGTTACCTAGTCCAGTGGCATTCCAAAAACGCGGAATAATAGACCAGGAAGGGCAGACATACTGAGAACATCCATAGCAGCAGTGTAGGCAGAAACTGGGTGATAACCGGGTTCTGAGGGGAGACAACATAGGAAGGTATCAGGTGGAGCAGACGGGTGACGATGGTCACACATCAGGGTGCAGAGACAACATAGGACCACTCACCTGCAGGTTCTCCACAGGATAAGTGACATTAAATCTGTCCATGGTGCTGACTATGACTGCTGGTGTCGTCAGGAAGAAGAGCAGGATGAACAAGGCCAGGTTCAGACCCATACATCGTACCCACCACACAGGCCCAGACACTGCCAGATTCTCCCTTTAACCAGCAGGAATGGCAGCAGCTGTTAGGCATCGTACAATACAAGTAGCAGGCACATAACACCAGATAGGAACTAACCAGATAACATCATTAGGTGCAGGAGCATAACGTACACCCCACTGATGAGAATGGACTATTGGCGTGACCGAGGACTGCTGGGGAGCTCGTCGACAACGTGGCTGGCTATAATCCTGGATGATTCTGCTGGGAAAAGACTGTCATTACACTCAGGCATTATATCATCATTACAATGTTAAAGTTTGGCAGCAGATTCACTGCATCCGTCACTTTCTCCTTACTGTTACATGACTCATTTGGATATGTGCCTACTGTAGCATGTAAGCTCTGTGGGTAGGGTGCAATCACACTATCAAGGTTCAGACCTGCCCAATGTGTACACAATATCAACCAAAAACTCACTGAAGTCCAAAAAGTCCAATCACAAATCTGATAAAGTGCTCCAGTGAAACATGCTCACTGCACACTTCAGTAAAGAGCACTGCCAATGTGAAGGGCAGGATGAGTGACTTACACTGCAGTCATCCTCTCGTCCTGGAAGGTAACGAAAGCGATGCCCAGTCTCTTCAAAGGAATGCGGTTCCTCTCAGCAGTAAACTCATCTGTCAGTTTTTCCTCCAGTTCTGCATAATACTGCTCTGCGTCTACCTGAGTGTGCGGACGTGAGAAAAGGGCACAGGTTAGGGTGTAGGAGAAGGAGGATGCAGGGGACAGAGCAGGGCATAGTAGTGAAAGGATGAAGTGGTATACAGAGTATGGGGTGGGATACGGTACACCGAACAGAGGAGAGATGGATACAGAAGTTAAGAGAAATGGACCGTAAGCCCCTGCAAGACAAATGGAACTGCAGCTGTAGCAGGTTTTGGTGCCATAGAGCAGTCTATTCATGTCCTCTCAATGTCTGCAGTACATCTCTGTGGGGCTGCAGACCAGCAAGCTCTCTGTCATTGCCACTAACTTGCTGGATATAGGAAACATTAAAGTCACTAGGACAGCAGCACTCTTACCTTCTGAAAGCCGCAGCAGTCACAGGGGCAAAGCCGGGCGCATGGGTGAGTTTTAATTAGAATTCTTCCCTCTTTCTGAGATCTTCCAGCAAAGTACAGACGACCTTTCATAGCTCGACGCCTACAAAGAATGGAAGATAAAGTAAATCACTAAGGTGAAGGGACACAGGATGAACCTGCATGAGATGACGAGACCCATGGGTATGATTGATATTTGTCTCCACATAGCACACTCTCCACCTGATAACGAGATTGCTCTATACACTGAAATATAAATGTTCTCCTTCTACACCCTATGTGGTCACCAGTGTAGAAGTATGGGGACAGGAGGAACCTGCATGACAAGAGGAGTCTGGTACATTCTCCATGGCTAACAGCTCATCAGTCAGATTAGGTCATATTTAGCGATGTAGTAGTGCTAAACACACATTGCATTGATGCAATACTAAGTTAATGAGTCGCAAATAAATGTGGCTATGCTATTTGCAAAGTACGGGCACCGTTCAAAGTGAATGGCATTGGTCATGCTACACAATTAGCTTGGCACAGCTTACAGGCATCAGGTGGTCTGAGCTAAGATGTAGCATCGCTATCCTTGAAGGATGACATGATAGGTCTGCATTTGAAGTACCAGTCTTGTCCTTAGATTGTGGGGAAGCCCAGGGTTGTTAGTGCTTTGTCTGGATCACTTGGAATAGTGATCTAATAGTATAGACATCACTAATAGCTCCGTAAGCCTGCATGGTGCACTACATACATCTGTGTGACTGGTACTCCATACAAGCAGTATATATGTGCAAGTATAATACTAAGAAGCCCCCCACCCCCAATAAATGGTAGTTGTGTGAGTGATTGTTCCCCAGTATTTTGCATCTGTGCTACCACCCTTATATAGCATTTTGCCTTTTAAGCATGATGCAGGGAGGTGGGGCTTATTAATACCCATCTATCTTTGTATCAGTTGGTTTCAGTGATTTTTGTTGGATTTGATCCCTTGTGAATCCCAGTGAATTGCAGGTCATATCTGAGTCTATGATGTCTGTGCTTGCTAAACAGATTTGTAACATAACAGGAAACGCTATCCTGCCATTCTCAAAAGTGTCTGCAGATTTGTTTGTGTGTGACAAAAAGATCCATTCCCTAACCTGATGAAGCCCCTTTGTTATATATCTATTGTCTACCCATTTGCTTGTCTGATGATGTGAGTGGCCGTGTTTGATACCTTCAAGAATGGAATGAATCTCAGCCCGGGATTCTTGCATAAGTGGAGAATATGAAAGGTCTGAAGGAGGTCTTCCCAATCATTTTTTTTAATTTATTTTTTTTAACTTCATAAAAATTGAGAACTTGACTTGTAAAGAATGTTGCCATTCAATAGATGGTGCTGCATCTCCTTCCATGTGCAGGTTGAAGAAGAGAGAACACACATAAAACTGTCACATTCCTGAGCTCAGTGGACTGATTAAGTATTTATGTTTCAGCTCAGTGTGTCTGTTTTAAGTTTTGAATGCAAAACAGTCTCAAATTTCTGTGTGTGAACATTTGTATTTCAATCACGGGGGGTGTCCTCTCTGCATTTGTATATTATATATGTGCCCCATCCAAACCAGTTTCATTTTAGCCTGATGATTTTAAGATCGATAGGAGACTCAAAAGCTTGCTGTATCATGTATTTTTGTTAGACATTAAAGGTATCATATGTACAAGATTACTTGGTTTCTCTCACTGAGAACAATCACACCTTGCTCTACTGGCTAATACGGTACCAAACCCTCTTTTTTTCGATGTGACTGACACACATGCAGATTTATATGGTCACCATTGTATGGTCAGGGGTCCTCTCACCTGTCTGTGTCCAACTTCATCAGTCTGCGGACATCATAACTGAATTGGACATCAGTGACGGTGCAGCTGGGATATGCCTCACTGCAACACAAAACAGAAGGTGTGCGTTGCACAACATTTACTCAATAGGAAATGACTGACATGTCAACTAGAGACCCACAGTCTACACAACCCTCAGATGAAGGCTTCCTCTGCCATACACCCCTCCTCTGGAGGCCTCCTTGCCCATATGCCCCTTAGGGTAGTTTCACACGGGTGAGAAAATCACAAGATTTTTGCACAATGTGAGAGTGAGTGAAAATGCAAAATTCTGAAATCAATGATTTTCAATGGTTTGATTCTCATTTGTTTTTACTCACGTGATGTTGCATGGAAAAAAAATTGCAGCATGTACTATCTTTTTGCGATACCGCCCATTGTTTTCAATGGGGCCAGTGGCAGCATCGCCAGCCCCATTGAAAGCAATCGGAGGGAGAACTCTGTAAACTCTGAACGGAAATGCCTTGAGCCGCGGCTGGGAGAATCTCTTGAGCTGCGGCTGGGGGAATCCCTTGAGCCGCGGCTGGGGGAATCCCTTGAGCCGCGGCTGGGGGAATCCCTTGAGCCGCGGCTGGGGGAATCCCTTGAGTAGCGGCTGGTGGAATCCCTTGAGCAGCGGCTGAGGGAATCCCTTGAGCCGCGGCTGGAGGAATCCCTTCAACCGCGGCTGGGTAAATCCCTTGAGGATTCCCCAGGGGGATGAAAAGTTTTCCCATAGTGATGCGAGGCACATAATACCTCGCTCATGTAAAACTAGCCTTAGGAAGAGACATCAACTGACCATACATTCCTTAGGTCCATGCCCCTAACAATAGACTCTAAAAATGGAGGCCTCCCATGCATGTGACCCTCAAATAGATGCCTCTCCTTATACACACATTCCTTAAATGGATTCCCCCACACCCTTCTCAGTCAGGCGGCTGCTCTCCCTGACTCTACACCCATTGGGTGAAGATTCTGTCATGCCGAATTGCAGGTTATACTCACTGGAAATGTTTAGTTATGAGTGAGGGGTCAGAGATCTCTCGAGGAATATAAGTCACCATGAGGGTACGAGCCACCTGGAAATATAAACAGAGGAGGCAGATAAGGTGATCTCTACACGTGGAAAGTCACAGAAGTGCTATTTCATGTAAGGCTTCCCTTCCCCACATAGACACCCATGCATAAGCCATGGATTAGTTCCGTGTGTGTGTGATGGAGGCCAGGTTCGGTGTGTGATGTGGGGGATTGGGTAGAAGTTTAGCTTTAGTGTGCAGTATTATCACCTTATCATCTTCTCTGTAGTGTAATGAGGCCGAGTGATGGCGCATACACAGTACAGTCAGCAGAAAGTAAAGCAGTGCAAATACACTGTGCAGCCACAGGAAACGGTCCCTAAAGGACAGAAACAAGAATAATAAGTGACTGCCGCAGCATCCAGCATTCCCTTACACCCGCACAGATCTATCACTCACTGTGTAGGAACATTGACTATTGTAGTGCGTCCAAAGTGCGCTGGACTGTTGCCTGCAGGTACAGAGACAGTGGGTAATGAAAAGGTTCGGATGAAATGAGGACTACGAGAGGGGTAACAGGCGTCTCACCCAACAAATCTCCAGAGAAGTTCACTGGTAAGATGATAGCTACTGAAAGGACACAGATGAGAAGTAGCAGCACCAGCAGATGACGCTGGTAAGACAGATATGTGATGGCGTCCACTCCACATTTACTCTGGATTTCCTCATCCCTGTAAATACAAGCACAATCAGAACTCAGGGAACATCTTTCCAACCCCATCTCAACAGCTGTAGCCCCCACCATCCTTACTATATTATCTCCATGCAACTTATCTATCCTGCTGTAACCCATACCATCCTCACTATTTTATCTCCTTCCATCCCAATTTGTCCTTCTGTAAGTCATATCAACCTCAATATATAATTTCCAATCTCATGAATTTCTCCTTTCGAAACCCTCAATCTTCCTACCACCATGGCTACCATAATTAATCCTGCAGCTACTAGCTTAATTACAGTATCAGCTACATTATTCTAACCATTCTAAGCATTTAATTGTTCAATACTACCCCATCATACTTGCAACATTAAACTATGACACCAAACCCGTCCTGCACTCTTACCCCACCACATTAAATGCTCTGGTTGTGGTTTTCACAGTTGCCCGTGAAACCTCAAGAGCCTCCTTCTCATGCCCCAACTATACCACTATCATACTACAATCCACAATAACTCCATCTTTTCCCGTGACTCTTCTTCTCCCATTTTCTTTGCCCAACTCTCCACTCCTACACCCTTCATGTCCTCCACTCAGCAGAGTTTGTAGTTAGTGACCATCTAGACAAGGTGATATAAAAACTTATCAAAAATGTCTCGTTCCTCCATGATATGATGAGAACGATCAAAAAGCCAAATCAAAAGCATCAAGATATCACCTGAACTACAAACTGTCCACTTGTCCTTCACCCCAAATCCCAGCTCCCGTGCCCCAGAACCATTCTTACTTCATCTGATAAATCGAGCTCAGCCAGGAACAGAAACCCTGCAAGAGAAGAGATGCAAGATCATATTATGCATCACATGTAATAACCCTAACTCTGGTAATATACAGGAAATCATACTATCATACATGTAAAACTCCACTCTGGGGTTATACAGACATTCAAATCACTACAGCTATAACAACTCCGACTCAAGGATTCACACCACCACATAAATAATAAGTCCCATCTTGGTATTTTTTGTGTGTTGGTGCTGTTCACCATGTATCAACTTCCATACTGGCAACATACAAGAAACTGCCTCACTTATACATGCCATAAGCCCACATTGACAAGGAATCACACCATCAAACACATAACCATAAGTACAACCTATGGCAAAAATAAAAGAGTGAAGAACAGTCAATATGCTCATATGGTCCTCAGGAAAAATGTAATAGTGGGAAGACTCAGTTTGGGTAGTCTCGGAGTGGGCCACATGGCTGCTGGTGCCTGGTAGTCTAGGACAGAAGGTAAAGGAACAATGGAAGGCATTTCCTTGGCTTGAAGATAGATGTAAAGGTAACTGCATGGAGGGATAAGGGCCCTTTTATACTGCAAGATAGTGAACTAGCGATCATATGTAATTCACTTGGCATGCATTTACAATGAACAAAAAATGGGTAGTTTTGATTGTTCATTTGAACAGAGCCACGGCTCTAGTTAGTCAATCTACCACTGCTTCCTATTCAGCAAGTTGTTATGACGCCTGTTTATACAAAAGCATTTGCAGCAAACCGTGATTATAACCCCTTCATGACGCGGCCCTTTTTTCTTCCATTTTCATATTTTCTTCCCCCCTTTAGAAAAATCATAACTCCTTTATTTATCTATCGATATCACTCTATGAGGGTGCGTTCAGACGAGTGTGTTTTGGTGCGTACTTAGGTGCGTACATACGTCCGCACCTAGGTACGAGCAAAAGCACGCGTGAACACAGCTGCGTGCTTGTTGTCAATGGAGCCGCGGCTGCTGCCGGCGGCTCCATTGAAAACAATGCTCTGCCGGTCCCCTGCATTCTTTTCCAGGGAAGGGCTTTACATATAAGCCCTTCCCTGAAAAAGAAACATTTTAGTGCAAAACAAAAAAAGAATTTAAAAAAACTTACCTCTCCGCCGCTGCTGTGACCCCCGCGGGCATGAAGAACACATCTGCCGCATGCGGCAGATGTATCCTTCACCCCCGCTAGTTAAAAGAATTCCCTGCTGCTACATCTGCCACATCTGTGGCAGATGCAGCAAAAGGAATTCTTCAATTCTCAACCGCAGCTGTCACACATGACAGCTGCGGTAGAGAATCCTGCTGCCGGCATCCTGCCAATGGCTTTTCAGGGAAGGGCTTCATAAGCCCTTCCCTGAAAAGATATTTAAAATAGTGCAAAAAATAAAAAAAAAAACAATTCTCACCTCCCTTCAGCTGCCGGGGCTCAGCGCGACTTCTAGCACTGTCCCAGGCTCTGTAGTTTTGAGCTATCAGCAGCCGGGGATTTAAAATCCCCAGCTGCTGATAGCTCAGCAGCGCTACAGAGTCGGGGACAGCGGCAGAAGTCCCCGCTGAGCCCCGGCAGCTGTTAATGGCCTTGCAGGTAAGGGCTTCATAAGCCCTTCCCTGAAAAGCCTTTTAAAATAGTAAAAAAATAAAAAAAAATAGGTACTCACCTCCCTTCAGCTGCCGGGACACAGCCGCGTCTTCTCCTGCTGTTCCCTGCACTGTGTTGCTGAACTGCTGATCTATCAGCAGCCGGGGATTTAAAATCCCCGCCTGCTGAAAGAGCTGAATGTAATTGGCTGAGGTGCTCAGCCAATCACAGGCAGCTCTCACCTGTCATTCATTCGGGGAGAGCTTCCTGTGATTGGCTGAGCACCTCAGCCAATCACATTCAGCTCTTTCAGCAGGCGGGGATTTTAAATCCCCGGCTGTTGATAGATCAGCAGTTCAGCACCACAGTGCAGGGGACATCAGGAGAAGACGCGGCTGTGCCCCGGCAGCTGAAGGGAGGTGAGTATCTATTTTTTTTGTTTTTTAAATCACTTTTAATTGATTTCCAGGGAAGGGCTTATATGTAAAGCCCTTCCCTGAAAAACAATTCAGGTGTGCCACAGAACATTGTCTTCAATGGAGCCGCCGCCAGCAGCAGCGGCTCCATTGAAGTGAATGGCTGCATTTTTTTTTTTCACCAAAATTTTTCCTTTTCAGTTAAGAGCCTATATGTTAAGCTCTTCCCTGAAAAAGAATTCAGGTGTGCCAGCAGACCATTGTCTTCAATGGAGTCGCCGCCAGCAGCAGCGGCTCCATTGAAGTGAATGGCTGCATTTTTTTTTTTCACCAAATTTTTCCTTTTCAGTTAAGAGCCTATATGTAAAGCTCTTCCCTTAAAAAACAATTTGGTGGTGCCAGCAGACCGTTGTCTTCAATGGAGCCGCCGGCAGCAGACGCGGCTCCATTGAAGAGAATGCCTGCATTTTTATTTTTTTTTACACTAAAATCTTTCTTTTTCAGGGAAGGGCTTATATGTAAAGTCCTTCCCTGAAAAGGAATGCAGGGAGCCAGCAGGTCATTGTTTTCAATGGAGCCGCCGGCAGCAGCCGCGGCTCCATTGAAAACAATGCGTGCATTCCCTATGGTGCACGCATGTCCTATCTTTGCAGGCACGCACCTGCAAAGTACGGACATGTGCACACACCATAGGGAATGCAGTGTTGTAAATACAAGCGTGTTTTTGTGCGTGCGTATGCACGCACCAAAACACGCTCGTCTGAACGCACCCTGAAGGCTTGTTTTTTTTGGAATGAGTTGTAGTTTTTAATAGTGCTATTTAAAGTACCATATAGTGTACTGAAAAACTTTTTAAAAATTCTAAGTGGAGTAAAATTTTTTAAAAAAGAACTTTCGCCATCTTTCAGTGCGTCTTGTTTCTATGGCGCACAAACTGCAACAAAAACGACATGATAACTTTATTCTATGGATCAGTACGATTGCTACGATACCAAACTTGTATAGTTTTTTTTTACTATACTATTTTTTTTTTCAAAGACATTTAATTTTTTTCAATTATTTTCTGCCGTCATCTTGTGCGCGCAATAATGTTTTTATTTTTTGACGTAGTTCAGCGAGGCTTCATTTTTCGTGGGATGTCCACTTAGTTAGTACTAATTTGGAATACATACGACTTTTTGATCGCTTTTTATTGCGTTTTTTCTGGGAGACAGGGTAACTGAAAAAGTGCATTTCTGGCGTTCTTTATTTTTTTTTCGGACGACATTCATCGTGCGGGGTAAATAATGTGCTACTTTGATAGATCGGACTTTTATGGACGCGGCGATACCAAATATGTATTTTTAATTTATGATTTAGATTTTTTAATTACAGATATGGCAAAAGGGGGGTGATTTAACCTTCTATTAATTTTTTTTTTTACAACTAAAAAAACTTTATTGATTTTTTTTACTTTACTTTTAAGTCCTCCTGGTGGACTACAATATGCGATTCTTTGATCGCTCCTGCAGTATGACATAATGCTATAGCATTACGTCATACTGTATTCTGACAGGCAGCCTATCAAGCCACCCCACGGGGATAGCTTGATAGGCGGTCTCTCAAGGCAGCCCTGGGGCCTTTCAGAAGGCCCCCGGCAGCCATGACACCTGCACAGCTCCCCCGATCTCACATTGTTCGTGGGATTTAAAGGGCATTTAAAGGGTTAATAGCGGCTACTGCCCACGGGTGTCAGCTGTAGTAAACAGCTGACGCCCACGCTGTATGCAAAGAGGTCGCCCCGCGAGTGAGAAGTGGACGAGAAGCCAGCGGCAAGTCTTTCAGTTTAAATGCTCTGCTCAAGCGCTGACGACCTTAGCGGTGACTTCAGCGCTCATGCAGTCGTTTAAAAAACTGTCAGCCCGTGTAAAAGGACCTTTAGGTCTGTGTGAAAGATCCAATTAGCAATAAGAATTTATCACTGATCATTCAGTCATGCCATGTAAAAGGGCTCTAAGAAATTGAGTAGTGTATGTGGGAAGGAAGGAGGATGATTTAAAAAAAGAATGTATCACCCATTTTCTTTACAAATTTAAACCAGATAGTGGAGTATTTTCTTTTTTTCTATTCTGTTTTATTCTCTGATTGTGCAGAGATCACTGCATAAAGACCAGGACAAGATTAAAGGGGTTGTCTCGCGAAATCAAGTGGGGTTAAGCACTTCTGTATGGCCATATTAATGCACTTTGTAATATACATCGTGCATTAAATATGAGCCATACAGAAGTTATTCCACTTACCTGCTCCGTTGCTAGCGTCCTCGTCTCCATGGTTCCGTCTAAATTCGCTGGCAGCTTGCTTTTTTAGACGCGCTTGCGCAGTCCGTTCTTCTCCTTTCAGCACGAGCCGCTTCAGTGTGCTTCCCGCTACAGCTCTTCTGCGCATGCGCAGACGAGCTGTCACTGCTCGGGAGCGCGCTGGAGCCGCCATTCTGTACCATCCTCTGTTAGAGGAAGGTGCAGAGCTGCCGAGCTGTCCCAAGAAGCCGCCCAGCTGTCCCGCTGTCCCGCCGCCCAGGTAAGTGATGGACCGGGGGGGGGCTGCCGCTGTGCCAGGGGGCGGGCTGCGCCGGGGGGGGGGGGCTGTCGCTGCGATGGGGGGGCTGTCACTGCGATGGGGGGGCTGCCGCTGCGCCGGGGGCGGGCTGCGCCGGGGAGGCTGTCGCTGCGATGGGGGGGCTGCCGCTGCGCCGGGGGGGCTGCCGCTGTGATGGGGGGGCTGCGATGGGGGGGCTGCCGCTGCGCCGGGGGGGCTGTCGCTGCGATGGGGGGGCTGCCGCTGCGCCAGGGGGGGACTGCCGCTGTGATGGGGGGGCTACCGCTGCGATGGGGGGGGCTGCCGCTGTGATGGGGGGGGCTGTCGCTGTGATGGGGGGGCTGTCGCTGTGATGGGGGGGCTGTCGCTGCGATGGGGGGGCTGCCGCTGTGCCGGGGGGGGGGGGGGGGGGGCTGCGCCGGTTACCTGCTGCCTGGCGGTGGGTGACTGGTCGGCCGTGTTCAATCCAGGGGTCCGGTCGGCGGCTGCGGGGCGTCTGGTTGTCAGGGAGACACAGCTGGTAGCGTCTCGGGAGCGCGCACGTCGGGCTACAGCAAGCAACGGGAAAAGAGCTGGCGGCCATCTTGGGAAAATTTTTATAAGTTGCTGAAACGCTGGAACGGTAAGTACAAACCAGCTAGAAAAGTCATTTACAGGGGGGCTTAGTAATATGTGCTTAATTAGGGGGACTGGGCAAAAAAAAAAATCCACTCCTGCCTCGAGACATCTCCTTTAAGTGCTCACTGTATATGGACAATGTTACAGCTTTCTACATTGACCAGCAATGGCGACCACAAACATTCTGACCTGCAAGGAGCTTCGGGAGTAAAAGGTCAACTGCAGAGACTCAGAAGTTATACAGTATTGAGTCTGATTTGGGAACAAGAGTGCTGCCCTAAAGTCTTGAGAAGAATGCTTGGCCAAAGTACATCAAAAGATTGGACTAGGTCGTGTCCAACAGCTCCTTATCAGGAGCAAAACACTTAACATGTGCAATGAAGTTCTGTCTGAGCTCTAGTACACTGAATAGACATGATCCCTCTTGCCACCATTTGCAGAGTCCTCACAAGAAGTGTGTTTCACTTTGTTTGGGGGTCTAAAATGACTATTACGTACAATGAGTCCTATTAGGGTGAGAATTACAGCATACCCTGCATGCCCACTGTTGCTATGAGCCTCTTTTACATATGACTGTGTATACAAGGCTTTGAGGAAACAAAAAGCCGTTCTGCAGGCACTTTCAGGTCTTGTTCCTCCTACTCCTTAGCGGAAATTCGACTTGGACAAATGGGATAATACCTTCCCTGGTTATATCGGGATGCTGCCAGGTTTGTGAGGAAGTACCAAACAGAGGGACTCAAGACTGACTTGAGGAAACCCAAGACAATCCACAAGCTCATCAGAGCAAGGGACCTTTTACATAGGTGGAATTTGGCAGGAGAACTCACCAAAACATGCATAAAAATCCACACGGCTCTGTGCGAATTCTAATGCGGAATTGAAAAGGACCTCATTCTGCCACAATTCTCCATCAAAATTCACATGTAGCCAGGCAGATTTCTGCAGCAGTAATTTCAGCTGTGTAATAATGTGTGTCCGGTTGCCAAATTCTGCATGTGTGAAAGGTCCCCAAAACTTGAAAACTATTCCAGGGCTCACTGCTACCACTGAAGAAACTTCTGGACTAATGTGGTTTCTAGCAGGTTAACCAATATGCATGGATGGTTATTCAAGAGGACCTACCTCTATGGCCATTCATGCATGCCTACAACTTGTGCAAAACCTGGCACTGCGATCTTTGATGGAAGAAATGGCTTTTCACCTCCTATTGCAGTGCATCTTTGCACTAAATTTGTATAACCCTTACTCCAACAACAACCATGTTTCCGACTAAAATAAACCCTACCCTGAAAATAAGACCTAGTTACAGTTCATAAAAAAATCAATAGGAATGCTTTTGGTGCATGAAAAGGGACGTAAAAAAGCAATTGCTGCATTTTTACAGCGCTTTTCACAGAGGTCATACAAGTCAGTTATCCAGTAGACTCGGTCCAGATCCTTCCCGCTGCTCTCCAGAGCCCCAACACGGTTTCCTCAGTCCGCGGCTCAGCCAATCAATGCAGGTCTTTAAGAACCAATCACAGCCATGGCTTTGTGGAGGCGGTATTTATGAAGTCCTGTAACCAAGAAGTGATCCTGTGTTGGTGGCCGAGGCTTGGTTTTTACTGCTCAGAATACTCAGTAAAAACACCAACAACAACAAAGGTCGGAGCGCTTCTGTGAGCGACAATAAGGGTTGGAAGTGCGGGGCTCTCACACACAGATGGCGTAGTCCCGCTGTCGTCAAAATAAGAAATCCCCTGAAAATAAGCCTAGGCACATTTTTTGGAGCAGAAATTAATATAAGACCATTTGACTCTAATTAACTGTATGTGATATAACACATTATTAGCGATCCAGATGAATTTTATATGGCTGCCCATGAAAGGTCCACAAGTGGAGTTCACTCTGCAATGTAATAGGAGTTGCATATTCATTGAGCTTAATGAGGTGTGGGAGTCATAAGGTATTTGTGAAAACCACACTTGAGTCTTGGATACTGGTATTGATTTTATTTTATTTTTGATGACAGTCATGATCACGAGAATGCAGCCAGATATCAGCAATGATGCAAAAATGTCACTTGAAAGGATTCAAGGCTGGCTCTCTCAACTTTGTGATGGAGGACGACATCATAAAAAGTATATGAAGAAACCTGTCGACTTTCGAATAAACATGATGGATATGAAGATGGCTAAAACGTAGGAAGGGCAAGCATCAGAAGCAGGCTTGGGTGTGACTACAAGACCACCTGGAGGACAAGGCTGCAATATGACTGATATTTTATCTATTTTAGGCCTCATGTCCACGGGCAGATTGGATTTGCGGAATCCGTAATCGAGATCCGCAGTTCAAGCCACCTATAGGAAAGCATGGAGCGTCCACACCTCCATGCACACATGCAGATTTGTTTTGCGTATTTTCTGTGCATAAAAGAAATCGCAGCATGCTCCATTTTACCGTGGATTCTGCGCAGATGGGATCCCTTGATCTCTATGGAAGAGAGCGATCCGCAATTACGGATTTATAGGCAGATACCTCTCTGGTTGCTCACAGGCAGTCTGGAAGGCAGTCACTTTGGGCTTGCGATTTTTTTTCCGAGTGGACGATCCGCAGTGCGAAAAGATTGGATCCGCGATCGCCAGCAAGCATTTAAAAATAATTTCTGCTGCGGAAATCCGTGTGTGGAATCCGCAAAGGCAGTGGACATGAGGCCTTAAAGTGCCATTAATTAAATACATATGAAAGCAGAACAGTTAAGCACTAGAGATGAGCGAGTATACTCGCTAAGGCACATTACTCGAGCAAGTAGTGCCTTAGCCGAGTATCTCCCCGCTCGTCTCTAAAGATTTGAAAGCCGGCGGGGGGCGGAGAGCAGCGGGGGAGAGCTCTCTCTCCCTCTCTCCCCCCCGCTCCCCGCCGCAACTCACCTGTCACCGGCGCCGGCCCCCGAATCTTTAGAGACGAGCGGGGAGATACTCAGCTAAGGCACTACTCGCTCGAATAATGTGCCTTTGCGAGTATACTCGCTCATCTCTATTAAGCACATTGCTACGGATAAAAATAAGTAGGATAGTTGGCTGATCCATAACTTTTTTAGTAGAATTGTAGCACTTTACACACATTGAGTTAATGGCACAGCCTGTGGTTGCCTTGGTATGAGGGGGCAAGCTATGTAGATGGTCTGGCTAGGCACACCTGCAAGGGCACCACTGGCTCATAATCAGTGGGAAGACAGGAGGCTGACATACCCCACCCAATCGTTGAGCTGCCGCAATCAGGCAAGTTCACCCAATTGTGCTGTATGGTGGTGTAAATAAAGAGTGACCTGAGGGACAAATTTTGCTACAATAGCATTTTGCATGGTTATCTGTTTAGAGGAGTGGTAGTTCAACATTTGCACTCTTTACGGAAACCCCACTTTTACAGGATGGTCACTTAACTTTTTTACTTCGTAGTTAATTCAGAAACTACAGATCTGACACAAAAAAATGTTTAACAGCTGAATGTTCTGGTTTTGCAGAACGTACCTTAAGACAAGGCTAAATTTCTTTTCCCAAGTTTTCTCAGTTTTAATCTCAATGTTATTTTTTTGGCTAAAGCAAGCAAAAAAATAACAGAAGACTCTTTTTTACATTGAATTGCATGCATAGTAATTCCACAAAGGGGTTTTCCTACTAAATGAAATTTAAGAAAAATATATTAATATTAAGTACTATGTTGGGGCCTGACACGTGTGCCATGGTGAAATCGATTCATTTGAGTAGTGACACCGTTTCAAGAAGAATTGACAAGATGGCTGCTGATGTGGAAGAAACATTTTTGGACGTGTTAAAGAACACAGAATTTGTAATGCAAATTAACAAGTCAACAGTTAGAGACAATGAAGCATTGCTGCTAGCTTATGTTCATTTCATTGATCGGAATGAAGAGGTAGTGAAGAAACTGTTGTTTACCAGAAATTTAACCACTGACACGAATACCTTCTCTATATACAAAAGAGTGGAAAAATGTTTACAAAAAAACAGACCCCTTTAAGAAATGAACTTGCTTGTGCAACCAACAGAGCTGCATCCATGATTGATCAATATTGTGGATTTATAGCCCATTTAAAATCTGCTATACCTGGCCTAATGGCAGTCCACTGTGTGAGTCATCGGCAGCACCTTGTTGCTAAACATTTATGTGAGAGATTGCATGATTGTCTGCGCTATGTAATTAATGCTGTTAACAAGATAAAAGCGCACTCTTTAAACAAATGTCTTTTCCGAAAGCTCTGTCAAGACCATGATGAAGAATTCGAACGTCTACTCCTACACACCGAAGTGAGGTGGCTGTCAAGAGAAAAGTGCTTATAACGCTTCTACGAAATTTTTGACACAGTAGTCAAGTTTCTTCAGCTGATTGACTCAAGCCTTTGTGATGTAATCAAACTATGACGTCTTGATGTTGCCTATCTCGCAGATGTATTTGACAAACTCAACGAGGTCAACACAAAGCTACAAAGAGACAAAATTAATTTCATTAGGGCTAAAGATATAATCTCTTACTTCATTGCCAATAACCTGAGTCGACATGACCTCTGTCAGTTTCCTACTCTTCAAAAAAGTGCATGCGAAGACGGAGACAAACTTCAAGATGCAGACTTAGACATTTTTTGCGCACACCTTAAACAAGACATGCAAACTAGGTTTCATGATCTATGTACCCTTCAAATACCAACGTGGGTACTCAATTCATTTTCAGCAGATGCAGGAGAATTTCATCCCAGATTATAAGAGCAGTTGCTCCACTTGAAACACGATAGCGAAGCCCAAGCACTTTTCCAACAATGTGGCTATGAATGTTTTTGGGTGAAAGTGAAGAATTCCTATCCTATCCTGTGGCAGGAAGTTAAGTTGCTTGTGTTAGCTTTTCCATCTACGTACTTAGTGGAGAGGGGCTTCAGCGTGGTTCAGCAGCTGCTGACAAAAGCGAGAAACCAACTTCAGATATGTGTAAGGGGCGACTTGAGACTGCGGATGACAAAGACAGAACCAGATATCGCAAAATTGGCGTCTGCTCATCAGGCCCAAGGCAGCCGTTAATAACATAGATTGATTGTGGCAAACATTATTATTAGTCAAATTTCATTGTTCTTGCATTTTAATTAGTCTTCTGACCATTAAGGATTAAGGTGTATCTTGCATTTTCTTTATACATTGTATGTTTCTATCGAATGATAATTAAAGATGGTATTATTGCTTGCTTCCCCCCAAAAATTATCTTCTGGAATAAAGCCTAATCATTATTGTATCCACAATTAACCTATTTTTAAATATTTATCACCTACATTTTAGCAGCTAAAACTTTCAAATCAATCTTTCCAAAAAAAGTATTCAGTATTTTAATTTGTACTTTTAACTTGGTAAACAAGGTAAACTTTGACTGGGTTTAAACTAGTAAGGCTTGGGGGGCGCTGGCCCCCATCCCAATACCTAAAGGGGGAGCTGGGCTGAAAAAGGTTAAGAACCACTGCACTAAACTATCATAGAATGGTAGAGTTGGAAGGGACCTCCAGGGTCATCGGGTCCAACCCGCTGCTCAGTGCAGGATTTGCTAAATCATCCCAGACAGATTTGTCCAGCCTTTGTTTGAACACTTCCATTGAAAGAGAATCACCACTTCCCGTGGTAACCTGTTCCACTCATTGATCATCCTCAGTGTCAATTTTTTTCTAATATCTAATCTGTGTCTCCTCCCTTTTAGCTTCATCCCATTGTTTCTAGTCTTTCCCTGTGCATATGACAGCACTGTGACAGCCCTTCAGATATTTGTAGACAGCTATTAAGTCTCCTCTCAACCTTCTTTTTAGCAAGCTAAACATTCCCAGATTCTATAACTGTTCTTGTAGGACATGTTTTGCAGACCGCTCACCATCTTGGTAGCTCTTCTCTGAACTTGCTCCAGTTTGTCTATGTCTTTTTTAAAGTGGGGTTCCCAGAACTGGACACAGCATTCCTGATGAGGTCTGACTTAAGAAGAGTAGACGGGGATAATTACCTCACGTGATCTAGACTCTATGCTTCTCTTAACACATCACAGAATTGTGTTTGCCTTTTTGGCTGCTGCATCACATTGTTAACTCATGTTCAGTCTATGATCTATTAGCATACCCAAGTCTTCTTCACATGTGCTGCTTAGCCCAATTACTCCCATTCTGTATGTGGGGTTTTTTTCATTTTTCTTGCCCAGATGTAGGACTTTGCATTTCCCCTTGTTAAATACCATTCTGTCAGTCGCCGCCCACTGTGCAAGCTTTTCTAGATCTTTTTGAATACTCTCTCTCTCTCTTCCCTAGTGTTAGCTATCCCTCCTAGCTTTGTGTTGTCGGCAAATTTGATCAGTTTCCCATCAATTCCCTCCTCCAGATCATTTATAAAAATGTTGAACACTGGGCCTAGGGCAGAGCCTTGTGGTACCCCACTTGATACATTCTTTCAATTGGATATGAAGCCATTTATGACCACTCTGAGTATGATCACTCAGCCAGTTGTCAATCCACTAACAGTTACCTTGTCAATCCCACATTTGGTCATTTTTGAAATAAGTATGGTATGAGATACTTTGTCAAATGCTTTACGAAAGTCAAGATATACTATAACCACCGCATTTTCCTCATCGACCCAGTCGGTGATTCTGTCATAGAAGGAATATATATATGTCTGGCATGACTTGTTTGTTACAAACCCATGCTGGCTCTGGTTAATTACTCCATTTTTATCCAAGTACTTGCATACATGCTGTTTAAATTTGTTTAAAGATCTTTCCCGGTATAGAAGTCAGGCTCACAGGCCTGTAGTTTCCTGGATACACCTTCTTCCTTTTTTTCAAGATAGGGACAACATTTGCCCTTTTCCAATCTTCTGGGACTTCTCCTGTTCTCCAGGAATTTTCTGAGATTATGGCGAGTGGTTCAGCAATTACCTCTGCTGCTTCCTTTAGTATCCTAGGATGTAATTCATCTGGACCTTGAGACTTCCTTTAAGTTAGCTAAGTGTTCTCTAACCATCTCTCTGCTTATAGATAGCCTGAATTCTTTTATTTCCCCAATAGCACAGGGAAGATCAGTTGATGTTTCATCTCCTTTCTGAGAGAAAACAGATACAAAATAGGAATTTAAAAGTTCGGCCTTCTCAACATCATTCTTAACTAATTTATCATTTTCTTTTTGTAAGCATCCAAAAGCATCTTTGACTTTTCTTTTGCTTTTGACATACCCCCCAAATCCTTTTTTATTACTTTTGGCCTCTCTTGCAAGCCTCAATTCATTATTAGCTTTGGCTGTTCTGACACTTGCCCTACAGTTTCTGCAGACCATATTATATTCTTCTTTAGATATTCCCCTCTCTTTCCATTTGATAAACATATTTTTTTAACATTTATGTAAGTTCTGTGTTCATTTATCCTGGTCTCTTTAAATGCTTCTCATACTTTCTTCTTTCAGGGATTGTTAACGATTGTGCTTTGAGAAGCTCATTTCGCAATATTCCCCAACCTTCTTCGACATTTCTGTCCTTAAGAACATCCAGCCATTGGATTCTTCCTACCCTCTTTCTGAGTTCATTAAAATCTGCCTTTTTGAAATCCAACCTTGAGGTTTGAGTTTTCTCAGGTCTTTCTCCCCTTTTTATCCAAAATTCAAGGACAGCATGATCACTGCCTCCTAAGGTCCCAGCCACCCTTACTTCCTCAACGATTTCCTCCCTGTTGGTAAGAATTTGGTCCAAGACAGCAGATCCTCATGTTTTCTCTTCTACCTTTTGGAATATAAAGTTGTCAGCAAGAGCGGATAAGAATTTGTTGGCTCCATTACTTTTACCTGAGAGAGATTCCCAACAAATGTCTGGATAGTTAAAATCTCCCATGATCACTATGTCATGCCATCTGATGTAGAAAGAGTTTATCAATATCTTCTGCTTGTCCAGGTGGCCTATAGTAAATGCCTACAATAGTGTCCTTTCTGTTGTTTTCTCCTTGTATTCTTAGCCAAACAGTTTCTACAGAACTACCATGCTCTGAAGCTTGAATCTCTGTGGAGATTTATGTTTTCCGAACATACAACGCAATACTTCCTCCCCTTTTTTTAGGTCTATTTCTTATAAATAAGTTGTATCCTTCAAGCCTTGTATCCCATTCATGTGTATTATTCCACCAAGTTTCCGTGATGCCTATGACATCATATTTCTCTTCCTGTGTTAGAAGGTCCAAATCTCCTTGTTTGTGTCCCATATTGTGTGCATTTATGTAAAAGCATTTTAGTTTGTGATCGGTGGCTCTTACTCCTCTACTTTCCTTATGAATTTTCTGTCTTTGTTCTTTCTTTTCACTTCTAACAGCAAGGTTCTCAAATGTATTAATTAGCTGTATATTTGTTTACCTGGCTTTTCACTTCCCTTATGATGTGATTCCTATATAAGGAATCACATCATAAAACACGCAATAACCGCCACACAGCTGCTGTGATTCCCTCTATATTATCAGTGTGGGAGTTATTATGTGCTGTGATTCTCTATATATTAGCAGTGAGGAGGTTATATTTTCTATGATGGTGTGATTCCCTGTATATTATCACACACAATAACAAACCCTACAACTACACAGGCAAAATACACCAACATGTACAGAGGTTTATCAATATAATAGAAACACCTAGATGAGCACTATTAATCCTAGGTGTTTCCATTATTTTGATAACCTCCTGTTCATAATAATCCCCACACTTATAAAATACAGGGAGTCACATTACCATACATGCAACACCCACACTGGTGGTATAAGGGGACATCTCACCATCACACACACGTAACAACCTCAACATACAGGAATTTAAGTTATCATTTATATAAGAACATCCACACTAGCGCCACAGTTTCCACAGTCATAATATGCGGAGAATCACACAATCATACATGTAATAACACCTGTGATATATAGAAAATTACATCACTGTACACATAAAAAAACATACTGATAATATATAGGAAATCACAACAACACCAGTTCCTTGGTCACTTTGCTGCCTAGCTCCTTTATATCCCATCTTGTGAAATATCTGCTCTCATTACTTTCTTCATCTACCTCAGTTTCTCTTTTTAAAGGAGTTTTTAGAGTTAAAGGGAACCTGTCAATTCCTTGACCAATTTCCTAAACACTTGGCCACCCTGGACTGACTACCTAGAAGTCCCAGGACTATGTTACAACATATCATCTACCTAACCACCCCAACAGTAACCAGCTCCCGTTATCTACTAGGGGGATTATGGGAAGTTGATTTGGATCCTTGACAACCTCCTGTTTAGTGTCTTTTGTTACCCCCTCTCTGTACCCTATATATTTGAGAACAGTGTTTTATTAAACTTTACAGTATTCTAAATAAGCAATATAATTAGTCCCTGCGAGAGGACTTGAGAATGTTATATGCCAGTACTATATTGAATGGCTGTGATTGGTTCGTTGAGCGCTGCAGTGATTGGTTCTCGAGTGCTGTGGCTCAGAAATCAGAGCCAGCGCTCCCTGGAGTGGGATTTGTGAACCACCTGACCAGGAAGCGCTGGCTGAAGATTACAAACAAGTGCCGCGGAACTGCCGGAGGAGAAGTGCAGCAGAGCGGACAGCACCTGTTTGGTAATGCATTGCTTTTTTTTTTTAATGCAGCTAGGACTTATTTTAGGGACAAACAGTAGCACTGCCTACTGTAAAAGTTGCATCGCACCACACAAGAAACTGCAATTTCGTGTGATGCGATGCAACACAAAGGAAGGCTCCATAGGGAAACATGGGCTACAAAACATCGCAAATCGTGGCTGCATAGAGCATGACGCAATTTTTTTCTCTCGCAATGTAGCAGCCTACAAAACATCACTAATGTGAAGGAACCCATTGGAAAGCATGGGCTTCACATACATGCGATTTGTAACACTGTTGCATCACGAGAAAATCGTGCGATTCTGTCGCTCGTGTGAAAGCGGCCCTAAAGTTATTACTCTCATCCACAAAACTCTCCACAGTGCTGCACCATTAACCCTTTCCAATCCACTGTCTGACATCTGAAGACATTCTGATTGAAGGCTGTACAACTCCAATGTCGGAAGACGTCCGGCAGGGTATGCTTTTTGTATATTACTGGCTGCTCTGTTTTCGGGGGCCACTCCAGCACGTCCCATACCGCGGTACTGGCTCTAGCCAGCAGATGGCACCATTGTATAATGGCAGAAAGAGAAAGCCCCCTAGGAAACCCTGAATCCAAAATTGGTTTGCAAAGAGTTAAATATATCCTCCCTCATCTCTGTCTTCCACCTTATATATGCTCTACATTCTGCCAACTATGTAAGACTACCAAGGTCTGTTACAGAACGAAATGAGTCCTCTCTGTCTGACTGTTATGTATGAACACTTAAAAGAAAAAAGGCTAGGATCTGCACACACAAGCAGCATCTCAAATGTTTTTTGGAAAGTATCTAAGACTACCATCCTCCATTATCCGAACCTCCCACTCCTATCTCTAAGACTTTTTTGGTGCTGCACCAATTCTCTGTAATGTGCTACTCTGTACAATCAGCATAATTCCCAAAGTCCAGTTTTTTTTTTTAAAACATTCCCCCCTTCCTCAAAAAAAAGCACAACATCTTTTTAGGTAGTCCCATAGCATTTCATAAATTGACTTCTCTATTGTTATTGTCATTACTTCTCAAAAACTCATCCCTTCTGTCAAAGCAGCAAATGCGGATCTATTGTGCCACAAGCTTAGGGCTAGATCTCAGGACTGCACTTGGGGTTGCCCGATTTTTACCCTTTAAGCCGACCAATATGGTCTTTGCGTCGGGGGACCCTAGATGGTTTTCCCAGAAATAATCTTGGTTACGAGGGTGCTGATGCAAACTGGTAGAAGTTTCCATAACACTGTACAGGAGGGTGTAGACAAAAACCTAGTCGTAGAATAGAGCCAAGGACAGATGGAATACTGCCAAATTCAAGGTGGGCAAAGCAATCATGCTACAATAAGCAGAGGTCAGGAGTTCAGAAGATGGGAAAGCTAAGTAGACAAGTATGGATAAAAAACCAGGAGAACTGTCATAACACAAACTACCTTCACAAACTACAGAGACTAATTGCTAGGTGCTCTGTAGTGGGAGGGGAAGCCCTAAATAGACCAAAGCCTCTCAGTACTGTCCGGCAGCTGGAAAACCGCATGCACGCACCAAACCTTTAAGAGTTGGGCCAACCTTATGCGCCCTTCAATCATCAGTGATAACAGCCTTGGGATGGAGGAAAATGCATCATCTGCCACAGGCAACAGGAGTAGAGAGACAGGAGCTGCATCCTCTGAAGGAGGGAGGTGAGTAAACGCGCAGCCATCGTGCAGTTCTTGTTAACGATTCGCTCATCGTTGTCTTACAGCAAGACAATGATGAGTCTTATAAGAGCCGCGCGTTGAGTTCTCAGTGTGATACCGCTGATATTGTTTCAGTTGGTATCCCCCTCCGAGAACACAGCAGAAGTCTGCAGAAGACAGCGCTCCAGCTGTCTTCTGTATACCCAGCTCGGATAACTCAGCTGTGCACCAGCTGAGCACTCCGTGAACACAGCAGGAGTATGCAGAAGACAGCGCAGGAAATCACACCACCACAAATGTAATAACCCCCCAATGATGAAATATACACGTAATAGCCCAACTACTAATATACATGGAATTACATCATACATGTAACATACTGGTGATATGCAGAAAATCACACTACCATGCATGTGAAAAAAATGGAAAAACGGGGGTTCAATTTTTTAATATTTTTTTCAACTTTCTTTGGCATTTTATTTCACCAAATTTTACATTATTTTTAGCTCCCTTAGTGGAACTTGAACATGAAATTGATTGATTGTTTCTATAATATACTGCAATACTTCAGTATTGCAGTGTGTTGTGTTTTTCAAGTTTACATATTAAGGCCTTAGTCAGACGGGCGTTTTTAGCCGCGATTTGCGCATGCGCATGCGTCCGGCGATTTTTTAAAACCATTGCTTTGCAATGGTATCGGACATATGAGCGCTTTTTATGCGCTCGTCCGATAAATTATAGAACAAAAAAATCGCAGATCGCACCTATCTGCAATCTGCGATTCCTGTTCTCTTCTGTATATGCGCTCAATGGGGCCGGCGGCAGCAGCGCCGACCCCATTGAGAACATATAGAAGACAAATCATTCTTCTCTGCCACAGCTTTAACAGCTGTGGCAGAGAAGAACGATGTTTGCCCATTGAATTCAATGGAGCGGCAATACAGCAGCTCCATTGAAAGCAATGGGCTGCCGGCGTGCGAGGGGTGAATTGTCGGGAAGGGGTTAAATATATAAGCCCTTCCCTGCAATTCATCCTAAAATGTGTTAAAATAAAAAAAAATTGTATACTCACCTTTCCGCTGCAGCCGGAGTCCAGCCGCGGCCTCTGTCAGTTCTCCTGAACTGCTTCTTGGCACTATTCAGCCGGCGGGGCTTTAAAATCCCCGCCTGCTGAATGATCTGCCTCTGATTGGTCACAGCCCTGACCAATCAGAGGCTGAAAACACTCACACACCCATTCATGAATTCATGAATGGGCGAGTGACTGCTGCCTCTCAGCGCTGAGCCAATCAGGGGCAGGTCTGACTCACATCCATTCATGAATTCATGAATGGGTGTGAGTGAGGCATGCCTCTGATTGGCTCAGCGCTGAGCCAATCAGGGGGCAGGTCTGAATCACACCCCCTTCACACCCACTGCAGGACGGCCGCGCGGAGCTCCGGCTGCCGGCAGAAGGTGAGTATACAATTTTTTTTTATTTTAACACATTTTAGGATGAATTACAGGTAAGGGCTTATATATTTAAGCCCTTACCGACAATTCATCCCGGGCTCGCCCGCAGCGCATTGCTTTCAATGGAGACGGCTGTATTGCCGTCTCCATTGAATGCAATGCGCTGGACAGCTCTGGCCCGTTTCTAATGAAACGCGGCTAGGAGCAGATTTTCGGGCGATTTTCGGGCGACTTGCGCGCACCGGTCACGCGATTTGCGGATGCGCATCCGTCATGCGATCCGCAAATCGCGCAAAAAAACGCCCGTCTGACTAAGGCCTAAGCCTTGCCACAGGCAGAGCTTAGTGTGGTTAAATACATGGTAGCCCTGGGAACCTACACTAGGCCAAGGGCTGCCATGGCAACTTACGATAGCCACACGGGGGTACCCCTTCATCTGTCTGACAGTTTACATGTTGCAGTCATAACTGATCGTGCATGTAAGTTGTCAAATATCCGCGATCAGAGCTACATCCAACAGTGGCTGTTTGTGGCAGGTGTCAGCTGTTAGAAATAGCCAGCACCTGCTAGGTATGTAGTGGGCTCTGCTTCCGAAGTTGCTCCATACCCACTCCACACTTCTGTGATATACATGTACGTAACAGAGGGGAAAAGATATTGGTGCATTAACAGAGAATACAGTCATAATATGTGTATATCTGCACTTTCACAATAGCTAGCTGCATTGCTTGATGCATTAAATGAGCAATGGAGACAGTCATTCTGTGTCACTTACCAAATCTTTACTGTTCAGGTCCGGGGGGCTCGTCTCACAGGGTGACTTCTCCTTGTCACTTGGCTCTCCATAAAAAAGAGAGGTCAGGCTGCACAATAGAGACAAACAGAAGCATAATGAGACAGCCAGACACAGTACCTTCTCTTTCACCTCTGTATGCACCACCACCATGACCCAACCTTGCTGTGAGCCACCAACATAGAAGCAGACATTAAATGCATTTATCGCATAAAAATGGCATCAACAGAAATATGAGAGGTGTCCATAGGAAAGTTTATGGTCCTTTCTCCATCTATTGCGCTGATGTATTATTACTTATCAGCCTCCTCCAGTGAATGCACATGTGAGGAGGAGCGGACTCATAAATCTGGACATGACACCTTCACCCCAGTCCCACCACCAGCCTAATCACTATAGTCAACCATTACTCGTATGATGTCCATCTGCGTCGTATAACCGGGCTGGGGAGAAAATTCAGAGGTCAGTGTGTACCTCACAATGGGTAAGTCACTGTATATTACTTAGTGTTTACATACTGTCATCTCACCTGTCATTGTCGATCAGAAGTGCCAGACGCCCATAATCCCAGGCAGCTTTCCTCAAACACGAGAAAACTAGTAGCAGTAGCTAGAATCAGAAAAGACACATAGGAACATTGAACTTCTATAAATACAGGTAGATCTCGTTGGGAATGTATCTTACACCATTCAGGTTACTCTGATTACATCCCCCACATGTACAGAGATCTAACCAACCTACTGCTTCCCCCTGACCAATCTTACCAGCCACACTAAGAAGTTGATAGCCAGGACTGTTGGAACACCTCCGAATGGCAGCCCTTGTAGGACCGTACTGTGTGAGTATGCACTGTAACACTGATCCGTCACATTAGCTGGGGGGTCTTCGGGCAGGAGGGGCTCCATTGAAGAGATTAACTCTGGCTGGGTGTCCATAACGTAACCTGGAAAAAACAAGTAATGAAGACGACGCGATCTCTGTGTTGGGGTGAGGACTACACATAGAACAGTTTTGTAGGACCCAGAGATACAGCTCACTCAAAGTAAAGACAGTGCAATGGTTAAATGTGGTCAACCTCGAGCAGGAGAGATAGGCAACTGGTCTTCGTCCTGCTATGAAGAAGGAAGATTCCAATTTGGATTGCAGTTTGGGGAACAGCCTTTATGGAGAACATACTAGGATTAGCACCCTTCAGTGTATATAGTTCCAGGCTATCGTCCTGGTCCCTCCAAAAACCCATAGGAATAAAATTTTGGGGGAAATAAGGACCACAGGCGACATGAGGCATCTACTGGAGGACCACTCTCATAGCTAACCTCTATCCTTACTAACGCAGACTGTTCCCGGCTGACCTCTACCCTTACTGACATAAGTTGTCATAAGATGACTAAGGGCTCATTCACACAGGTGTATGGGCCCCACATATTACTCACATATTTTTCACACAGATGAAATACGCATTACACAGCAAATATGCATGTACATGCGTACTTGCTGCATATGTTTAATAGCCTACATTGGCATGTAATACACATCTAAATAGGACATGCTGCCTTTTTTTCACGTGCGTGTGAGTGACCCAATAGGATCCCATGGGCTTCTAGCACCACGTAATGCATGGGTGACATACAATCAGCTCTGTGGTCTATTCATGACCTCCGACCTCAATCACTGGCCCTGAAGTTACACAACCTGCGGCCCCTCTACAGTCACTGGTCTTGATGTTACACACCCTGCGGCCCCTCTACATAGTCCCTGGTCCTGATGTTACAAACCCTGCGGCCCTCTCTACACAGTCAATGGCCTTGGTTTTACACACCCTGCGGCCCCTTTACAGTCACTGGTCTTGATGTTACACACCCTGCGGCCCCTCTACACAGTCCCTGGTCCTTATGTTACACACCCTGCGACTCCTCTACAGTCTTTGGCCCTGATGTTACACACCCTGTGGCCCCTCTACACAGTCACTGATCCTAATGTTACACACCCTGCGGCCCCTCTACACAGTCACTGGTCCTGATGTTACACCCTGTGGCCCCTCTACACAGTCACTGATCCTAATGTTACACACCCTGCGGCCCCTTTACACAGTCACTGGCCCTGATGTCACACACCCTGCGGCCCCTCTACACAGTCACTGGTCCTGATGTTACACCCTGCGGCCCCTCTACATAGTCCCTGGTCCTGATGTTACAAACCCTGCGGCCCTCTCTACACAGTCAATGGCCTTGGTTTTACACAATCTGCGGCCCCTCTACATCATTTACTGGCCCTGAAGTTACACAACCTGCGGCCCCTCTACACAATCATTGGTCCTGATGTTACACACCGTGCGGCCCCTCTACACAGTCATTGGCCCTAATGTTACACACCCTGCGGCCCCTTTACACAGTCACTGGCCCTGATGTCACACACCCTGCGGCCCCTCTACACAGTCACTGGTCCTGATGTTACACCCTGCGGCCCCTCTACATAGTCCCTGGTCCTGATGTTACAAACCCTGCGGCCCTCTCTACACAGTCAATGGCCTTGGTTTTACACACCCTGTGGCCCCTCTACACAGTCACTGATCCTAATGTTACACACCCTGCGGCCCCTCTACACAGTCACTGGTCCTGATGTTACACCCTGTGGCCCCTCTACACAGTCACTGATCCTAATGTTACACACCCTGCGGCCCCTTTACACAGTCACTGGTCCTGATGTCACACACCCTGCGGCCCCTCTACACAGTCACTGGTCCTGATGTTACACCCTGCGGCCCCTCTACATAGTCCCTGGTCCTCATGTTACAAACCCTGCGGCCCTCTCTACACAGTCAATGGCCTTGGTTTTACACACCCTGCGGCCCCTTTACAGTCACTGGTCTTGATGTTACACACCCTGCGGCCCCTCTACACAGTCCCTGGTCCTTATGTTACACACCCTGCGACTCCTCTACAGTCTTTGGCCCTGATGTTACACACCCTGCAGCCCCTCTACACAGTCACTGGTCCTGATGTTACACCCTGTGGCCCCTCTACACAGTCACTGATCCTAATGTTACACACCCTGCAGCCCCTTTACACAGTCACTGGCCCTGATGTCACACACCCTGCGGCCCCTATACACAGTCACTGGTCCTGATGTTACACCCTGCGGCCCCTCTACATAGTCCCTGGTCCTGATGTTACAAACCCTGCGGCCCTCTCTACACAGTCAATGGCCTTGGTTTTACACAATCTGCGGCCCCTCTACATCATTTACTGGCCCTGAAGTTACACAACCTGCGGCCCCTCTACACAATCATTGGTCCTGATGTTACACACCGTGCGGCCCCTCTACACAGTCATTGGCCCTAATGTTACACACCCTGCGGCCCCTCTACACAGTCATTGGCCCTAATGTTACATGCCCTGCGGCCCCTCTAGATCAGGTATTGGTCTTGATGTTACACACCCTGCAGCCCCTCTGCAGTCACTGGTCTTAATGTGACACAACCTGCAGTCTCTCTACACTGTCATTGGTCCTGATGTGACATACCCTGCGGCCCCTCCACACAGTCACATGCCTCATGTTACATACCATGCGTACCCTCTAGATCAGGTATTGGTTTTGATGTTACACACCCTGCATCCCCTCTATACAGTCATTGTCCCTTATGTTATACACCTTCTGGCCCCTCTACAGTCATTGACCCCGATGTTACACACCCTGCGGCACCACTATATAAGTCACTGTCCCTGTTGTTACACACCCTGCGGCCCCCTCTACACAGTCATTGGCCTTGTTTTTACACAATCTGCGGCCCCTCTACATCAATCACTGGTCCTGATGTTACACACCCTGCGGCCCCTCTACACAATCACTGATCCTGATGTTACACACCCTGTGGCCCCTCTACACAGTCACTGGTCCTGATGTTACACACCCTGCGGCCCCTCTACACAGTCACTGGTCCTGATGTTACACAACCTACGGCCCCTCTACACAGTCACTGGTCCTGATGTTACATACCCTGTGGCCCTCTCTACACAGTCATTGGCCCTAATGTTACATACCCTGCGGTCCCTCTACACAGTCATTGGACCTCGTGTTACACAACCTACGGCCCCTCTACACAGTCATTGGCCCTAATGTTACATACCCTGTGGCCCTCTCTACACAGTCATTGGCCCTAATGTTACATACCCTGCGGCCCCTCTACACAGTCATTGGACCTGGTGTTACATACCCTGTGGCCCTCTCTACACAGTCATTGGACCTGGTAGTTACATACCCTGTGGCCCCTCTAGATCAGGTATTGGTCTTGATGTTACATGCTCTGGGGCCCCTGATCCGGCAGCCTGAGCCCCGGCGCTCGTCTTCCAGACATTACGGCAGGTGCGTTCGCCACAACATATCACAGGCGGAACAAGATACTCAGCATCCGCCCGAAAAACAAACAGCTGCGCCCTCCCGTCACCGGGCATCGTCCCTGCCCACACTGCCCGCATCTGGCCCTCCTTCCCAAGAAGATGCCATCTCACCTGTGCACCCGCAGCATCCCGACCAGCCGGGACCATCAGCTGCCGAACCCCAACGATCCCGGCGCCGCCTCCTGACATCAGCAGGCGGGAGGGGCTGTCAGTGTGCTCCCCGGTGACACCTATATACGGGGGGCCCTCCGTCCATCTCTAAGGGCTGCCAGTGTACTCCCTACTGTCCATCTGTAAGGCGTGTATATGGGATCCCCTGGGCACATCACACCATAAACTGCCGGCAGCACCTCTAACACCAGGAAGGAGGATACAGCATAGGAAGAGCCTGACCCCGACACCGCAGGAGAGCCCCTGGCTGTGGCCCTGCTGCCTCCAGCTTACACCCTGACCCAGGCCACCTAGCAACCCCTGCCCCAGCTTCCCCCAGCTCACACCTTGAGGGCTTATTCACATGGGTGTTATCCCCGCGAGTTCTGTCCAATTATGATATGTACAGAACACACACGGCAAAATAAGTCATTAATTTGAATGACTTCATGCACATGAGCAATTTTTCACTCGACCGATGGTCTTAGTATCAAGAATCACTGGATGAGTCTCGCATGAGAATAGGACATGCAATGTGCAGTGTACCGCACATCAGATAGCATGCGGACGGAGTGTCCGTGCTCTGCAATGCAAGTTGCGCACGAGAAGCTCAAGTGTAATTCATATCGACTGTGTAAATACATCCTGAAGCAGGACAATGGTGCCCACCTGTTACAACTGCCCCAGATGTGTGACTAAAGCCTCAAGTGTCCTGCTTCCGCTTAGAATGCCGCCAAACTTTATGGTTACCAGTCATGAGTGAACCTCCAAGTGTACCTGAGTATTCACCAAGTTTTCTAAAATACACCAGGTTGTCCTTACCTCCTCATTTACTGCTATTTGCACTGTTTCATGTCCGTAAGTTCTGATTTACAAGAGGTCTCCATTTTTCTGTTGCTCTACTGTTTGCAATCCACTTTCAGGAAGGGGTGTGTAGCAAGCCTAGCATTCTGCCAGTAGTTCACTGTCTTGACTTCTCACGCTGCATTGCACTGTTTCTGGTCCAATTAGCAGGGAAGTAGTATCTGAATGCCCACCCTCTGCTCTTACAGGGCAATAAGGCATTTAGAGACATTCTGGCCAAATGATTAGTAAACCCACTATAATATGTATGTGTATTGTGTGCACACACACACTCCTGCTGTAACAGGAGGAGAGACTTGTGGAGATCATTATCAGTGTCTGCAGATCTGTCAGCCTGCAGCTTGTGAGTGCATAGGAGCCACTGTGAATATAGCCCTTCCATCTGTAGCTATGGAAACATCTCTGTTCTTGTTATTGTAGAATCTATGTACCCATGGACAGAGAGAAGAGTGCAGAGAAGCTGGAAGGAAGACCCCAAGTGCAAGTATATTACAGAAATTATGATTTTAACACTAGCTACGGTAGTAGATGAGCATAAATTGCCTGAAAAGTTAGTGCCTCTTTCAGTATCATTGCTGAGTCTCTAAAGTTAGCCAGAGCCACTGTAGGGTCTTAGAGATCCTACCAAGTATTCTCATTTTATATTCCAACCTTTTATGCAGCACAGTATCAAATGCTTTGGAAGAGTCCAGATACACAAGATCCAGTGAGTCTCTCCAGTCCACTCTAGAACTTACCTCTTCACAGAAACCGATCAAGCAATGCACAGAGAATAGAACCCATTCATTTCAATAGGCCTTTTTGGAGCGCGCAAAGGAAAATAGCACATGCTCTATTTTTGTGCGTTTTTACGTGCACAAAAGTGAAAGACTACTTTTATCACTCTACATTTCATCTGCCATTTCATTTCCCTCTATGAATACACTGGAGAAAAAACTTTGATAGATTTGCTTTTTTCTCATCACCTTATACTATTTCTCCTACATTGTTTATTAACCCCTTAACACTATATGACGTAAGTTTACATCATGGCAGCGTGTTATTTAATGGACCAGGACAAAAACTTGCGTCATGTGGATACCGCTGGGTCAGAACTTGAGCCTACGTTATCCCGCATTGGAAGTTGGCTGTTACTGGTAGCTGGCCTCCTGCGGCAACAACCAAGATCAATGGGAACATCGATCTCCGCTCTTAAGGGTGGCTTCACACGAGCGTCTTTTTGTGCGTGCATACCACTCGGAATACACGCATGGTTTTCAATGGAGCCGCGGCTGCTGCCGGCGGCTCCATTGAAAACAATGCTCTGCTGGCACCCCTGCATTCTTTTTCAGGGAAGGGCTTTACATATAAGCCCTTCCCTGAAAAAGAAAAATTTTAGTGTAAAAAATATATATATACTTACCTGTCCGCCACTGCCATGACCCCCGTGGGGATGAAGAACGCATCTGCCGCATGCCGCAAATGTTTCCTTCGTCCCCGCTAGTTAAAAGAATTCCCTGCTGCTACATCTGCCACATCTGTGACAGATGCAGCAGAGGAATTCTTCAATTTTCTACTGCAGTTGTCACACGTCAGCTGCGGTAGAGGATTCTGCTGCCGGCAATTGATTTCAGGGAAGGGCTTTAAATATAAGCCCTTCCCTGAAAATCAAGTAAAAGTGGTTTAAAAAGCAAAAAAAAAGTAGATACTCACCTTGCTTCAGCTGCCTTGGTTCAGCTGCCTCTTCACTTGCTGTCCCCTGCACTGTGGTGCTGATCTATCAGCAGACGGGGATTTAAAGTTCCAACCTGCTGAAAGAGCTGAATGTGATTGGCTGAGGTGCTCAGCCAATCAGGTAGCTGTCGCCCATCATTCATTCAGGGAGAGCTGCCCGTGATTGGCTGAGCAGCTCAGCCAATCACATTCAGCTCTTTCAGCAGGGATGACAACACTCTTGATCTGGTCTTCCTCCGTCTCTGCTCTGCTTCCAACTTCACTAACTCCCCTCTCCCGCTTTCAGATCATAACCTCCTCTCTTTCTCTGTCACGCTCCCTAACTTCTCTCCAGACCCACCTAACTACCGTACCTACAGAAACCTTAAGGCCATTCACACCCAGGACTTTGCAGAATCCCTACAGTCCTCTCTGTCCCCTATCTCTCTCCTCTCCTGCCCCAACCTGGCAGCCGCTCACTACAACACCGCTCTCAAACATGCCTTGGATGAACCGGAGCCCCCCATGATCCGAGCCATCCGATGTAGAACGCGGCAACCCTGGCTCACGCCTCAAACACGCTTCACCCGGCGGTGCTCTAGAAGTGCTAAGCAGCTGTAGAGGAAGTCGTAAACGTCCGCAGACTTCCTCCACTACAAATTCATGCTCAGAACCTACAACCTCGCCCTTCACCACTCCAAACAAGTCTACTTCACCTCTCTAGTCTCCTCACTATCGCATAACCCTAAACGGCTCTTTGATACTTTTCACTCCCTTCTCAGCCCTAAACTGCAGCCCCCTGTGACGGATCTCAGTGCTGTAGAGTTGGCTGCTTACTTCAAAAAGAAAATTAATGACATCCGTCAGGAAATAACTTCCCAATCCCAGACTAGCCCTGACCCTAGTGTTGTCAGCACTGCATCTAGCTCCTGCTCACTGTCTGTACTCAGACCAATGACAGAGGAAGAAGTCTCCAAATTGCTCTCTGCTCGCCCCACCACCTGCGCTAGCGACCCCCTCCCCTCACACCTCCTCCGTTCCCTCTCCCCAGTGGTCATCTCCCATCTCACCACTATATTCAACCTCTCTGACCTCTGGCATCTTTCCCTCTTCTTTCAAACACGCCATCATATCCCCACTGCTAAAGAAGCCGACTCTGGACGTGACTGATGCTGCCAACTACCGACCCATCTCTAATCTCCCCCTTATCTCTAAACTACTAAAACGCCTGGTTTACTCCCACCTTGTAAGCTATCTATCAGAGCACTCTCTCCAAGACCCCCTACAGTCTGGCTTCCGACCTCAACACTCAACAGAAACTGCCCTTACAAGAGTATCCAATGGCCTACTGACAGCCAAATCGAGGGGCGATTACTCCCTATTGATCCTCCTCGACCTTTCCGCAACATTTGACACTGTCGACCACAAACTCCTCCTCAGTATGCTTTGCTCCATTGGCCTAAAGGACACTGCTCTCTCCTGGTTCTCCTCCTACCTATCTGACCGCTCTTTCAGCATCTCCTTTGCTGGCTTTACCTCCCCTCCTCTTCCCCTTGCTGTTGGGGTCTCCCAGGGCTCGGTCCTCAGCACCCTCCTTTTCTCTATCTACACAGACCCTATTGGACAAACCATCAGGAGATTTGGCCTCCAATACACCTGTATGCTGACGACACCCAGCTATACACCTTTTCCCATGACATCTCTGCACCTTTCCTCCAAAACATCACCGACTGTCTGTCCACTGTCTCTAACACTATGTCCTCTCTCTACCTAAAACTTAACCTCTCTAAAACTGACTTACTGGTATTTCAACCCTCCACTAACCGACCTCATCCTGACATCTCCATCTCAGTGTGTAGCGCCACCATAACTCCTAGACAACATGCCCGCTGCCTTGGGGTCATATTCAACTCTGATCTATCATTTACCCCTTACATCCAATCTCTCGCCCGAACATGTCAGCTGCACCTCAAGAACATCGCAAGAATCCGCTCTTTTCTCACTGTGGACACGCTAAAAATGCTTACTGTTACCCTCATCCACTCTCGGCTTGATTATTGGAACTTGTTGCTGATCGGCCTCCCCTGCACCAGACTCTACCCTCTCCAATCCATCCTGAATGCGGCAGCCAGGCTCATCTTCCTGTCAAGCCGCTACTCGGACGCCTCTGCCCTGTGCCAGTCACTGCTGCCCGTTAAATACAGAATTCAATTTAAACTCGCTACCTTCATCCACAAAGCCCTCCACAGCGCAGCGCCCCCCTATATTACCTCCCTCATCTCAATCCACCAGCCAGCCCGCGCCCTTCGCTCTGCTAATGAAACCAGACTGAGCGCCCCTTTAATTCGAACTTTTCATTCCCGCCTCCAAGACTTCTCAAGAGCAGTAACGGTCCTCTGGAACGAACTACCAAAGGCTACCAGAGAAATCCAGGACTCGCAGAACTTCAGGCGTGCTCTAAAAACGCACCTATTCAGGGAGGCATACTGAATTCCCTAAACAAACCCCTCTGTACTCCGTCTGATAACATGCTCCCTGACCTGCTGACTGCAATCCTTGCTAGCCATCATAAACCGCTCCTGCAGTCATACCGTTTCTGCCGTCACATGGCCAAATGTCTGACAATTGTCTATGTGTATAGAATCCCTCACTCTCCACCTCACCATACCGTGCACATCTCCAGCCCCTTTACCTTCTGTATCACCCCATTACTTGTAGTATGTAAGCTCGTTGGAGCAGGACCCTCACACCTATTGTTTCCATCAACTGATTACTATGTAACCGTGGTTCTGTAAATTTTGTGTTTTTTGTTTTTCTGTATTTCCCCTGTCTATGTAAGCGCTGCGGAATATGTTGGCGCTATACAAATAAAGATTATTATTATTTCAGAAGGGGTTTTTTAAATCTTTAATATATTTAAAGCCCTTCCCTGAAATCAATTGCCGGCAGTAGAATCCTCTACTGCAGCTGACGTGTGACAGCTGCGGTAGAGAATTGAAGAATTCCTCTGCTGCATCTGTCACACATGTGTGAAGCCACCCTAACTCTCTACATACTGCAATCTATGTAGATCGTGGCATATAAAGGGTTCACAGAGGGAACGTCATCGGCCCTCCACGATGTAATGAGCAGCCATCACAAAGTCAACGCCAGATACTGACGTACCAGCTTGTCTTTGCCTAATACCGCTATTGTAAATGATAGGGCATTGCAGTACAGAAATCCTGCAATGCATTATCATAGCGATCAGAGATGTTATGGTTCAAGTCCCCTACAGTGACATAAAAAATGCAAAGAAATTGCAAAGAAAAAAACTTTTTTGCGCACTTTCTCTACTTGTATAAACATTTTAAAAATCCCACATATTTGGATCATCGTAACCATAATGACCTGTACAATAAATTGAACACATTATTTATCCTGCATGGCAAAAAAACTAAAATAGGAGGCAAAATGCTTATTTTATTTGTTTTGTCTCTCAAAAAACATAATGAAAGTGATCAAAAAAGCTGTATGTATCCCATACAGCGATGAAGAGAAATTAAAAAAAAGGTTTCTATTGTGCAAAAGTGAAAAAAATACATAACTAATAATAATTTTGGTATCATATTCATACTGACACACACCAAAAATATATTGTGTTATTTATACTGCATGATTAGCACTGCAAAAAAAGAAAAAACAATGGTACCAATAAAAACCTCAATTCACAACACAAAAAACAAGCCCTCATACAGCCATGTCGACTGAAAAATGAAAAAAAAGTTATGGCTTTTGAAAAGTGGAGATGAAAATCCTCCAAAAATCGTTCCATCCTAATGGCAAAAATAGGCCATGTCCCTAAGGAGTTAAAGGGCCAACATTTTCAGTTTTAATCTTTTACTATTTCTATAACTGCACAGTTTAGAGTTAGTTTCTCTCTCTTTGGCAATAAGTCTCTTTGTCTCCAACTTTGCTGCTTTTATTTGCTTTTTACATCATTTATTTTTTTCCTTATAGGTTATTAGTGCTTCTTCGCTACCTTCTTGTTTTAGCAGTTTAAACACTTTGTTTTTGCTATTTATTGCCCCCTTTACATTTTTATTGAGCCACATTGGTTTATTCCTATTCCTAGCACTTTTATTTCTTTAAGGCCTAATGCACACGGCCATATATGCACTGCAGGATCCGGAGCCCGCAGCAAATACAACCCATAGGAAATACATCAAAAAATGCATTTCCATTCCATGCCCATGAGCAGAAATCAACTGCGATATTACGCTTGCAGGGTGGAAATCGCGGCATGTGCTATTACAGTGCACCAGCCGGCACATCCGCAGCGCAGAGTGAAGATGCTGGACAGGTAAGCCGGAGGTCACTGCAGGGGCACAGGGTCGCATTCCCGCTGCGAGGATTTCGCAGTCGGATTCCAACCCGGCCGTCTGCATTCGGCCTAAGGTGTGAACCGCTCACAGTAAGTATTTAGGATGTTATTAAACATTTCCCAGTTATTGTCTGTACTCTTATTTTTGAGGACATTGTCCCAGTCAATAAGGTTAAGGCTGGGTTCACAAGGGACTGTCAATAAGGTTAGGGCTGGGTTCACAATTCTGCCCGCGGCTCCTAATCCTGGGATTAGCCAGCCCTTTGGACGAGACTTTGCAAAAATCTCGTCCACACGGGCGGCCAAATTATCATAGCATAGTCCGTCAGAACCCGAGATGAGGCTCGGAATTGACAGCCGCAGCATGTCAATTCTTTTGTTTTCCGCTGCGGCCTCTCTCCTCTCTATGGGGAGAGAAAGCCGCAGCGGAATGCCGGTGGCCAAACCGCTCCAAAACTCGCACCAAAATGCCACGGGTTTTGAAGGTGCGGCTTTCCCGCGGGGATCTCACAGTTTTTCGGTGCGGCCAAGCCGCAAGATTTCCATGGGATTTCCGTCCCGTGAGGACCCAGCCTAAGGGCATCTCTGAGCTGATCGAACTTGGCCTTCCTAAATGTTTAGTATTTTTGTAGCTCCCCTCTAAAACTCTCTTTTGAAAGACAAGCGAAAATGTATTATATTAAGGTCGCTGTTTCCCATATTCCCCCCAACCTACACCCCTGTTATTCTGTCAGGTCTGTTGGTTAATAGTAAGTCCAAAATGGCCATCCATCTAGTTGGGTCCTGTACAAATTGAGTAATTATCTTTAGCAATTGACAGAAAGTTGTTTCCTTTCTGAGATCCGCTGGTTTCAGTTTCCCAGTTTATATCCAGATAGTTAAAATCCCACAAAATTACTTCCTCATTGTGATTTACAGCTTCATCTATTTGCCTCAGTAATAGATTTTCAGTGGCTTCTGTTATATTTGGTGGCCTATAAAAAATCTGTGAGGATTTTATTATTGTTTTTCCCTCTACCTATGTCTAGCAATACAGATTCCACACGTTCATCTCCCTCACATATATTTTCCTGTAGTGTGGGATTTAAACAGGATTTTACATAAAGACAAACCCCTACCCCTTTCTGTTTTTTACAATCCTTTCTGAGCAGATGGTAACCCTGTTCACCACCCAGTCACAGCTTTCATCCAACCAAGTCTCAGTTATTCCTGCTATATCATATTTTCCTCAGATGTTATAACTTCCAGTTCATCCACCTTATTGGTCAGATTTCTAGCATTAGTAACCATACAGTTATTTTTTTATTTTAAGTGCATCCCTACTATTTGTTCTGCCAGTTCTAATTGTACCAACCCCTCCCACCACACCACCCCATTCTCATTACTCAGTCCCAGGTCACAGTCTACACCAGTGGTTCCCAAACGTTTTCAGCCATGGATCCCTTTTTGAAGCAAAAGTTTCTCTTGGAGCCCCTAAAAAGTGGGACAGAGGATGTGGTCATGCGATGGGTTAGGGGAATGGCCTATGACAACATATGATTATTACCTCCATTGTTACATAAAGGACAGGGCTGTTTAAAAAAAAAAACAGGAAGAAATGCTAGAGCACTGGATGGGCTTTTGATATACATTATAGTTAAAATTAACATGCTGCGGAATGAAATCCCGCACCACGTGTCAATATCCGTATGGGTTTCGTGCACATTTTTTCCACAGTGTGTGGCTGAGATTTTCAAAATCTCATCCACTTTGCTGCTACAGCTACTGTAAATTCTGCAGCAAATCTGGCCCATATAGTAATAGTGACCCCCTATATTGGTGGCCCCAGTAGTAGTAGTGTCCCCTATTTTGGCCGCAGTAGTAATAGCGTCCCCTATATTGGCCCCAGTAATAATAGCATCCCCTTTATTGGCCCCAGTAGTAACAGTGACCATATTGCGCCCCCAGTAGTAATAGGGTCCCCCATTGCCACCCCAATAGTGATAGGGTCCCCCATTGTGGCCCCAGCAGTAATAGGGTCCCCCATTGCCACCCCAGTAGTAATAGCTCTCTCGTTGTGGCCCAGTAGTATTTGGGTCCTTCATTGCTGCCCCAGTAGTGATAGGGTCTCCCATTGCCACCCCAATAGTGATAGGGTCCCCCATTTCCACCGCAGTAGTAATAGGGTCCCCCATTGCAGCCCTAGTAGTATTAGGGTCTACACACAGCCTTCCCTGTCTCTGCAGCACTTCTAATCCCTTTCTATACCTGAAGCTGGAGGCTTAGCAGTGCAGATCACAATAGGGACGACTGAGATGCCCGTGGGCCCCCTTGTCCCCAGTAGTAATAGTGATCCTATTGCGGCCCCCAGTAGTAATAGGGTCCCCCATTGCCACCCCAATAGTAATAGGGTCCCTCATTGCGGCCGCAGTAGTATTTGGATCCCTCTTTGTGGCCCCAGTAGTATTTGGATCCCTCATTGCTGCCCCAGTAGTATTAGGGTCCCCCATTGCCACCCCTGTAGTGATAGGGTCCCCCATTGCCACCCCAATAGTGATAGGGTACCCCATTGCCACCACAGTAGTAATAGGGTCCCCTATTGCAGTCCCAGTAGTATTAGGGTCCCCCATTGCCGCCCCAGTAGTGATAGAGTCCCTCACTCTTGCCCCAGTAGTGATAGGGTCCCCCCATTGCCTCTATGCTCTTTAGATGCAGAGAGAGGAAGGGGTTAAATTGCTTACTACACACAGCCTTCCCTGTCTTTGCTGCACTGCTAACCCCTTTCTCTACCTGAAGTTGGAGGTTTTAGCAGTGCGGAATGCAATAGGGGCGATTGGGACGGCCGTGGGCTGCCTTGGAGTCTCAGGCTGGGGGCAGTTCCCCAATCGCCCCCTATTATAATTCTACATTGGTCCCTGCTCTACTCACCACTGTAGTGGTGTAGGGACAGCCTGTACTGAGGAAATTAATGTTCAGGACCTGCAGTCGACATAGCAATGCAGATGACAAGACTGGAGCCGTCTTACGTGATCCGCGTTGCCCGATACAGCCTGTCCCGGTATCGCACAGTACAGCCTGTCCCGACACCGCTACAGCGATGAGTAGAGCGGGGACCTAGACTCTCCGCCCCTGATAATCGCTCGCACAGCCCACTTTAGGAAACCCTGGTCTACACTATTGTCCCCTCTATCTCTTTGATTGCCCTCCCCCCAGTCCCTAGTTTAAATAGTCAAACCTCCTAGCTATCTTTTCCCCTTGAATAGCTGCACTCTCCCCTTTAAGATGCAACTTATCCCAACAGTAGAAGCTGTAGCCAACAGCAAAGTCAGCCGAGTTCTCCAAGAACCCAAACCTCTCCTTCCTACACCAGCTCTTGAGTCACTTGTTTACCACCCTAATCTCCTGCTGCTTAGTTTCTTGCCCTAAGCTTACATCCTAGTTCACAGAAATAGTTTTTAAGGACCCTTCACCTTCCTCTAACTTTGTCATTGGTGCCAATGTATACCATGACTGCTGGATCCTCACCAGCCCCTTCCAGTAATCTGTCACCCCGATTCGCGATGCGTCAAACTCAAGCATCAGGAAGACAAAACACTGTCCGACGATCCCGGTCTTTGTGGCAGATGTCTGTCCCACTAATAATTGAGTCTCCTAATACCAGGACCTGTCTAGCCTGCTTTGCTCTCCTATTCCCCTTCTTACTGGAGCAGACATCCCCCTGACAGTCAGAGGCAGTGCTAATCCTGTAATGGCATCTGCCAACTTTACAAACTTGTTGGAGTGTGCCAATGCAGGTGTTAGAGCATGCGCACAAGGCGACTGCGCTAATGACGCCTTTGGCAGACCACAGTCTACAGGATAGTTTGATCATCCGACAAGCACGAACAGCTGTAACTGGTTTGTTGTATGCCATCCAGAGACAGATGGCATAATTATTACAGGTCCCAGTGTCTGTCTGAACCATTTCTGGGCACTTGGCTGTAGGACATTTGGTCTGATGGTGCCGTTTACATGTACTGCCTTTGACACCTACCCACTGTTACTTCCGTTTGCTGTGGTGACATGAATGATAAAAATGAACAGATACGAAGTGGGACTGTGATGTCTTCAGCGACAAATTCATGTTTTGTTTGGGCAAAGGGGTGAGCGCCTCAATCCTGCCTCTGCTGTGGAACAGTACACTACCCCCACTACTGATATGATGGCCTGGGGGGCCATCGCATACGACAGTCGCCCCACCCGTAGTGGTACGAGGGACAATGACATCTGAGTGATATATTCAGGACATCCTGCAGCCACATGTGTTCCTCTCATGACGGGCCTTCTAAGAAGTATTTTCCATCAGGATAATGCTCGGCCGCACACACAAGGGTGTCACAGGAATGTCTCCACAACATTGTCACACTACTGTAGCCTACCGGTTGCCAGATTTATGACCAGTAGAACCTTTATGGGAACACCTGGGATGGCATCTTCGACAGAGTATGAGTTTGCACGATCCGGAGGCTAAGCTACAGCAAATGTGGACATATAGACCGCAAGGTACCATTTGGAACCTGTATGCCTCCATGCCCCCCCATATCACATTGTCCATCCAAGCTAGAAACGACCCAACAGGGTGCTAGAACCTCCCTTCAAGTGATTTCTGCAATAAATTATTTTTTTGCTGTCATATTGTAATTACTTATATCAACATTACAATCACACATATAAAGTTTCATTCAATTCCGACAACTCCTAGGTGCTTGATTTATTTTGACAATGAGTGTATACTGAAGTATATCTATAAGAACTATTATAACACAGCAGGGTTAAATACCACGGCTTAGTTCATTCCCTCCCTTTCAGTAATAATTTCCCCAATGTTCCCACTACAAAATAATGGCTCCTTTGTGCATCACAGTTAGGGTGCATTCACACGAACGTATATCAGCTCGATTTTCACACGAGCCGATATACGTCATCCTCATCTGCAGGGGGGAGGATGGAAGAACCAGAAGCAGAAACTGAGCTCCCGCCCCCTTTCTGCCTCCTCTCCACCCCTCTGCACTATTTGCAATGAGGAGAGGCGGGACAAGGGCGGGGCTAATTCGCGGAACTTAGTAGCAGTGAAGGGGGTGGGAGTTTAGTAGTCACCTTGATAAACTCCCTTCCACCTGCCTTCTCTGGCAGCTGTCACAGGCTCCCATAGGAGTATATGCAGCCAGTGGCGGCGTAAAAGCACCCAGCAGAAATGCACTATCTTGGTCGGGTGCTTTTACGCAGCGGAAATACACCCATGTGCACTGATGCATTGTAAACCAATGCATCAGAGGGGCAGCGTATATCAGCTGGGCGTGAAAACCCGGCCGATATACGCTCGTGTGAATCCAGCCTTACTGATGCAACCACTGTATGTTCACGGACTCGACTAGCTCATTCACAGGTGTTTTGGAACTTTTTTTTAATAAGCTTATTGTTTTCTGTACATGTTTTTAAAAAAAATTCCTTCTTTTGTGATTATTTCAGGATCCTATTGTAGTACTCTAATTGTCTTTGTAGCAAAAACAAACAACAATTAACCCCTTAATGACACGGCCCCTTTATCTTTTTCCATTTTCATTTTTTCCTCTCCCCTTCAAAAAAATCGTAACTCCTTTATTTATCCATCGACGTCGCTGTATGAGGGCTTGTTTTTTTGCGGGATGAGTTGTATTTTTCAATGGTGCTATTTAAAGTACCATATAATGTACTGAAAAACTTTTAAAAAATTCTAAGTGGAGTAAAATGAAAAAAAAAACGACATTCCGCCATCTTTCAGTGCGTTTTGTTTCTACAGCGCACAAATGGCAACAAAAGCAACATGATAACTTTATTGTATGGGTCAGTATGATTACTACGATACCAAACTTGTACTATTTACTGTACTATTTTTTTCTTTCAAAGACATTTAATTTTTTTTTTAATTATTTTTTGCGGTTATCTTGTGCGCGCAATAACTTTTTTATTTTTCCGTCGACGTAGTTGAGCAAGGGCTCATTTTTTGTGTGATGTCCTGTAGTTTCTGATAGTTCCAATTTGGAATACATATGACTTGAAAAATAATGCACTACATAGATCGGACTTTTACGGACATGGCGATACCAAATACATATTTTTATTTTATTTTAATAATAGATATGGCAAAAGGTGGGTGATTTTTTTTTACAATTAAAAAAACTTGATATTTTTTCTTTACTTTACTTTAAAGTCCCCCGGGGGATTACAACCAGTGATGCTTTGATCGCTCCTGCAGTATGACGTAATGCTATAGCATTACGTCATACTGCATTCTGACAGGCAGTCTATCAAGCCACCCCACGGGGATGGCTTGATAGGCAGTCTGCTAAGGCAGCCCTGGGGCCTTTCTAAAGGCCTTCAGCTGCCATGACACCTGCACGGCTTCCCCGATCTCACCGCGGGGGGGCGTGATGTTCGGGGGATTTAAATTCGGCTGTCAGCGGAATTGACGGCGGCATTTAAATGGTTAATAGCCGCGATCGCCCGCGGGTGTCAGCTGTAATAAACAGCTGACGCCCGCACTGTATGAAGAGAGGTTGCCCCACTACCTCTCTTCATACATACCCCGCCGCTCCATGACGTACCTATACATCATAGAGCGGGAAGGGGTTAAAAATGGTCATTCCCTTGTGACATCACCCTATGTTGATTTATTATCTTTTTTACCTTCTGTCAGAGATTCAGTTGTTAAATGTGACAATAAAAGTGATGATACAGGCGATGAGAATAGGAAGTGCTAAGTTCCAGGATCATTTAATATTTGGCTTTAAACCTCCTATGTAAATTTTAATCAAGAAATACCTTGAATTATGTTGCCGTTTATTTCAGCACTTCATGTAATTTTAGTCTTATTGTACATTTGGTGAATTTTCTTGGTTTCAGTTTGATGAATCTTTCAAGAAGTATGAGCGGTCCACTCTGGTATGAAGTTGGGTTCTAAAGATGTGAGACATTGGATAAAGGCTCTTTTAGATGTAACTATTATTCTAAAAATCATTAAAATTAGTAAAAGTGAATCGTTCGGTCTAAGCACGAGTCAATACCTAAATGATGAACAAGAATCGTTCACTTATCATTCGTCGTTCAGGCATAAAAATCATTGCTGGCTCGTTCGCTTATTGTTCGGTTTAAACAGTAATCGTTCAGTTCCTGTATTCACTAATACAGGGGGTGATCGATTATGAATAATTCCCGATTGAGCGAGCTTACAATGCATTAGGCTACATAAGTGAGAACGAGTAAGCAGTGACAACACTCACTCCTTCGCTCATTCAAATGAGAATCCGCTCTTCTAGAACAGTGTTCTCCAACTCCAGTCCTCAGGGACCCCAACAGGTCATGTTTTCAGGATTTCCTCAGTATTGCACATGTGATGTAATTATTGTCGGTGCCTCAGACATTGCCACAGGTGTTCTTACTATAGGATATCCTGAAAACATGACCTGTTGGTGGTCCATGAGGACTGGAGTTGGGGACCTCTGTTCTAGAAGGACCATTAGTATAATGGTAACTCACAGATCTGATCTGCTGTTCATACAACATTTGCTCTCTCATAATACTCTATGCAAGGCTCTTTGTTTTGCTTACAAGGAAAGGTAGTGTAAATGGTTAACTGTCACTATAAGCATGAATACTCTTTTTGTGTGCTTTAAAAGAGTGTATCAGTTCCCCAGTCTGGCTCAAAAAAGTTCAAACTCCAGTGAATTGGAGAAAACTGTAGTTGTTCCTAGAGGATTATCCAGAGAGGCAGAAGGTGGATTTAATATTAAGAGGATTTAGGGACTCTTTTTTTTTTGTTCTGAAATTTGAAGACGCTGGCTGTAATTGGGTTGGCAATTTTAAATTAATATGAATTCATAAAAATGTGTTTAAAAATAAACTGACCTAGGAATTGAAGGAAGGCAGAATTGCTCATTCATTTGATAATCCTCCTTTTGTCAATTTTACATTGTCATCCCAGGTGAAGCCTCTTAGGGCTCATTCACATGGGCATATGTGAGTTGTGTCCAAGATTCTCCAGTGTAACTTACATCGGACGGCACACGAAAACATGTCTGTGTGCTGTACGATACCTGCAGTTGACTTTGCATGTCTGATTCTGGTTTATGATATGGATCAACATAGGACATGTGATCTTTTTCACATGGCCCATCTGTCCCTGTGCAAAAGACGCCGGTGCGAATAGCTTAAATGGCTATAATGAGTGGGTAAGCTGTCCGTAAAACACACTCACAGCACACTGCCAGGAAGTGCTTCAGTGTGATTTAGAATTCTTTGTAATACTTCTGACAATGTGTGGTAGATTCAGAATATCTAAAAAAAGGGAGACCCATAGGACAAGTCCAGTTAAAAACAAAGAACATAAAATTACTTTGAGCAAGTCAGACAAACGAACTTGACCAATGACTTAAGCAAGAGTGGGAAAGCGCCAGGACTTTAATGACTGCAGACACCTCGAACAGTATGAGGCCCTGATTCAAAAAGAGAGGAGAGCCAGTACATCAAGGGCATCAGAAACCCCGGCAACACCGGGTATATAAGCTAGTATGTTATGTAAGTCTAGCAAGAGAGGATGCCAGGACTGGTGTCTATAGGGGATGCCTGGTTTTAGGACATTGCTCTTTAGTAGCATCTCATCAGCTTTCTGATGTACATTCTAGATCATGTAGATATTTTCAATTAAATCCCCTCTTCCTGTGCCCACTGCTGTCACCCCTGGTATAGCAGTATGAAGGGGGCACTCTAAGAAGGATGTGTGTATCCCTAAAGTGTGGCATTAGTAAAAGGGATGATCTCCCCCACAGAAATGGGCACTGAGAGACCATCCTGCTTCCCCCCCATGGAATGACAGCTGAAAGTAGCAATCACTTATGTAGCCAACTGCGATAGACAGAAGGAAAGGAGGGAATGGGCTGCTGTTGAAGGGGACATGAAGGTTAATCCTCAGCTAGCATCATCTGTGCAGAGAGAGCAGCGGCAGAGAAAGGTGCACACTGCTGGCTGCCGAGAGGAGGGGCAGGTATCTGGGTACAGGGGGAGGAGTGTGGTCGCTGACTTGGATGTTATACAAGATGCCACCTCAGGATGAGAGGGAACCAGCACAGCAGACAGACAGGAATCTCCAATCGTGCCCAAGGTCAGTGGGACGCAGAATTGTCTGTACACGTGGGAGGAGGGGCACACACCATGGTCTGCCATGTACCTGAGTGTAAGCACACACTGCTTTCCTGGCACACTCCTAGGGCTATAGGGGCAATGTAAAGATTTTACTACGTAAGCAATATGTGACAACACAGTATGGAAGGTATAGTACTATGCAATATGAATAGAGTGTAGCATATACCGTACAGTGTGAATGGGCTGTATGTAATGTGCACTGTGACAGGTGAGTGGAGCGCAGCCTGTAATGTACAGTGTGACTACATTGTGCCACTTAGTGTATCAAGTGAGTGAAACTCATTGTATTGTGTAAGGACTGCAAGTAGAGCTCAGTTTACAGTGTGCAGTGTGAGTTGAGTTTATAATGTATGGATATAATGTATAGCGTATAAGTGGCGCTTAGTCTATTGAGTTGAGCACATTGTGTTACGTACAGCTCTAAGATATTAAATGTACGTTGAGCTTATAATGTACGGATTTACTGTACAGTGTATGAGTGGAACCCAGTCTATAATGCATTGTGTGGGAGCAGGTACTAAATTATAAATGGACTTTGCAAGCTAAGTACTAGTATGAGAAGACATAGTCCCACTATCAGTGTACAGTGGATATAAAAACTCTACAAAAAATCTTGAACTTGCAAGATTTTGGGATGTAAAGATCAAAATACATAGCTTGTGACCAATGTGGAAATTACATAAATTAGGAAAAAAACTGAGGCAAAACAAACAAACCTACTGTCAACTAATCTATGGAGGAGCCAGCTTTTGCAGCAAGCCTTTTTAAATATGTTTCTATCCTCTTTAGACATTTGTTCCTGCATCCAGTTTCCGGGATATATCTATGTATGGCTCATTCAGTTTGGTTGGTGTAAGGTGTGGGGTCTGACTGATCCATAGCTGAGTTCGGCTTCCTTTTCTTTGATGTATTTTTACATCAATATGGTTTTGGTAGGAGAAACTCCTCATTATCATCAGAGAACATAGTTCTTCCTGTTTGTAGCACCTCTTTATTAGCCCTTGCTAAGGCAACCACCACCAGGCATCACCAGGTAGCTCAGAGCTCTCTGGATCATAAGTTGTGATTTACAGCAAAGACCTTGTCCCACATGATTTGGGACCCACTTACAATGAAACCCTGATAAAGATTTTATAAGCTCCCTGTGGACTACGGATATTTTATTGGGATACAACAATGGTCATTTCAAGAACATTGGATCCTTGTTTCTCGGATATAGGGGTAACATCTTTATAACCAAATTATAGTTCACCAGCAAAATCCTGCACATGCTGGAACAGTTGAAATCCCGTAGTTGTTAATCCTGCAATTTTTGCGAATGATGATTTTCTTTGTTGCATGCCCTGGTATTTGGGTGGCATTTTTCAAACTGGGGAAACAATGTAAAATGCACAGCTGCAATGGTTTTCTGCCTCCATTAAAACCTGCGCTATGGTCTACAGTATATGGTTTTCCAGTATGTTATCCAGTTCAGTTGCCCTGGGGGTTTCAGCTGCACCACTATTACCATGTATGATTGTGGTAAATATCGAATGCATATACAGACATCCTAATATGAGGTTGAATTTACGGGACAATGGTTTGTCTGGCAATAATTATTAGAGCATATAGGATTATGATTATCACACGAAAGATATGATGTGTAACAATACCATAACTCTGTACTCTCCCCCTCAATGACTGATCCTCTCACTACATCTCACCCAATATCATGCATAAGGCAGACCTGTAACCAATGTACTGTAGGCTAACTCTGCTCAGAGCTACCCTCGCTCATCAATAATGAGGTTAAGAGCCTGGGGCAGGTGAGACAATGAACGGAAAGGTCTTATTAGCCATTGCAATGTGAATTGGCCTTGTGAGAGATGTTAATCGATGGCCCTGTGGGCTTCTTAATGCCGTATAATGTCCTCAGGCTTTGTTTGACAAGTCTGGTTATACCAGAAGGCATAAGCAACTTCATTATTTCTGACATTAAGGCAGAGAGACCTGAAGGGAAATCCCTCTGGGCTGCCCTAAAGCTTCGGTTTCCAACAGAAAAGGTAGAGAAATTAGGCAAAAGGGATTTTGAGTGAGAAGGGTAAGGAGCCATGACTTCTGATATTTATTTCACACATCATCTTGCAGTTAATAAGATATTTGCTAATGATGTTTTTTGCTCTGTTATTTTTTAGGATCTGCCATGCTCATCTTCTGGCATCGACTTCGGAGCTAAAGCCCCAGGCACCACGACCTCCCTACCTGTGTATATTTCCCGCCATGTCGAAAGTGCCCCAACTCCCAGGATGGTTCTCCTGCAGCTTCTGAACCTTATGGCACCTTGTTACTTTCTCTGCCTTCTTGCGGTGACATTTAGCCTTCAACTGTTCTTCTTCTTGCCTGGGATGTGTGAGGAGCACTCACTGCCTCTTTCTGGTCTTCTTCACAGTTTCTTCTTTGTCTTCTTTCTGGTCAATGTCATAGGAAACTACTTCCTAATCATTTGGAACAGTCCTGCATCTAGTGGGATCAATGCAGATGCAGAGATGTCGAATAAGCAATTTTGTCGTATTTGTACCAGAATGATGTGGGAGCAGGAACATCATTGCTTCTTCACTGGGACATGCATCGGCCGAAGCAACCTGCGTAGCTTTGTGTTATTCTGTCTGCATGCTTCTTGCAGCTGTTTCCATGCACTGGTGGCAGGAGTCGGATATATTTCACACAACTTCTCTCTGTCTTTCTCCAATCCTCTGACTTTCCTCAGACTCCTTCCTCTCTCTGTCACTCGCTTTTTCTCAGGTCAGACCCTTTGTTCATTGATACTTACATGGATCCTAGATAGGGCTCATCACTTACTGCTTATGGTACAAAGTCTGGGACTCATGGGAGAGGTGACTTTATTTGTGAATGTATGGATGTGACAGGGATGAAATTGTCATTTAACACATTGAGGTTGTATTATTTGAGCATCATAACTAAACAAAAAAAATGCAATAAGCGTTACCCGCAGTCCTATGTAACACCACAAATTATTAAATCCCAAATTGTGCCATAATAGAGAAAATGCTATATCGAGTGAACGAGATATTCTGAGCTATGCTTTATGCTTTGGGACTTGGGTAGATAAGAATTGTCCTTTATGAGGAGCAATGTAGAATGAATTGCTATATTCAGATTTGGATACATTAGTAGGTTTATAGACAAAGATTGTGAGCCCATAATAAACACATTCCAGTTGTCATTTCCTAACCTCCACTGGAAAGATAAGAGTTCTAGGAGTCTGGCAGTGAGACATGGATGCTTCGTGGTGGTAGTATGAGCATTCATATGTCCTGTCATTTATTTCGCTTTGGAGCTGTCCTCAGATTTGGAGAACCTCATTATGTATTCTCTTTCTGTGGGTAATGAAGGAATTTCAGCCAGAATCTATGAACAGCCAGCATCTGTCCTGCAGACATGTCTCTATAGATGTGACGGTAGTGTGGCTGTAAAGTGTGACATATGAGCAGATGGTGAAAATATGTCAGCGTTTATTTATCCAATTTACATAGATTCTACAGATTTTAGACAGAGATGGGAGATAATCTGGGCTTTTCAGCCTTCCTGCTGTGACTCCACAGAAACCAACATATACCAATCAGTATGTTACAAGTGAATGGTACATGACACATTGTGATCTGTGAGGAGTTAAGTTTTCTGGGCTGTGGTGACATTGATGAACGCTGCCCCAGTTTTGTTCCTCCTTATGACAATGACACATGGGGACCCATCCAAGAGCCTGGCGCTATTTATAGACAAAGGGCGGTAGAGGACAGACCTGGCACTGAAAGCCGCCGTCTGTTCTGTTTGTCCCATATTACCACATGGTGAGCCTTACCATACTTTTTCCAGATTTCTCTTATCCAACCTCTCTTTTCAGCACCCTGATGGGGGTATACTTTATTTATAACTAATGCATCATCTTCATTATCCAATAACAACCTTCTCTGACTGTCCTTCCTCTCCATAGGTTCTCTTCTTAGTTCGGAGATGTTGGCTGTCCTCATGCTTTACCTCTGGTTTGGGGTGGGTTTAGCCTGTGGTGCCTTCTGCTGTCACCAGCTGCTACTGATATCCAGAAGACCAGTGTGTCACCAGAGCCCATCAGAAGACAGCAGCTCCATCAACTGGATAGACAACATGACAAGTGTCTTCGGGAAAAGATGGCTGATGGCAATTCTTTATCCTAGCACGAAGGGGAAATGAAGATAGGATGAGCGATTTGATCTAGTAAAATGTCACCATAGACTTTGCTGGGACATACCCTGTGGATGACCTCGTTGCTTTGCATTTACAATGGGGGACATTTACTGTTGCACTTTGCTTAAGTGACCTCATGTAGTAGTTTATAGTGACTGCTGAATCCTCTCAGTGATTTGCACACAGTTAGAACTTCCCAGCATATTTCCCTATAGCAAATATCCTTAAATATTGTATGATGAGATATACTGATGACTACAGATAAATAGAACTCTAAGCTTTGCATCCTCAGCTACTTCCACTATATACCCTGTACCAATAACCACAGCTGCCTCCAATACTACAAATATAATATATTCTTCTTGATATGAGCTAGTTCTGTAGGTTTATAGACCAGCCATGAGGTCCTTCCACTAATCTATATAAGATGTGTACAGATAGCAAGAACTAATCAATAACCAACATCAGTAGTTGCTACAGCTCTTTATAACCTTGAGAATATCAGTAGATACCATCAATATCTTATAAATAGTTGACATTCTGACAGCTCTATCCTAATGAGCACATTCCAACAATAGCCTATAACAGCTATACCTCTTTACATCTAATGCAATAGCCCTCACTATTTACTATAGGTCTTCTCAGATTTTATTAGGTTATGTTCTTACTCAAGCCACTATATCTCAGTAGATAAGATCTTTCTAGGTTTGCGTGCATGGCTCAACATTTAATAGGCTTTATGAAGCACCGTAAAGTCTGACAAGTGTGCTTGCTCAATGATGTGTAACTTTAGAGGGTTGTCAACTTTAGACAATCCCTATTTATTAGAAGGGTCGTCTAATGAGAAATCGGTCACAGGTTGTTTCACTACCAGGATCCTGAGTAATCTGGGGTAGAACTGGCAGCAAGTGCCGGATGTCCCTGCCACACCTCTGGGAAATGAAGCATTGCAAAGTGCTCTATTTTTGTAATAGACCATGAC